>NC_090936.1:246480434-246783319 GCF_040938575.1 Ambystoma mexicanum
TATGAAACAAGATTGCACGCATTTGGATAAAATCACCTGTGTAACAACCTTCACTCCGATCAGCAATGCTCTGAGGAGAACTATTCTTAAACATTGGAAAATGATAAATACTGAAGCTTTTTCCATTCCCCCTCCCCGTTTTGCTTTCAAACGGTTACAAAATATCGGAGATAGATTGGTTCATACGTATCCTAGACAACCGACCACGCCATCCACTCAATCAACACTATGGAGTCTTTCTCCAGTAGTAGGCCATTTTAAATGTGGGAAATGCCTAATGTGCAATTTCACTAAAAACGTCAAAAGCGTTGAAGTAAAAACAGGAACATGGACTTTAAAATCCTTCTCCAACTGTGCAACCAAATGGGTAATTTATTGCATTATTTGTCCATGTAACCTTATGTACATTGGCAAATCCAAACGTACCATCAGAACGAGAATAGGGGAACATCGTTCATGTATCAAAAATAATATCAAAGACAAACCATTAGTAGATCATTATAGCAAAATGAAACACTCTTTCAATGATCTCACCTGGTTTGTCTTACAAACTCTCGATTCACATCCCCGAGGTGGAGACAGGGACCTCAATTTACGCAAATTAGAACAAAAATGGATCCATAAACAAGACTCGGTCAACAGCGGACTAAATCTGTATATTGAATGGAACCTTTTTCTACACAAATAACATCGTGGCAATTTGCTTTGCTCTGTTTTTTCAGTTTTGAATATCCGCAAAGTCAGGGTTACCCCTGTCTAAAAAAAACTTCAATCCTGAATTTATGAGACATTGCGGCGTTTATGTTGCAATAATATAATTTTATTTTTATTAAAATCAGCATAAACATGCGGTTTATAACATGATCTTATAATGATACCAGTACTTTGCCCTTTGGATACATACAGCATTTGGCCATGTGGCTTAGGCTGACTTTGAAATGGTGGCATATTAGCTATACAACAAGTCACTCCAAGATGGCCGGGTCATTTTTCTAATCTATTCAGCCGCTACTAGAAACAACACGTCATCACGTCAGCGTTAGGTCTTTAACATTTAGAAAGGCGTAAATATTATCACATGACCATTCAGACGTTCCATACAGACAACGCGATCGTCTGAGGGAGAGAAGCAGCAGTCCCGTTCCCCTCGCAATAGTAAGTGTGCCTGCATGCGGCGTTTCTGTACATCGTAGGACACAGTAAAGACGTTTTATTTTACAAACTCCTTATGTGCCCCCGCTATCCTGCAGCACGGGGAGTTCCTCTAACGGCGTCTAAAACAGAGGTCATTATTCCTGCATCACGCCGATCGTTCATTAATTAACTCTTCGCCGACGGCAGCGCATCTACTGCTCACGGAAGGTAGGAAGAGTTATACATGTCTCCACCTCTAGATGTTGTATGAAATAGCGTCATCACATCTCACGTGCATTACATGCACTTTTTTCTTCTTTTCCCATTTCAATCATGGTAGGCAAGTTCCTGACATATTCCGTTGTTACAGAAATGCAGGAAGGATCCTAAAACCTCGAAACAACCTTTTTTGAAGATTATTTAACTTCAGCCACATTATAAGGTACTAAAAATATATCAAAATAAACACCATGTCATAATGAAATGATCAATAGAAATAGAATTATGCAAAAATAGTAAATGTTGATGCGCATTAAGATGTTCCAAAAGTGGTAATAAAGACTACAAAAAATAGTTCACTTAATTCAATTTTGTCATAGTCATACGTGGGAAACCACGTAAAGATCTCTTCTTGGGTGCACAATGATCAATAGAAGACAGGGCAGGTCATAGAAATGGTGATGAGGCATGTTTATGAATGATATTTCGAACACAGCTAGTTTTTAATCTATTTGTTTGTCTGTTTGTAGAGATATACCAGTCAACATTCGAAACCCACTGTGAAGACCTCGTGGTCTGGGTCAAAAACACCTCTCTAACGTGTCCTGATGAAAGCCTTATTTGGTCCTATATTGGCCGAATGGACAACAGTCATCTATAAATGCTAAAAAAAAACGTTGTTGTTTTTTGTGCTTATAAGGCTGGAAACAGAGCCATCCTGTCGACACTTTGTATAGATGGGCTTATGCCCACACACTGTACCAACTGGGGACTTTAGTAATATCTTCACTATGAAAATATTCATGTTGATAAAGTCACCTATATAATTACTAACACCACCTTGATAAAACAATAGTGTTCTTGATATAGGAACAGGATGAAGCAAGTTTACTCACATAATCATCTCTATTTGAATATTTTGTGCTGTCTAACAGAATTGTGATTGATCTCCATTGTTCTGTGTTTTCTTTTAATAACTGGACCCACTGGGCTCAATATTTTATGAAGATGAATAAAATTTAATATATTTATGGCAAAATACTAGCTTATGTGTTATATCTTGTGATATTTGCTTCAACACAAGATTTTTTCTAAGATGTGCCAAATCCTTGTCTAGACCTAGAGTCTAAGTGTGTGACACCAATAGGTAGCTTGTTTTTTGGGAAACTGTTATTCTCACTTTTTTTTTTACATGCCATTATTTTTAACGGGGCATTATTACATGGAACAGATTCAGGCCATACAATCTTTTGTGGCTATTACTGAGGCAGTCTTATTCACATGTTTGTTATAAGGACTGATGCAAATATAACTACCCAGATATGTGTGCATATGCAGCTTCATTGCGTTTTCCACTGCACTTCCAAATTAACCTCCCCAGGTTTATCTGCTTGGTACAAAATACCATCACCTTGTTTCTAGCTATATTAGTTTTAATTGTATTGTAGGATTGTCCTAATACTTCTTTTAGACCCTCTGGTTATGGCCTAACAAAACCAGTTTACCGGCATATCCTAGCTAATGGATATGGGTTGAACCTAATTTCTGGGGAACAGGTATGGGCCTTATTTAATGTCTCTACATTATAAGACATGTACAGTTTAAATAAAAGGGTTTCTAGAACACACCTCTAGCCACCACAACCTGTTCACAGCAGGCACCTGCTGCATCAAGCTTCACCCTTACTCATACTATTAAGCAAAGATCTTACAAATTGGAAAACTTTCCTACCTATTTTCTATCTCTGTAGTTTACACCAAAGCAGATCTCTGTTCACTTGGTGGAATGCTGATTTGTATCAATACATGTAACATACAAAGAGTGCTGACTCTGTTATTGAGTCTAATTAGTAAGATATTTAAGTACTGAGATGTTATTTGCTCAATAAGCAACCTTCTGTAACTCCTGTAAGGAAAGGTAATGCTAGTTTCTCCTGATAAACCCATTCTTTTAATTTCCTTAAATGGACCAAGGCAACATATTGCTACTGATGTCAAGAAGTGCTGTGAGCCCATACTTCTCAGGCTCACTAGCATTGACTGTTTTAAATTTTGGGACCTAAACGCTCTCTGTCCACGTCTCAGGTATTACATCAGTTTTGACTATAATATAAAATAATTTTTGTAGAATATGTGCCCACAATTTGGGTTGATTAGTAAATGTCAGATCAGTTATCATATTAGGGCCTGGTGCCAGAGAAGGTAAAGCTTGTTGAATCAGTGTTTCTCATTTACTTTCATTAAAGAGTTTCAAATTCCTGTAGAGCTCTTTCATTTTACCATGCAGCGGTAAGATTCCCAGGTTTGCAAACCAATTGGGTAAATTTGTGTTGATAATATTTTCCTTTTTCTATACTTAGTCAGGGTCAAACATTTCTTAATATCCCCAGAAGATAGGATAATGTGCTTTCTAGACTCATAATAAGATAAGAAAACACTCCCTGTTGGATTTGTCAGAGTTTTCAGTGAAGTTCTTTGTTCCTACCACCTCTTGGCAGTTGGATCACAAGGATACCTTAGGGATCTTTCCTTTGATTTAACTGCAAAAACTCCAAGGGTTTTCAATCCATAGCAGGAACCTCTTGCTCATTTCTTCTGTGAATAATCTTTTGCTGAATGAAACAAGATTTCTAGTAGACCGTCTAATTCTATTGCCCTCTTTATTAACAGAGATGTTACTTCCACACTATACGTTCTTGAGGTTTAAGCAAAAACTAATAAGGGATTGATGGCTAAACATATTGTTCACAATGGATAAGATATCTAATCTGTTTAAGTGATTGTTGTCATTTAAGAAAGTCTAATGAAGATTTGCTCTTCTTGAAACTCAATTTAAATTCCCCTTTGACTTCTTTAAAAAAATACTTCTTGTTCACGATTCATTTTATTGTGGCCAGCTGTTGTGGCGTGATCCTGTCCAGCGCAGAAGCAGCAATAGCTCCTACCTCTCCTTGGTGGTCTTGGCTCCTGGATTAGATACCAAAGGGCACCGCGACCCCCAAGGGGAAAGAGGGTTAGGGTCCACGGATTGGATAGGTAGGGGGAAATGGGAAAACCGAGTTAAGGGTTAGGGAGTGGTAGTGGATAGGTAACGGGGTTCAAGGGAAAGGCACGCTCCTTGGCTCTGTTCTCTGCAAGCCCGTTTTGTTAATTATTAGGCTGAAGTTCTTCCTGTACCTCAGCGATCACATTCACATTCATCTTTCATGCATGCATTACCCTTCTGCTGAAAGACCTCGCTCAGTTTAACTAGCACTGAGCAGTATTCAGTACAAATGCAGGTTCACAGAAATATTGAATCCAGGCACAATGTGAGGGCTCATGGGTTGTACATGAGAAGACACAACAAGGTTGCTTGACCTAGAAATGCGCACCCAGTGAGTGCTCTGGTATGGCCAACAACCACAACATATTTGCATTCAGAGAGTTAAACACATAAATAGAAAAACACTTAGCTCTGAGTTTCCCTTCTCGCTCTGCTGGCCGTCTGTACAGTCTGCGTGGGCAGCTGGTACTCTGTAATCAGTAAGTATGCCCCTGATTAAAAAGGAAACAGTTAGTTTGTACCTCTCGTAGGCCGTTGGTGCTCCGTTTTACCTAGACAGACAAATGCCGCAACGTGCGAGCGAACTACGGCATGCATCTGTGTTAGTATCTGTAGTTTGTAAATGTGTTTCCAAACTCGCGGCTGTCAAACAGTCAACCTGAGCCTTCTCGGAGTTAGTTAACCAAGTAAGTATGCTCTGCAAAGTTAAACAAAAGAGTAGCACTTATCTTTGGCAACGCGGGGCCACAGGATGTCTTCCTGGCAGCGAGGGCGGGCCCCGTGTAAGGTTTACACTGGAGCTCCGTAAGGGTGCGTCCTCTCGGGAACAATCTCGAGCGCGAACAAGTGTTCGGTGGCTGCGCATGCGCGATAGCCATCTCGCGCATGCGCGTTGCTTTGGGCGTCGGCCTGGGCATTGCCTGAGTTGTTTGCAGGGCCGTGTGCCTGGTCCTTCCTTGAATGAAGTCTGGGCTGCTGGGGCTGTAGTTCTTGGCCTTGGGGCTGCTGGGACATGCAGTCTTCTGGTTTCTTGCTCCTTGTAGATGCCCTGTTGCCACACAAAACCCATCTACACATGGGGCAAAGATGACATCTACTCAATGAGCCATCCCCAACTGTGCCAGCAACCATTTTGCACTTGTTTCTAGTTAGGGCCAAACATGTCTTAATATCCCCAGAAGATTGTATAATGTGCTTCCTAGCCTCATAATAAGATAAGAAAACACTCCCTGTTGGATTTGTCAGAGTTCTCAGTGAAGTTCTTAGTTCTTTCCACCTCTTGGCAGTTGGATCACAAGGATACCTTAGGGATCGTTCCTTTGATTTAACTGCAAAATCTTCAAGGGTTTTCAAACCGTAGCAGGAACCTCTTGCTCATTTCTTCTGTGAATAATGTTTTGCTGAATGAAACAAGATTTCTAGTAGACCGTCTAATATTATTGCCCTCTTTATTAACAGAGATGTTACTTCTACACTATACGTTCTTGAGGTTTAAGCAAAAACTAATAAGGGATTGATGGCTAAACATATTGCTCACAATGGATAAGATATCTAATCTGTTTAAGTGATTGTTGTCATTAAAGAAAGTCTAATGAAGATTTGCTCTTCTTGAAACTCAATTTAAATTCCCCTTTGACTTCTTTAAAAAAAAAACTTCTTGTTCACGATTCATTTTATTGTGGCCAGCGCATAATTTGTTGCTGGACCAACCATTAGTGCTGCGATTTAGTAGAGCTGCTTAACCCCAACCAACAATCACTTCCTTCTTGGCAAGTATAATGATTGAGGAAAATCATATCACTAAAAATAGCTAGCTGGAAGGACGCTGGACTTAAAAAATAATTGAATCCTCATGTGTTCCAGGAGAATATGGACTGTCGCCTGTATTGTCAGGAACAATCAGGACGTGTTAAGTGCACAATATAACCAATGCTGCCTTCGTTAGTTAAAGAGAAATTACCTACCCCAGTCTGACACACTGACACGTTTCTCTTTTTGGGCCGTAACAAATTACAGTGAATATAGTTATAAGTTCCCAATCGCCCATCAAAAATAAGAAAACCAAGATGGCCACCACCATAGTCAATAGAAAAGGGAACAATTCAGTCAGTCCGATCGCACATCGAGTAGAGCGCTCGCTTTGACATCTGTGCAGAGCCCGGCAGGGCTAAACTCAGCCTTTCCTCCTTCCGAGATCGAAAAAAGAGCACCACACACCGTGGGTAATAATAAGCAGTGACATAGGGGCTGGATGGGGCAGTGAAGCACTCTGGGTAATGGCAGTGAAGTCCAGAAAAAAGATGGTGGCAACCTGGGACGGGGTGCAGGTGGCTGGGGCTGATTGAACGCAGGCAGACACTGTCAGTTTCCGCCAGCATTTCCAACAACCAGATTGAATAAGGGCCCTTCCCAGGTGCAAATTATGATACTGTCCCCCAAGTCTTGTTATGATGATTGGTCATAGTACAAACAAGTGTAGAATTAATATGGTTAAATGTACTGGAAGTGTTGCATAGTAAATCATGTTGTACAGGTTTAGGTAGAACAATGGCGTATCTCTTTACTAGAAATTGCTCTGTACAGTTAAATACCATTTGAGCTGATGTTTTCGATTTATAAATGGAACAAAACATTCCCATTATTAAAAGGATCACAAAATTCCACCAAATCAAGAAGTATTCAAAACGCGCCAGTTGGAAATGTCATCTGGATCGATTTAATGTTTTGTCAAAGGCCTTTTCATAACAGATCTTCCATCTCTAAAGTTTTACTAATTTTGTTTAACTGTGGGCATTTTCGTTCCCTCAGTCATGTTATTAGAAACACACTTTTTTCTCCTGTTGATCTTTTTTCACAGTGTAAAGATAACAACAACAACCCATGATATCAGCAATCTGAGCGCTCTTTCTGGGACTGCCTTCTCGAATAATTCATACCAGTACTGTCAGAGCCTACTTGGTTGTCAGATATCCACAATGTTCAAAGATCCTGAGCTTGTTGTGATATTTAATTGCTGTTTTACGTTTTTCTGCTAATTTTCTTAACTGATATAATATGATATGATTGGTTATTTGTAACACCCTTAATACCCAGAGGTTTCTAAGTGCGGACCCGGGGATCAAACCTGTGGTGCTACTTGTCGTCTTGCTTACAATGTGAGCACGTTGCCCCTGAGCTATCCTCCCGAGACAGCACTGCTTTACGTGAGGCACCTTCACCTAGTGAAGCAAATTGATTCAAAGTTTCTTTCAAGCTAAAGATTGACCATCATTCCTGGCTGGGGGCATAGGATTCCCTTGTTACCTTTACTTTTCAAGACTACACTTCCCCATTATTTGTTGCTTGGCAAAAGGTGAGTTCTTCAAAAAAGGCAGTACAGCATCAACTAGATAGAAAGTCATACCGACAGTTGTTAGATGAGGCGATAAGTGGGACAAAGCACCAGACTCGACCTCCACCGCACTCTTCGAATGTGAGGAACTTACTTCCTCCACCAACATCCCATGCTGAATACTGCTAATCTGATAGGGCATTGCTCTCTCAATTTCAGAGGCACTAACCTTTTCCCTCAGAGCTCACGCCTTGTCTGTTATTGCATGGTGCTTTGATTGTAACTCCTTCAGTCTGTTGTTTCCGCTAGTTGATTTTGTATGCCTGACAGAGAGAATTTAATCCATTCCTTACAAGGGTTCTGCTTCACCTGTCTTCTGAAAAATCATAGTATAGTGTTACTAGTCATTTCAAGACAAGATGGAGTTGCTCCTAGTGTAGATCTGTTTGGAAGCTTAGCTGTGGATCCCATATAATTGAATCTAATATCTGACCCCCAGTTTGGTCTTCACTACAAATGTCTTCACTTTGTGTATCAGATCTACTGGTGAATTTTGGGAGACAAAACGCTGATTTCTGTTTTTCACCTTTGATTACCTAAGCAATGACCCCTAAGAAATACATTTGCATTAGTTAAGGAGATAGTTCTGATTGGATGGTTTCGTAAACATGTCTACAGAAATGTATGTCATGCCAAACAACTATGAACGTTGAGTGCAGATCAGGGAGGGGGCTTTTTGGGGTTGCACTGCTCCCTAAGGATGATACTGGATGGGAGCTGGCTCGTTTCTGATAGGGTAAAAAGACATGTGTTTTGTTGACTAAACAAAAGCTTTTTTGCTGCCACCCCTACGCAATTTGCAATTAAATTGGGGGCTTTGAATCAAACCGAGCTTATGATTCAGGCGTTGCTAGGGGTGGGAGTAGAGGGGGCCGAGGAGGCTATAACCCGGGACCTTTGTTTGTATCCCCGGATAGAAGCTCAGGGGCTACAATCCAAAGGCTAGCCAGCCCCCAGTCCTGACAGTCGGAGCATTAGCGTAGCCCTGGATCCTTTCCGGGCCTTCAGCTGCTGACTGATATCACACATTCAAGGGAAGACAGAGAAGAGTTTCGGAGTGGACTGCTAGCTGCCAATTGATGTGGGCCTCCCCAGACATTAGGAGAAGCTGGCGACCTTCAGGCCGAGGATTGATAGATACATGTAAGTAAGTAAACGTAGTTGTTTTTGTTTCTATAAATGCTACTATGATTTAAACTAACGAGAACAAAGTGGGAGATTATTGATCACGTAACTGAGAAAAAAAAACATCTCTTCCATCTCCATTTTGCACTGTACATGCATGACAGTACGAGGTCATACATTGTACATGAGAATGATCATATTTGTCTTCACTCTGCACTGTACCTTTACAGATGCACATGCCAAATCGTATAAGTGAAAATCTAACTTTGCAGCGCTGCACATTTGAAAATACACAAAACCATGTATCTTAGATACAAGGATGTTTGTTTTCAGGTGTTTTGCATCGTTCCCAACCTCTCACACTCAATTCCTTGCCTTCCTTGGTGAAGCCCGGCCGCGTAAAGGGCGACTGCAGAGACTCCTGCTGTTTGGCTGTTTGCTGCTTTTCTGCCGTCTGCCGACCGCAAGGCTTCTAGTGCAACCGCTCGAGAGGAAAAAAAAAAAAGTGCTACTGGGTACATGACGCGAACCATCGAAGGCCCCCAGACTCGGAGGAAGACGCTCAAATACCGCAGAATGGCAAATCCATGGACTGCCTTAAAAGCCCCCGCGGATGGTGGCGGCAAGGTAAGTAAAAGTGCACCCTGGCCTTCCTATGCACATCTGCAGGAAATATCGACTACTGAACCGAATACTACACACTTTTTCAAATGATTTACCGGTTGTATGTGACGATGGCGTATGTCCATCGCCCCCCCTTGCGAATCTAGACATAAATAATTGCACGGACAGTCACTCCTACGATCACTTTCCAAACAATAGTACTCTCACCTCACAAGATCATCAACAATTGGCAATTGAAGTAAACGTAATTCAAAAGGAAACAAGTACAATTTTACCTGAAACTGCAACAACAATACTACCTCCGGCGCTTAAACACTCCATCCAGCGAGCGCCGCCTGATTCATTCAATCCACCTAATACACAAACAAAGGAGTCCATGAAAATGAATAGTGATCTTGGCGACCCGTTCCGCAATCTCAACCCCCCTTTTCCGGGTAGCGAGGTCACCGACGCTGAGCTAATTAATGCCGCCAATGTTCCGATCGTGGACCAAGAAACACCCTTCAATACAGCCCAAGAGCAGGAGGAAGGGGCTATGCCAAAAGGCACCTCTGACGAAAATGAAAATCAATCTACACAATACTGAGCAAAAACGCCCGAGTTGTTCCTATACAATCGTCTCTGCCGGCAAGACATGCAACCACAATCGAGACCCTGTCTTCAAATGCAAAGCCACAAGACACAATCGGAACCAAACCTAGCATTAAAAACAACAAGAACATAGTACTGGATGCACCCAGAGAACAAGCCGAAAAAACACATAAGGATGTCCAAAAACCGTATAAAGGGCACAACTCGCCCGCAACTCGAAGTAACCTCGCAGGAAATCTAACCTACGGAAACATGGAGACACGAAAAACCATTCAGAGAAAGGAAAGTGAAAACCAAAGCGCATATGCATGCCAAGCCCCCGAAGACTCAAGTGAAAACAACCTGGCCAAATCAAGCAGTACTCCGATGGCCCCAGAACAAAGGCGATTTAGCCCAACATCGAAGCTGGCAAGCAAGGACTCAAGCTCCATTGCAAGAGCTCGCCGCCTTCAACGAATCATTGATTTAAAATTAAAACTAAACCAGTCAGCCTTCGACGATTCAATGTCAGCACCTACAAACGTCAGTACTCCATGCACCAAAAACTCAAACAGTTCAAACCGAATAAATATTGAAAAAGCCCTAAACTCTTCACTTCAAGAAGATCAGTCTGTTATGGAACACTCACACCAAACATCTAATGGAACCACCTCTCCGGTGCAACAAGTGATCTTATCTGCTGATACTCTAACTCAATTACACACTAACGTTGTAGCTGCCCCCTCAATTGTCTTACTACCATTCACCAAACTGTACGAATCTTTGAATGGGACAATAAGCGACCAAGGAGCGATGCTTACAAATCTAACAAACAAAATGGAAAAACTTGAATCTTTCACAAGCTTCATACAAAAACAACTTGAATTACAGGCAGACCTATCTACTCGTTGGCAGGAACGGTTATGCGATTTGGCTGCAAGACATCTTTGCCAAAACGACAACCTAACCAAAGGTTTGCTGGATGCAGTCAAATGGATGCGTCACCAGTCTGAAGAGGTAGACAAGAAAATCCAAAGGCACGACTCCCTTCCGACGCGAGACAATCCGCCAAAAACGTCCCTTTTCACAAAGCGAAAACAAGATCCTAAAGGATTAAGGTCCTAGTTTGGCAACCACGTCCCCAATAGCTGAAAGCTTACGACCACTGGCGCTGCCCCCCCATGACAATCAACCGCTGCCAGCGCCTAGCAAAAAACCCGAGTCTCAAGCAAGGTCGTATCCACACTGTGCTGACAAAACTGATGTCAAGATACCAGAAGCAAACCATCACCAAACCATTGAAGTCACTACAAATTCAAAAACCCTCTTGCAAATTGATGCCGAAAAGTCTTCATCGACAGCAGAGGCCCACATGCTACCAGCCTCAACAATTAATCACGGGAACACGTCATTTACAATGCCTTCCAATTTCATAAAGAGCTCATTTAACATATTTACTGGGTCATCCAAAACCATTTCCACGACAGAAAAATCTATCAGAATGGCAGGGCAAGGAAACAATCCATTATTTCAAGAAAATAAAAAAAGACAAACAAAGGCAAAACAACCCAGTGTGAAAAAATGTATAAGGAATCTCACAACGCTAACAAAACCACGATTGTTCGACCGCACAATGGGAACATCCAAGCAGAAGTCAAATGACGTGCCTGACCAAGATCTAGATAAAGGTCAGGACTATGTGCCTAACAAACAATCCACAAAACGTCGGCGTCTCGACTCAGAAGAGCTGAGTAGAGACAGTTCTGTGAACGCCTCGACAATTGATCTATGTGATCTTTCCACATACTCAGCAGAAGGTGATGACCCAGATGAGCCAATAAATATAACCTTTCCCAAAGAAAGTTTGAGATCTCGCACGTGGAAACAACATAAAACATTGGCTGGGAAAAAACCAAGCAGGTCTGGCCCACAAAAAGAAGTGACTAGATCGGCGAGAGACCAATGTTACCACACGTATCCAAGCTAAATCCAAAATTAACGTCTAATCAAAGAAACTCCAAAACCCGTTACACATCCAGAGTACATTTAGGCAAAAATCAAACCCATAACAACCGATTTTGGAAATTACGACTTCAAAATATCCAATCTGACGACAATGAGGTCAACTTAAATAGAGCAAATGTCATGAAATTGTTTGCATGCATTCTAGTGCTACGGACAATATCGTCAGACGACATAAAAATCGTTGAATACTCAACTGAGTTAACTTTGGACCAAATACTACTAAACATTGGCTCTTCAGCGGTGAAAAACATGCTATTACGAGCCACAGAAGACCTACTAATTTTTGGTTTCGATCTAACGCTGGAACCCGAACACGAATTGCAACAAAATACCTTGGAGAACAATACTCGTGAAAAAACGGTAGGATTAGACATCCAACGTGCAAATCTGCGGAAATCTTTAGCGTATCCTGCTGCAAAACACAATGGAAACAAGCCACGTGGTTCTCCTGGTCGAATTAGGTCCGGAAACCAATTCCAACAAGGAAATCAGCATTAATAATGATTGAAGAAGAACAACACGGACCAAAATGTGCTATCCTGGAACACTCGAGGATTCATTCACCTATTCAACAACTTCGAGGTGCCTATGAATAACATCCTCGCCATATGTCTACAGGAAACTTGGCTACGCGAGCTGCCAATTCGAGACGGCTTTATCACATTCCTAAATCCTGCCGGGAAAAATGCAACTGGCCGTCCGTTTTCTGGGCTAGTCACTTTATTGAAGATCCAAAACTGGCTGACGCCGCTCGAATCCCGAAACCCAAATCCTTTTGTTCAAGGCACCTTGGTACAAATAACTGCTACAACAACGCAGGTGAAACAATTCCTACTGCTAATAAATGGATACTGGAATCCCGCCAAGATCTCATCAAATAGTTTCATCGTCTCAGTGACAACCTTAATTGATGAGGCATCACTGAAATACAACAACCTAACCATCATAGTTTGTGGTGATTTAAATTGTAGTTGGTACAAATTCGATAAAACTACAAAAAAAAAATACGCTGAAGAAACCCGATAAGGTTGAACAGAGAGGAAAGCTTTGGTTTGATGCCCCAGCAATAAGAAACTGTACCATGGTCAATGGGAAAACCAAAGGACACCAACCATGTAACCCAACATGGCACGGCCCATATAGCCAAAACACACTAGACTATATTTGGGTCTCTAGCCATCTTTTTGACCAAGTGAATTCCCTAAACGTCATACCAATGCCTCAAAGCGACCATGGTCTACTCCGCCTAGTTCTGGAGATGGACTGGGGAGACGTTCCTGAAAAATTTGACTTACAAGTCACATCAAATGCAGCGGGAAATCGCTTGAGGCTCAACCGTTCGCAAATTGGGAAACTCACAACCGACATAACCAAAGAGAACACCGTGAATTACGTTCCCTTGTTGACGGACTGCCAGCCGGAAGTCATAAACTCTAGAGTAATTGGGTACTCAAATAAACACCTGTACAGCGATGTCATCGCAAAAGCAAAAAGGATTATGAGGAAAGACTTGCGGCAGATCAAGAAATTGAAGTTCCCATCAGACAAAATTGTAATTAAAGTAAAAATAAGACGTCGAGAATATCGACAGTGGCTAAAAGCGCACTCAGCAATGATAGAACAAAACCGTGTGGAGCTGATGCTTCAATTTCTGATCACAAAAAACATGCGTGATATTTGGGCCATTCTAAACAAAGGAAACACAAAAGCAACACCGACAATCTCAAACCCGATTGATGGCAACAAATGGGTTGAGCACTTCAAGAAAATATATAAACACCCGAATGAAGACATACAAGTTCAAGAAAATGTCTCAGAACTAGCGCGGGATATAACTCCTCAAAGCGACGAAATAGAAATAACAATACAGAAGTTAAAAAACTCAAGAGCAGCAGGCCCCGACCAGATCTAAAATATCATGTTGAAGAAAAACAAAGTACATTGGGCCAAGTTCATGGAATCTCTGTTCAGAATAGTGTCGGAAAACAAGAAAATTCCTGAGTCATGGTTAAAGGAGATTGTGGTACCGATCTATAAGAAGGGCGATAGGAACGATCTGATGAACTATCGTCCAATCTCCCTTCTTGACACAATCATGAAAGTCTATGGCTCCTTCCTTCGAAAGAAACTTACTTTATGGGCCCTCAAGACAGAAATATACGATGTTCGACAAACAGGCTTCACCGAGGAGGCCGGAGTCGACATAAACCTACTCTTGTTGAACATCTTAAAACTTGAGGCTCTGCGCACAAAGAGAAAAATCTTCTTTGCTTTTATAGACCTCAGGCAAGCTTTCGATACGATAAACCGCGAGAAACTTTGGTCTAAGCTAAAAAAGTGGGAATGTCCACCAACAATCCTGGAACCACTGAAAGCTCTCCACTCCAACACCTCGATACAGATCAGGTTAAACCAACAAGGTGAGTTGAGCCAACCAGTAATAACTCATAAAGGTGTCAAGCAAGGTTGCCCGTTGGCAGCTGAACTATTTAAGATCCTCATAGCTGACCTACCGGAATGGTTAAACTCAGTACCTTGTTTTTCGCCGCGGATCAAGGACACCCAAATCAAATGCATCATCTATGCAGATGATATAGTACTAATCGATTACACACAGATCGGTCTACAGCGCCTTTTGACACGACTGAACGAGTACATGAAGTCAAATGAGCTACTGATAAATACAGACAAAACAAAAATCATGAGCATCAGTCACACTAACAAGAACGCAGGAAAAGAATTCATATGGCGAATCGCCAGTGATAAACTCAATATTGTAACATCCATAAGATACTTGGGCGTGATGTTCAACAATTCCATCTGCGAAACAGCATGGGTCAATGACATGACCAGTAGAACTCTAAAACTTGGCTTACAAGGAGCAAAAATCAACCATGACTACGGGAAATTCACTATTGCACCAATATTGACTTTCTATCTACAGAAGGTCATTCCAACCATTGTATTTGGAGCGGAAGCCGGTTGGAACTTGGACTTTCGCTTATGGCAAAGGTACCTTCTGGAAACGTGCCTTGAGGCTTCCCCACTACATCTCGACATTGGCATTGAGATACGAACTTGCACTCAACTCGCTGTACATGACAGTAATTTGGAAATCCCTCTCCACCATTAGGAAAATGTATTGTAGCAAAAAAATACCAGCATATGAAATTTTCAAGATCAGAAACAACGACACCCAAACTATATTAATCCAAATTTGGAAACAAAAACTTGAAGCCATCATGGATGCTGCAAATATAAGTCGACTCGACCTAATCAATCAACCGCAATACGCGAAAAAAAAACTAGAAGAATGGGACTGGATGCAAAACATTGAAAAACGCAGGAAACTAAAAACAGGTCTTCCTCTAGGACTAGGAGAAATTAAATTACACAAGCCACCGAAATACCTACTAGATTGTCCTTCAAGATATCACAGGAACATGTTTCTAAAATTCAGGCTAAATGCCCTGAACAATCGAGAAATGCTCTGGATAAGAAAAAAGAAAGATACCGCAGACAATAAATGTCGATTTTGTGACGCGGGTGAAATAGAGTCCCTTAAGCATTTGGTACTTGAATGCATAGGCACAATTACCCAGCGGACCCTGCATTTGAATAGCTTCAAACCTCGGAACCATGACATGAATGATTGGTGGTCATATGTAAGCGCCGGCCCTAACATCAAACTATCATGCAGGGTAATTGACTATCTAGCCATGATTCTCTGCGATACAACTTGTGATTAGAAAAATTAAAAATCTAACCAATAGTGACCCAAACTTATCACCATCACAAAGAATAGACTGTGATTAAAGACTTGAGAGGACCGACGTGATGTGGAAGAGGTTCAATTGTAAAAAAAGTTTGATATTGATTTATTGAACTGTAGTTTGCTCTTACAATAAAAAAAAAAAAAAAAAAAAGATTCCTTGCCTTCACTCTCTCACAGCACTCCCAGCAGCCCCCTTGTAACCATTCTCCACCTGCTCCCCCCTCTTCACTGGTCTCTTGGTCCACCTCCTCTGCTTTCAAACTCAACCGGACACCTTTCGCCCTGCTCAGCACCTGTTTGTCTTTTTATAGGCCTGTTCTCTCTTTCTAAACCATCCACTGCTCTCCCTTTGGAAATCTATGTCATCTCTTTATATTGTCCAAATGCTAGCACAGCTACTCCCCTGGGGCGGGAACATTCGTTCTCTGCTTTCATGCAGTCACTTTGCAATCGTAGTCCTTTGGCTGTTATCTACCTATTCACATTGGGTTCCTCTGGGGTTGGTGGGTTGGTTTTTGTGTGTCTCATTCCTTTTGGGAAGGGAACATTCTAGTAGGTTCCAATTCTGTCCATGAGTCCATTCCCTGTCTCTGGGCCCGGTTTTCCAGGTTGCGTCAGGTGCATTCCAGACGTTGAGGTGACAGAATCCCACGACTTGCTCTTGTTTCCCTGGCTCTGGGATTTCTTTCAGGCTTTGCAGAGTGTTAGGTGTTCACGGGTCCTCGGGTGTTCTGAAAAAGAAAGAAAAGAGAGCTGACCAGCAAACAGGCTGAGTGGTGTTGTGGCAATGGCAGTGGTACCAATAGCACTGCACATCTTCAAGCAATCTCGGGAGCCGACGACAGGGGTTCCTCGCAACCCAAACCACACCTGGAATAGGACCTGCTCCAACTTTACACTGATAGGGTGCATACTCAGGATGAGAGAGGTCCCTGCAGGCATTTGACAGTCATATCCATTGCCCTGACACATTCACAGCTGTTCTGGTGGCACGCTGCATAATATCTCATAACTGGAACAATTCTAGTCCCCCAAAATAACTTAAATGTTATCAGCCTTTGATTGAAGAGAATGTTCTAGAAAAATCTATATTAAAGTCTAGAATCAATTCCAAAACTCCAGAGATCACCTGCCTATGTGTAGGGGATGTGTGGCTCTGTCTTTTGACTCATTTTCTTTCCTCACGTTCTTTCAACGTAAATTATGTATTTGTGTACGTCTATTAAGCAATTTGCCATTGTACTTTTCGTACGGCAAAACAGCAGCAACACCAAAAATAAATCTGCCTAAAGTAAACAAAGCAGACATAATTCAGGCCATACAGCACAACGTGCTAATATTTGCAGAGGTCAATGTAAGGTCCCAGAAAAAGTGACACATTCCTAGGTCAAGCAGATGAATCTCAGACCATTACATTCTAGAAGACTGAAGCCAGTTTGCCATCGCCTGCAATAAGGGCCTTATACAGAGCTTCAGTACATAGCACAAATTAAATATGTTGTTAGCCAAGAAAAATGTGTGAAGATTACATTATACATTTAGATGTGTCTGGATGCTTTGGTGGGAAAATGGTAAAGAGCAAGGCTGTTGGAAGTGGTGCTTTGTTGGCGGGAAGAGCATTGAGGGACGCTAAATTGCGGCTGGCACGCTACATTCTTTAGCAATGCAGCAGCGCGCCTTGATGGAGTGGCCAATGCTGCATCCTCACCTAAGTAATCTTTCTCATTTGGACATCAATGCACATCCGGTGAGTATTTCATCTGCTTTCCCTGGCAGATTGTCACATGGTGTCTCACGTGGCATGACCATCCCTGGGAATTTTATTTTCATCATTTGCTGGGTTCTATTGAGCTTTCCTTTACATGGCTCGCGTTCCAGATGTTATATTTGAAGGGATTGACAGGTTTCTTGCACCCAATGATATTAAAGTGATACCCAGCTGGCTGCCCTCTGTTTGTTGTTAAACATTGAAATCCTTTATTCGTAGTTCAAGGAAGAAAGGTGGAACAATGTCAGAAAACACTAGTACTCATGGACACCTCACATTGTGCAATTGTTTCGGTAGGATTTCAATTATAAATCATAATTGCCAATTCAGGGACTCCACTTCTATATTCAATAACAAGTTGTGCCCTTTATACAAGCTGTCAAATACATTGGCAGTCTGGATGCATTCCACGCATTGTACAAGCAGAATTCATTTTTTTTTTTTTACACAGGAATGTTCGAAGCACAATATACTGACACTGATAATGTCGGTCTGCAATGAAATAATTGATTTTGTTATCATATTTTATTAGTGTACACGAATGCGCTGCAAAATTATTTCCTGGAATATGCTTTATCTGTTGTAGATAGATGATTGTTGTTAATTTCTGAAGTGAATGGGTATATGGTGGCATGGCACTTTACATTGGAAAATGAGAAACTCTCTGTTTCTAAAATAAATAATGTAAATGCTGCCGCAAGTTATGCTTTGCAGACACGATTCACAATGGATTCCTATGGAATCTGCATGCCTTCTTCAGGTGATATAAGCAGGTGAATTCCCTAGGAATTCATTGGTTAAATGTCTGCCTGAAAATCTCATATAAGTATATATGGTATATAAACATAGTATATAAGTATATATAGTATATATAAAATCTCATATAAGTATATATAGTATATATATATAGTATATAAGTATATATATGTCAGCCTATAGTGAAGGTAAAACCTGTTTTCTTCGACTTTCCCAAAATTCGATTGCTAATGACTCGTTGGACATACCTGGATGACATTGTCACCCAGCTCCCTCCAAACTGGAAACATTGGTCAAAATTCTTTCAACTGTTCAAAACTTATTGAGAAAAGAAAGAATTGCTGTTTTCAGCCTACTCCCATTTATTTTCCTATAAAGGTAAAAGTGATCCATTAAACACCCATAGAACAACAACTGCTGGACGGATTTGCACCATATAAGAAAGAAATTGGGTACATGGAGCATTGTGGTAGAGAGGATTTTTCTAAATGCAAAGCTACCATTTCTTTGGCTCAATGCGAGTGATTTCTGCGGTCGACTGAGGGAAGCCAAAAGGGAAAAGTGCTCAAAATTATATTTGGAGGGGAAAAGTGGTTGAGTCATGTCAGGCTACAAGTGGGGAGTGAGAAGGAGAAACACATGAGCAGTGGGAGAGTTTGGGCGGGCAGGGGAACCCGTCTGGGCAGAAGGTGTTCATCTTGTTGGCGCAATCCCACAGGAATCTCGTGAGATTCCAGATCTACCATCAAATGCTGCACTTGGAAATGAAAATGTGTCATTCAAACCAGAGAGTGAAATGGGTTAATAGGATAAGAAGGTTATGGCCAGTGGACTCTGAGACTACCAGCTAGGACCCTCTGTCATTTTGTCAGAACGGGACATGGCGTGAGGCCATGACCAGTGGATCCTGAGTCAGTATTCAGTATAAAAAAAATCTTTACATAAGATGATCTGATTTATCCCAGCAAAACATTACATTCAGAAATCTGGGTAGGGATGGACATCTTATCTTGGTGCTCCCCCCTTGCTGGAAAGCCCATGAGCACATACATTATATCACAGAAAGTATTCACAATGAAGTACACAATGACACCAATGAGGACATCAGTAGGGGGACACTGAGTTAAGGCAGTCATTCATTTCCCATACTTGCTCGATTTCAAAGGTTTTGTTGTGATACATCAGATCACCTTAACTTTCTCTTAAATAAAACACTTTCAAGTAATATACACATATACAATGCCATGAGGGTAGCTCATGGCATAGTTAAGATTAAGACAAAATGTCTATGGAGTTGCAAATGACCTTTCATAATAATTATTGAACCCTTCCATAAAGAAATTTGCAAATATTCTACTGTAAGATGAAGCCACCCCTGCATGGACATTTTCCAAATTTTTCATGGATGTCTTCATGTTCAGATTACGTTTTGAACAACCTTTAACATGGGGTTTTCATAAAGGCAAAATGTAATTTTAGTCAAATAACTTAAAATGGGCTACTTTAATTTTTAAGATTTGTGGCCTGTTGTAAGTGACTTGAATCCAGCACTCCAACCAAGTCAATGCTTATTATGGGATGCCCAATGGAAGCCCTTATTTATATATTTTTATGTCAAAGTTCTTTAAATCTGGATGATGAACCCTTATATAAAGCCCCTCTCTTTGAATCCCCCTGACCTCACTGAGACAAGAAGTAGGTTTGTTTTGCAAATTAAAAGGTTTATTTGAAGAATTAAACAATATATATATATATATCACACTTTTATGAACAAAGTAATATCTGAATAGCAAGCTTATGAATAGGGACGGTAATCAACAATGGGTAATATTACAAAATCAACAATCTCTTTAATCACTTAGGAGTAGGAATAGGAAGGATACTGTAGCAGAGAATACTTTATATGATTCAAGGAAATGCAATGATGGGAAAAATCCAACACATAAATAAACTTGATATGGTTTCAATCAAAAGACAAGATAATCACTTTTTCTCCTGTGACTACTCACTCCCCCTAGTATGCAATATGAAGGGATGGAAATAAGGGCACACAGGTTTCAGGAATATTAATCAACAATGCAATTCAATCCCAGTTCCCCCAGTAAGCTTAGAGAGAACAGGTATGATTTTAAAACACAGGTCAAAATGCTTTTGAATGTGATTGCAATGGATGGGAAAATATGCTAAAATGATTTTAATTCACTAAAGGAGATTCAAGATGAATGAGATTACTTTGGATGAGTTCAGGTCCACACTAGCAATGATTCATGAATGATTATCAGATGGAAAACGATTTGCGGCAACTTTTCTGCGTGCGCGATTTGCAATTATGGTAGATTTATAAGGAATTGGAATGTCTAGAAAGTTTAGGATCGTAGCTTCAAAATGACAGTTAAATTTCGGTGCTAGGGCATACGGTTCAAAAGTTACAGATGTTTTTGTGAAGATAGATTTTTTTAGAAACAACGTCAAGATTACAAATATGACAGATCGCGCTTTAAAGATTTACCAACAAGGATAGGCGTAAACTAAGGAGCTATGAAGAAGCAAGACATTCAACGGGCAGCCACCAGAACCGCGGCCGCACCGCTCTGATCCCTGTCCGTCAAAACACCTTTTCAGAAAATATCTGCGCAAAGATGATTATTGCTATAATTATCAAGAATTATGTGGAGGAGAGAAGAATTTAGGATAGACACAAGATTCTATAATGTAGTTCTGGACAGGTTCAAATGGATTGAATATGACTACTTTAAACTTAGAGATGACATTGTACAGTTCTAGACTAAATACTCACTCCTAGGCTTTTGGATGGAATGGAATGGGCCAGTCACAGATCTGGTCAAAGGTTTGGACTCGCCACCGGACAGGTCTCAGGCACTGGGTTCTGCTCACAGCATGGCCTCTGGTCTGCTCGGTCTCTCGGACTGGATAGGATGGGTTCTGCATTACAGCACTGCTCTCTCTGGGTCTGGATCTTGGGACTGGATCTTGGTTCTAGCACAGGGTTCTTAGCTAGAAGTAACACAGCTCAGCCAGGCTGTTGAATGGTTTGGTTAGGCCCCGTGGAAGTTTGGGGTTAGAATCAGGTTTACAACAGATTCTGAAGCCTGCTGAAAAGGGTTCAGCTTGTGGGTTAGGCCTCTCTGCTTCAAGGTTCTAGAGTTTGGGTTCTAGAGTTTGGTTCTGGATCTATCTGGAGTCTGGAGTCTGGAGTCTGGAGCTATCTGGAGTCTGGAGTCTACGTTCTGGAGTCTGGAGTCCTGCAGGGTGCTTTGCCAAGAAATCGGATGATGAGTGGAAAAAAGTGTTTTTCTGGGTCTCAGCAATCCCTATCTATGTGTTTCCAAAATGGGTGGGGAGGCTGACGCTCTATGCCCAACCCTCTAAAGATCCTGATAGGTCAGAGAATTTTCTGTTCCCTGATTTGAGACAGGAGCAGTGTGTCATATGTGTCAGAGTGATGCTGTGTTTTATGGCTTAACTGAAATCCCTCCCCTTTGCTTTTACATAGAAAATCTATTTTTCCCCAAAAACATATTTCCCAGATAGACAAGTTGTTCATAATACATATACACACCACAGATTAATTAAGGCATTTCACTGTTCAAGTCCCAAGTTCCTACAAGCTTGGGTTCAGAAATGACCACTTACTCGTGCTTTTGGTGGGTTTCCCAATATTGGTTCTGCACTAAATTTTACACAGACATACACAATCCATCTGAGTACATCTCTGTAATTTTTCCTGTTCCTAGCATAAATATAGTAGCTACAACATGAATAAATTCTGGGGTTTAGTCTTAGAACATCGCACAGATTTCAGCTTAGTCTTAAATTGTGAGTGAATTTTTCATTTCAACAATCCCAAAGTTTCATATTTTTGTCAGCTTGGTACAATTTGTTATAAGCATTTATATAAAACATACATTTTCTTTCAATTCAATTCACATCTCAGTCTGGTCCGCCACTAGAGCTGGGCTGAGTCAGATGGTCACATGGCCTGCCTTCCTGCCAGAGCAGTTGTTGGCCAGTCACACCCATATTAGCATTCCTATTCAGTTGAAAGACTCTATTGTCTCTTTCTCCTGCCAGCAGAGGAATCTCCTCCCCATCTGATTAACATGTCCATGCAACATCCTCCCTTTTGGTGGGAAGGCCCAAGGTGTGAAGGGTTCTCAGGGAAAGAAAGCCTCTTGAAAGTTTTAACTAAATCAGCTTACCTTCTGGTCAATTGCAACATAGTTCCTTGTAAAAAAAAATACATTTATACATTTAAAATAAGCAACATATCTTTAACTCCAGTCTTTTTCCACATTAAATCAATGTGTGGCACTCTATATGGCATTTTGATGGAATTCTCTTCTTTTGGCATAGTTTGGGTTCAATTGTTCAACTTTACACAAATGGTTTTAAAACGCTGGCTTTCTGGTAGAGATGAACAAATGTATTACACCCATTTTTGACAGCTGTCTTTCCATCAGTATCTTTAAAAGGGGATTTTGCTCTGATAGCATATGATTCTTGCTGCTATTGTATTGATGTGGATTCTTGCAGTAAATGATGTGAAACACACAACAAAGAGGTTGGATCTTTTAGGTGATTTGTGAACCATGATTTTATCAATTTTTGACAATCAAGAAAACGGATTTTCAAACAGCTCTGTGTTTCTTTTTCAATCAGCATTGCTATTTCCAATTGGTATCAGGCTATTTGTGGTTAGCCCAATGGTGGTTTTTGGCAGTGATCTCCTGTGCTCACTAAGATAGACAAAAGTGAATGGTGGCCTATTTTTCAGGTTTTCACTGTGCAATTCCTGTTGATTTCTAGCAAGCAGCATGCTTTCCAGTGGCCATTATGATGTTTCTGGTGCCAGCAATTCGCACTGATGTTGCAGGGCTTTGATGAATGGGTTGATACATCCCACAAGCCCCCCTCTTGCGATGGCCGTTGATCTTCCATCAATGGAACTTCGCAAGACTGGGATGGAAGCCTCATCCCTCCGGATTCAACAAATGGCAAAGTTCATCGTCTTTTCCTCATCAGGGGTGGATCGATCACTTCTCCTCGCCAGTCCTGATAGGAGTATTGAGCGATACGCCGGTCTCCTCGGATCTTTGCTCCCGGTCCCCGGGTCGTCCTCCTTGGTCAGTCTCCAGGGTTTATCTCTCTCTCTTTCTTTCCTAGGATGACAAAGCAAAAACATATTTGTAGACATTTCCCCACCACTGCTAATGTAGTGGGGCGGACATATACATTTGATAAATCAGGAGACATTTGCATTATTATATTTTATAGACTATAGGTGGAATATTTTAGGGTTGATTTTTTATAGATCTGGAGTGGCCCCCTCTGGGGTTACAGAAGTCTCCTACAGTTGCTGCAGAGTGTGCCTAGGATGGCAACATTTCAGCTGATTGATATGGACCCACTTTTCTTCCCCTTCTGCCAAACTGCCTTTGGGGATGCGGATCTTGTAGGCGACTGGTGAGATCTTATCTACATTTTCAAAAGGTCCCTTCCAGGTTGGCAGAAATGTTCGCTGTTTGGGCTGGTTCCTTTGGAAACTGTATAGATAGACCCTGCCTCCTACATTGTATTATTTCCTGGTAGTCGTTAAGTCATAGTGGGTCTTCATGCTTTCGGCTGATCTTTCTAGATTTCGCTGAGCATAGGCAAAAGCATGTTGAAGGTGTTTTCTTAAATTTTCAACATACTCATGTGTTGTGGAGGCATTGATCAATGTCTGCTCTTAGGTCCTATAGAGCAGATGCTGGGGAAGCACTATCCTGCATCCAGTCATCAACTCAAACAGTGACATTTTAGTTGCAGATGAAGGGGTAGATCTGATGGCCATTAGAACAAGAGGTAATCGAATATCCCAACTTGGCCCAGAATCTGCCACAAATGTTTTTAATATGCTCACAATGGTTTTGTTGTAATGTTCTACTGCACCACTAGAGGCTATCCGGTAAGCAATATGTAGCTTCCTTTTAAACCCAAGTATCTCCCACATCTTTCTCATTACTTCGCTGGTGAAATGGCTACCTCTGTCTAATTCGATCCTTTGGGGTAGTCCAAAATGCGAAAAGATGTGGTTAATCATCAGGGCAGCTGCTGTTTCTGCCTTGCAGTTTGGGGCCGGGAGACATTCCACCCATTTAGTAAATAAGCATGTCACTGTCAACATGTACTTATTCCCCCTAGAGGAGTGAATCATGGGCCTGATGAAATCTACTTGCAAATCTGACCATGGCAGTGTCATCCCCCTCTTTTGGAGAGGCGCACGGTGTGTGAGGGATGTTGGCTGAAATTGTGCACACACAAGACACCCCTTCAAGTATTGACCGAGGTCCTGCCCCATGTGTGGCCAGTATGCAACCTCTCTTAAGATTTCAAGTGTTGTATGAAACCCCCTTATCACCGGCTGTGGCCGCATCATGGGCGTGACTTAACATCAGGCTTTGGAATGAGGTAGGAACCACCTACTGATCATGGCCAGCTTGGGATTTCCTTACCAACAAACCGTCTTGGATTTGGAACATTTTTGGACCTTTCATCAACACTCTGAGGTCCTCTTTCCCAATGTAATCGGTATCCCTCAAGGGAAAGTTCTCAGGGTCCTTGATGTGTTGATAAAACTTACCAATTATTGGATCCCCTTTTTGAGCCGTAATCAAATCAGCATCTGGGGTCTCCTTACTCCATTGTGCAGTTGAGAGATCATTGTGAGCATTTGTCTGTGACCTAGTGATAGCAGTGACCTGGATTTCCCCCAACAGGGACTCTATCTCTATTAGATCCCCTTGGATGGCCCCGGTTTTGGCCAGCTGATCAGCTAAGTCATTTCCAGTTTTGTCTGGTCCCTCTACTTTGGAATGACCCTTGATCTTTTTCCAGTAGATGGTCATCCCATTCGAGGTGACCATATCATCAATATTTTTAATTAATTTCCCATGTTTCAAGGGTTTGTTATTAGCACATAGCATGCCTCTGGTTTTCCAATTAACCACATGCTCCTCGAACCTGTTCCGTACATAATCTGAATCTGTGATTATGACCAGTTCCTGGAGTTGATGTTGGACAGCAGTGAGGATGGCTTTGTGCACAGACATCAACTCTGCCACTTGACTACTTCAGGGACCAATCTTGTACTAAGCGGAGGGTTCTGGAGACTCATTCACCCATGCATTCCCTACGCCGGACACAAGTTCTTTTTCCCCGTTGTTGTCAACATGGTAAGGGCATCCATCCACGTAGACAGTGGGCATTCCCTCACACGTGTCTTCTTCAAAGACTTTGTGTGGGGAATTAAGGTATGCCTCCATGTTGTCCTTGATTTTTAGACTCTCGTCCTCGAGACAGTTTTCTCTGGCACAATCATGCAAGTTAGCCAGACCTTGCGCAAGGGGACTCTTCTTGTTTTGGCCATATCTTACCTCCACAGGAAAGTCTTGCATTGACAGAATCCAGGAAGTAATTTGGGAATTACTCACATTTCCGGGCTGGATTCTGTCACTTTGGAGATATTGCAGAGGCTGATGTGGAGTCTCCACTATGATGTGTTCCCCCTGGATAAACAGGCGGTAATTCTTCAATGCCCACACCATTGCCAGGAGTGCCTTCTCACAATTGTTGAATTTTTCCTCCACAGAGGATAAAGTTTTACTCGCATAGGAGATTACTTTATTGACCTTGTAATGCTTTTGGTATAATACTGCAGTCAAGCATGTATTAGAGAACCCTGTCTTCAAGAAGAACTCCTTGTTTCTGACAGGGTAAGCTAGGAAAGGCACTTGTGAGAGGCTTCTTTTGAGTTGTCTTACTGCCTCTGCTTGTTCTGGACCCAATTCCCACTTGACCCCCCCTTCAAAAGATCAATCAGGGGTCTGGTGATCTCTGCGTAGCCCTCAATGAACTTTCTTCTGTAATTAGTCAGTCCAAGGAGGCTCCTTAGTTCCCGCAGAGTTGTGGGGTCCTTCTGTTTCTGGAGTGCTTCCACTTTCTTTTCCTGGGGACAGAGACCCTGAGGAGTAATCTCATGCCCCAAGAAATTAACACAGGTTCTACACCACTGTGCTTTCTGAAAGGAAAGTTTTGCTCCGGCGGCCCTCAACTGTGTCAGAACATAACGGATCTCTGCTATGTGTTCCTAAACAGTTGAGCTCTTGATGAGGACATCATTGGCACGATGTCTACCCCCGGGGACCCAGACCAGGTCCAGCAACCCTGGAAGCAGGCATCAAGTTATTTTGAGCAAGCCCAAAAAGCCCTGCTAGGGGCTGTTTGGGTGCGGTCCTGGCGCCTATGGCACCAGGCTCATATGGAGAGTCAGTCCTGGCGCCATGGGCGCCAGGCTCTTAGAGTAGAACTTACCTGATGCAGACCATGCTGCAAGCTTACCTGATGCAGACCATGCTGCAAGAGCTCCAAGCCAAATGAGGCTTGGAAGGGACTATTTTACCTAGGGACTATTTTTTTACTCAGGCGGGGCTGGGGAGGAATACTTACCTGGGACTACTTTGGAGGCTATTTAAACCACGCCCGAAGAGCAGCACACGCTTCGCGTTATTCTGCATCCAGCAGCGTAACGCTCACCGTGCCTGCAAGTCTGCATCCAGTCTTCTGCCACGCCCGCCTCGAGTTTGGAGCTCCTAGAAAAAGGGAGAAAGAAGGATAAAATGTTAGAACAAGAGCAATACCTTTGATCCTTACCTGAATTCCCGATCCATCGCGCCTTCTAACTGGAAGAAAGAAGTTATTTTATGCGCGTCGCCTCGCCTGCTGCAGCGCCGCGCTGAACTCACCGGCCTTCACAGAGTCTTCACATTCCACCGCATCCTCCTGCATGTTCCCGCTCCCGCCGCATTCCGGCACCTAAGGAGTAGACAAGAACAACAAGGTGAGCCAAGGGAATACACAGAGGAATATTAGTTACCCCCCCATAGACATACCTGATTTTACCACCAGGGGTACTATTCCTCTTCACGGGTCGGCGCAGCTTCCACTGCATCTTCGCCGAACTCCGACCCCTAAGGGGAAACAAAAGGACTATCAAGGGGAACCCTCCTCACCACAATAGACTTACCTGATTTTACCGCCGGAGGTATTATTCCCCGAGACTTCATACTTTCTCTCAGCGCCTGAATAAGGGAGAAAGCAACAGGTTACATATTTACATTATTTATCGAACTGTGTCGGAAATACAATCCCTACCAGAATATTTCCGGTTGCCAAGAGGAACTCTTCACTAGGGTCAAGCTGCAATCTGCAAGGAATCGGACAAGAGTGAAAGTCAGGCATTTGAACTCTTACGAACTACATACTTTTTGTAGTCAATATTGTTCTGGAACTCACCAATTCCTTCGAGCCAGTGAAGCAACTGGTTATCAACGCGCCCCTGTGCTCAATGCAGGATGGAGAGCTCATCTTTTCAAACCATTAGAAGAATATTCCTACGGGCCAAGCAAATGAAGCTAGGTGGGCCAGTCCAGTCCGTCATCTTGGCCCTACGCGTCACATTGGTGGAGACCGCAGCTGTCCAGTTCAGATCGACGCCTCTGTGGGAGCCAGGTGAGCGTAACAGAATGCGAAGCCTTCCCACAAATTCCCACCCGGGCATTATGGATACCTCAGAGACTGACCAATTGGCCCAATTACTAGGGCAATTGAGGGCTGAAGTGCATTTAGCCCGTCAAGAAACCAATGCTCTTAGGAGAGAACTGATTTTGTCAAAGGAACAAACTGATGACCTTGCTAGGCAACTATTTCAAAGCCAGGCTGGACAAGCACCCCTACCTGGTTCTGGGGGAAATCCAGCTCCTGTGTTATCGAGCAACCCTGTGCAAATAAACCTACCAGGAAATATTCCATTAGCTCCACTCGAACGCTTTGCCGGAGATCCCAAAAGGTTCGCCGTGTTTATGAAACAATGCCGCTTGCACTTTTTATGCAGACCTGGAGCCTTCCTAAATGATCAAACCAAGGTAGCCTTTGTATTGTCATATCTCAGCGGCAGTGCAGCTGATTGGTCAATCCACTAGTTACTCAGGATGACCCAATTCTTTGGGATTTTCAGGGCTTTCAAATGAGCATGGAAAGACTATTTGCCCGGCACTCCCAAGGACAGGGCCTGGATAACAAACATTTGTCCCTACGACAGGGTAACCAGGACATTCTATCCTACATCGCGACCTTTAATAGGTTGATAGTGGAAACTGGATGGCCTGAGGTAAAACGAATCACGTAATTTCATCGAGGGCTTCGAGGAGAACTCAAGGATGTCTTGGCTCAAGTCGTGAACCCACCTCAAGTCTGCGCTGAATATATAGACTTAGTGGTCCAGTTAGATCACAGACTTCAGAACAGAAAGGCTGATCGAGCCAAGTTTGAGAATCGGGTGTTGGTCAAAACCCATGCTAACCCCAAAGGAGCAGATGCTTCAGAATCCATGCAAATCTGAGGGGTTAAAGGACCCTTAACCCAGAAGGAAAGAGAAAGGAGACATCAAATGCAATTGTGTCTATATTGTGGAACTTCTGGGCATTTTCTACGGGATTGCCCTGTAAAACCACCCAAGAAGGTGGTAGGAGCTGCTGATAAAAGCCATATGGAGTCAGACTCGGGAAACGACCACGCCCGACAAGCGTAGAGGTCCGCTTGCCGAGCTTGAAGAAGGATACTCAGACCTCGCATTTCATCATACCAATGGTCCTCAAAGATCCAGGGTAGCCATCGCGTATGCACGCAGTAAGGGCATACATTGATATCGGGGCCACAGGAAACTATGTGGACTATGAATTGGCTTCCAGGATGAATCTACCTCTCTGCCGAAAAAACCACCTCAGATGTCATCACCACAGTCGATGGAACTGAAATTGCCTCTGGGCCTGTAACTCATTCCACCGCAGAGATGACACTATTGGGTCAGGATGGGCATCGAGAGACTATTGTGTTTGATCTAATCAAAGCCCCACAGTTACAAATAATACTGGGGATACATTGGTTGGAAACACATAATCCTTGTATTGATTGGTGAGAGAAGAGAATAACCTTCCCGGATTGTGCACAAACCTGTTACCCAAAGAAAAATCAGAACGCAGGCCTGGCCACAGTAACCACAGCTGTCATGCAACTACCTCCAGAATACCAAGAATTCCAGGATGTCTTCCAAAATGAACAGCCAAACACCTTACCTCCTCACAGATCGTACGATTGTCAAATCAATCTCATACCTAGTGTACAACCCCCTTGTATCAGGATATATGCCCTTACAGAACCTGAGAACCTTCACCTATGACAATACTTAGACCAGTACCTTGCCAATGGCTTTATTCGCCCATCCAAGTCCCCTGCATCTTCAGCTTTGTTCTTCGTGCCCAAAAAGGAAGGTGACCTCAGAACATGCATAGACTACCACGCATTGAACCAGATAACTGTTAAGAACCGATACCCATTGCCTCTGATCCCTGAACTACTAGACCAAGTGAAGGACGCTTGTATATACACTAAATTAGATCTCCGGGGGCCATACCATCTAGTATGTGTAAAAGAGGGCGACGAATGGAAGACTGCTTTTCGCACTAAGCATGGGTTATTCGAATACCAGGTGGTGCCTTTCAGGCTGTGCAATGCACCAGCAGCCTTCCAATACTTCATGAACAATGTCCTTCGTGAACTCATTGATGTTTGTGTTGTCGTATATATCGATGATGTTCTAGTATACTCCTCTTCAGAATCTGACCATGTGAAGCACGTCCGAGCAGTCCTTGAGAAATTGCGCCAACACAAACTATATGCAAAACTAGAAAAATGCGTTTTTCATGCCACAGTAGTTGAATTCCTTGGGTTTATCCTGACCCCAAAGGGAGTCTGAATGGGCTCACGAAAGGTGGACGCAATCCTTAAGTGGCCATCACCAAGTTCAGTTAAAGGAGTACAAAGCATGCTCGGCTTTGCCAATTTCTACCGTAGTTTCATCCCATATTTTTCACATGTCGTACATCCCATCACAGCACTCTTGCGAAAAAATAAACGCTTTATGTGGACTGAAGAAGCTGAAAATGCCTTCCAAGAGCTGAAAGCGAAATTCACGTCTGCACCTGTATTAAAGCACCCGTGCCCTGACCTTCCATACATAGTGGAAACTGATGCATCCAGTCTAGCCATGGGAGCTGTCCTGTCTCAAAATGACCCTGAAACTGGCCAGCTTCACCCAGTAGCATTTTGGTCCAGAAAGTTCTCGGCACCCGAGTTAAACTATGCGGTTACCGACAAGGAGTTATTAGCCATTAAATCCGCCTTCAAGGCTTGGCGGCACTATCTTCTCGGTGCCAGGCATACCATTACTATGATCACCGATCACCGGAACTTACAGTATTTAAAAACAGCCAAGGCCCAATCGGAACGTCAACTCTGATGGGCATTGTTCTTTGCCGAGTTCGATTTCGTGATAACCTATCGACCAGGTTGTAAGAATGGTAAAGCAGACGTCTTATCCCGAATAGGGATGGGAGAGGCAGAAGTGAACCCAGAACCAGTGCCTATAAATTCCGAACAAAGGATTCTTGGCATGATTACTCTACAGACACTAGAGGACATTCAGGTAAAGATCCAGCAACTCTTTGATCCTACAGCCTTGCAGGACTGGGTAAAGAAAGGCCCAGACTACTCTGTCACCAATGATCTGCCTTATTACCAAGGGCGGCTATTTCTGCCACACAAGGAACTACAAGAGATAGTCATTTCCCGTTATCATGATACCCTAATGGAAGGGCACCCAGGTATTGCAAAAACTGAAGCTAAAATTAAAAGACAATTATGGTGTCCCACCTGGCGAAAGGATATTAAATCATTTGTGATGTCTTGTGGCATTTGCGCCCAAAATAAAAGTCAAAAGAAAAAACCAGCTGGACTCTTACAACCTTTAGACATTCCACCTACACCATGGCACACCTTATCGTTAGACTTTATTACTGATCTACCTCCTTGTAATGGATTTTACACCATCTAGTTATTGTGGATCTTTTTCCCAAAATGGCCCACTTTATTCCTTTAAAAGGATTGCCTTCAGCCTCAATCCAGGCCAAAGAATTCCTCAAAAACATTGTTCGCATACATGGATTTCTATCCATGTTGGTCTCTGACCGGGGCAGTCAATTAATTTCACATTTTTGGAAGAAATGTTGCCAATTGGCGCAAATCGACTTGAGATTATCGACCAGTCACCACCCCCAGACCGATGGTCAAACGGAGAGGACCAACCAGAATCTTGAACAATACCTGCGTTGTATGTTACATCAGACTGAGAGTAATTGGAAGGACATTCTTTGGATCGCCGAATATGCATACAATAATTCAGTACATTCTGGAACTGGACAAAGCCCCTTTTATACCCTATATGGGCACCATCCTCGAACCTCAGACCTTGACTCACCCCAACACTTAGAAATGCCCGCAGTGGACCATCTACACGCTACGATTACACAAGCCTTTAAGGAGGCAACTGCACATTTAAAACAAGCGAAGGAGAAATATAAGAAAGATACTGATCGGCATAGAAGTGATACTCCACAGTACCAGATAGGGGATCAAGTATGGTTGGCCACAAAACACATAACTCTCAAGGGAACGCGGACCTTTAACCCTAGATATTTGGGACCTTACTTTATTAAGGCCATTATCAACCCGGTGGCCATCAAGTTGGACTTACCTGCTAATATGCAAATTCACCCCATCTTTCATGTGTCACTTTTGAAGCCAGTGCAACCAGGGACAAGACTAACCAAGCCACCAGACCCCATTTTTATAGACGGGGAACCCGAATTTGAGGTTAAAAACATCCTGGACTCCAAGATGGTGAAGTCAAAACTTTTTTATTTAATCGACTGGAAAGGTTACGGACCACAGGAAAGGTCTTGGGAACCTAGTGACCATGTGAATGCACCTTGGTGGGTGAAAAGATTCCACCAAAATTTCCCAGACAAACCAAAACCACGGGGAAGAACGACTTTAGGAGGGGCCTTGGGGGGGAGTGCTGTCATGATGCCTACCCCCGGGAACCCAGACCAGGTCCAGCAACCCCGGAAGCAGGCATAAAGTTATTTTGAGCAAGCCCAAAAACTCCTGCTAGGGGCTGTTTGGGTGCGGTCCTGGTGCCTATGGCACCAGGCTCATATAGAGAGTCAGTCCTGGTGCCATAGGCACCAGGCTCATAGAGTAGAACTTACCTGATGCAGACCATGCTGCAAGCTTACCTGATGCGGACCATGCTGCAAGAGCTCCAAGCCAAATGAGGCTTGGAAGGGACTATTTTACCTAGGGACTATTTTTTTACTTGGGCGGGGCTGGGAAGGAATACTTACCTGGGACTACTTTGGAGGCTATTTAAACCATGCCCGAAGAGCAGCACACGCTACGCGTTATTCTGCATCCAGCAGAATAACGCTCACCGTGCCTGCAAGTGTGCATCAAGTCTTCTGCCACGCCCGCCTCGAGTTTGGAGCTCCTAGAAAAAGGGAGAAAGAAGGAGAAAAGGTTAGAACAAGAGCAATACCTTTGATCCTTACCTGAATTCCTGATCCATCGTGCCTTCGAGCTGGAAGAAAGAAGTTATTTTATGCGCGTCGCCTCGCCTGCTGCAGCGCCGCACTGAACTCACCGGCCTTTGCAGCGTCTTCACATTCCACTGCATTCCGGCACCTAAGGAGTAGACAAGAACAGCAAGGTGAGCCAAGGGAATACACAGAGGAATATTAGTTACCCCCCCATAGACTTACCTGATTTTACCACCGGGGGTACTATTTCTCTTCACGAGTCGGCGCAGCTTCCACTGCATCTTCGCCGAACCCCGGCCACTAAGGGGAAACAAAAGGACAGCAAGGTGAAACAAAGGGACTATCAAGGGGAACCCTCCTCACCACAATAGATTTACCTGATTTTACGATCGGAGGTATTATTCCCCGAGACTTCATACTTTCTCTCAGCGCCTGAATAAGGGAGAAAGCAACAGGTTACATATTGACATTATTTATCGAACTGTGTTGGAAATACAATCCCTACCAGAATATTACCAGTTGCCACGAGGAACTCGTCACTAGGGTCAAGCTGCAATCTGCAAGGAATCAGACAAGAGTGAAAGTCAGGCATTGGAACTCTTACGAACTACATACTTTTCGGCATCAATATTGTTCTGGAACTCACCAATTCCTTCGAGCCAGTGAAGCAACTGGTTATCAACGCGCCCCTGCGCTCAATGCAGGATGGAGAGCTCATCTTTTCAAACCATCAGAAGAATATTCCTACAGGCCAAGCAAACAAAGCTAGGTGGGCCAGTCCAGTCCGTCATCTAGGCCCTACGCATCACATTGGTGGAGACCGCAGCTGTCCAGTTCAGATCGACGCCTCTGTGGGAGCCAGGTGAGCGTAACAAACATCTACATAAGCCAGGTTACCCCTCTCGCCCAGGTCGGGCATGGCGGCTATGTAAAAAAATGTTGAACTCATTGCCGGAGTTGAGGTATCCGAATGGAGTCCGGGTCCATGTGTACTGCTGGCCCCCAAAGGTAAAAGCCAGCTTGTATTGGTCCTCCCTACTGACAGGTACAGTCCAGTATCCATTGGTCAGGTCTATTGCAGTGAATACCTGTGACCCCTGGATCTGGGCCAGTCCTTGGTCAATGTAGGGAAGAGGCCATCGGGAAGTATGGACCCGTTTGTTGAGCTCCCTAAGGTCAGCGCAGAGTCTCCACTGGCTGTTTGGCTTCAATATCCCCAGCACCGGATTATTAAAGGTGCTGTGGACTGGACAGATTATCCCATGGGACTCAAGGTTCTTAATGATTTCAGTAAGGGACTCCATTGATGCGAGAGGCAAGCAATATTGCTTCACAAACACTGGAGTCATACCAGGGTCCGTGGGAATTGTTGTTGTGTGGATGTCGATGAGACCACAGTCATATGAGTCCACCGCAAAGAGATATTGAAGATCCAAGAAAACTTGTTTCAATTTGCTTCTGCTCCAGAGTCTCACAGGCATCAGCTAGGTTGAGTCTCTCTTCAACCATCTGCCTGAAGCCTGGAAAGACTTCTGGTTTTGCTATCTCAGTGGCCTCCTCCAGCTGGGTGGAGAAGTCCCTGGTCAGAGTGCTGATTTGGACTGGTGGCTTCAGGTGGGAAAGGCAGCCCTCATGGACCTGAAAAATGACCTCATCCCTCCTGAAGTAACAAGTCACATCTTCCTTACCATAAGGGCAGGAAGTGTACACCAGGAAGTTCACCCCATGCCGGGTAAAGATCCTGTCTGGTGTTGTATTGTCATCATTGTCACTGTCAAAACAGTCCTTGGGGATTGATCCTAACAGTTCATTCCCTAAATCAGTGGAGAAATGTTGATCATCCACCGTCATTCCAATAATAGTGCCTGCGGCTAGAGTGATACTCTTTAAGTCGCTGTTATACACTTCTATTGGAATGGTGTCATGTTCTAGATTGACTAATGGTGTTGTGTTTACCGCCAACCCTTGCTGTTGGAGGGAAGCATTTAGATGAATATAAGCATCAGGGTTTTTCAATTTCTGTCCTCTTTTAACTTTCACTTCCAGGGAGAATTGTCGGGTCCTTTCTGGGATGGTGACTTCCTCTCCAATCTGAATTTCAACTGCATAAGGTAGCAGTTGAGCTGACTTAAATGCTTTCTCTGAATCATCAAAGCCCATGGGATTATCCGCTAATCGGGACCAAGGTTTGAAGTTTATTAGGTCCAAACTAATGGCAAAGCGATTGAGAATGTCACTGCCTAAGTAAAAGCCGGCAGTGACGTCTTGCACGACCCAACAATTATGGACTATGCTCTTGTTGCCTATGGAGATTTTGAGCATACACCTGCTTGGCAGGAGATGTTTGGAATTGGGTGCTTCCAAATCCATTTCCCAGTTTGAATGTGGGAATGGCTGGATCTTTTGGGAGTTGGCGGAACATGGCTTCGCTGATGAAGCTCTTACCGTTGTTCACACACACTCTGGCGAGAACAGAGTCCTTCCCTTCATTTAACTGAAATGAGATGAACAACTGCTCTCCAACTTGCTGAACATCAGCCAGGCTCTCAGCTTATTTCACATATTTCTGGACTATTGGAGTGGAAATGTCTGATTGTGGATTGGTAAAGAATTTCAGAGTGTTTACTTCCAGTGTGGAATACCACCTTAAACTGGAAGGAAGGTTGATTTTCAGAAATAGAGAGGACCCCCCATCACCAGTCTGTTGTCCTACTGCAAATTCTGGCACGTCTGGAATTTGGTTGTTCTGGAAGTGAAATTCTACTTGGTCAGATTTTTCTTCAACCATGTGGCATGTGCCGTTTAAACTAACATGGTTGACACTCTGTTTCAATTTTATTGGTCGGCTAGTCTGGGTCCAGAGGACCTTGTTTACACAGTCTATTAGGGGTGACAACCTTCTCAGGAGGTCATTCCCTAGTAAACAAAGGGTGCCCTCTGGAGTCACTACTATGACTGGGTGTTTCACCTTGTGTCGGCCAATTTTAATGTCCAAGTCTGCAGTCCCCTCGACGGGAATTTCCTTCCCGTCAAAGTTCTGAAGTTGTCCAGGAAGGGAGGTGAGAGGAATTTCGTATTTCTCCGCCCTCCCTGAATTCAGTTCGTCAAAGGCCTTTTTGGACAGAAAGGTACCTTTGGATCCAGTGTCCACCAGTGCCAAAATTGTACCCTGCCGCTGTACTCGAACCGGGGCATAATATCTTCCCTCTTCTCCGCAAAGGGGCACAGATAATGCACATTTTTTGGACAACTGGTAGGCTAATTTTCTGGTTTTGGACATGGAGAGAGAAGAGATTTGGGCAGAATTCTGTGGGGAGTCTTGGGAATCTGCAAAGAAAAGTTGGCAACTGGAGATAGGAGAAGTTTTGAGTTCCCCTGGTTCTGGTTCTGCCCCCCCCTTTTTGGAGGCAGTCACCAGGATGGGTTTGAACCAGGGGATTTTGATGTTGTTGGTTCTGGGATGGGATGATGGGCGGCGCTAGCTCAGTCCCCACATCTACCCAGTCTGGATTTGAATCCCTAGGGACCCATTTTTCTTTGGGAGGAGTTCCCCATCTCTGAAGGAGAAGATCCTTTTCCCAGGATCCTCTGAGGATCCCTCTCCTTCAAATTGGAAGATGTTTACCTCCTCCTCAAAATGGGTCTGTTTGGGTCCTTTGTTTCTCCTACCCCCTCTCTGCTCCTTGTGTGGCAGACTTTCAGGGGCAGGAGATTTTGTTTCCAGTTCCTGGGTTTACAGGGGAGACAAGTGGGGAAGGAAGCTTCCTCCAATGCTTTACACCCCCCTTCCCCTTGAGCCTCGTCCCTGGGAACCAGTGAGTTATCGGGGTGCTGCCCCCATCATTGTTCTGGAGCACCAGGTCCAGAGTTTGGGGCATTCTGCGCTGGCATGCTCATCTGAGGGTTCTGCTGAGCCCTCAGCATGCGACCCAGATCCTGTGCCATATTTTGGACCTGGCGCTCTAACTGTGAAACCCGCTCAGGCTGATACAGGGTTCTGTTTTCTCCCCTCGGCTGATCCCGGGAAGGGTAACTATCCCTTCTCTGGTAGTACCCTGGGTTGGGAAGATTTGGGTACCCCTTCACCCTTGGCCTCCCCTCTCCCGGATTAGGTAGTCTGGGCTCAGGGAAGTGGGGATGGAAGGATGGATGATTTTGGGGTTGGAAATTTTGTGGATACCTAGGGAAAAAGGTCTGCCCAGGATTTGGTGAATTTCTGCCCTCCTGGGGGAAGTTAGGGTGGAAGTTCCCTGGGTTAGGTGCTTGGTTGTATCCCCCCCTTGGGTTGGAGGAGTCCACACATAACCCAGGATGGGTCGGTTTCCTTTTTTAGCGGGGACTTCCATAGTCAGGGGAGTGAGGGACCCCATTTATGGGACTACCTCCTTGACTCCCTGTCTGTGACTGGCCCGAGGGCCTTCTGGGCTTAGAATTATTCTGTGCAGGCAGGTTTTTAGGCCCCCCATCTCCAAATCTAAAATGGGGCAACCTTTACCTCTGCCACCTTAGCAGCGGCAGGGGTGCTGGTCAGTTTGGGGCTTTTCTGAGCATTATTTTTCTTTTCTATGGGCTTCTGCACCTCATAGATTCGGGTGGCCTGTTCAATGACCCAGTCTAGTGACCTTTTTTCATGAAAATCCCTCACTAGCTGGGTCATGATGTATTCGGGTAAGGCATGGAAAAAAGAGTTAACAAATTCTTTGCTATCCGTGCGCAACCTTTTGGTAGTCTGTGCAAAGGCATGCTTCAACTCCTGCACAAATTCTTGTGGGGCCTGATCCTCCCCACATTGCAAATTGTAGGCTGCCTTGCGAGCCTCTTGGGGATTTCTATGAACAGAAAAGTGCTTTAAGATGGCTGCCCTATATGTGGACCATCTTGAATGATTTTGGTCTCCCAGCCCCGCAAAGAAACTGGAGTATTCTGGGGAGAATGTCCATTTTGCATACTGAATGCAGCTACCTCTGTCTTTCAAATGGAAAGTCTCCATCATTTGCTCAAAGAGCTCTAAGTGTTCCCACACAGAATACTTGGTGTTCCTGTGATAAGGCCTGATGACACTCCTTAATGCCTTAATCTGTTTTAAGGGGTCCTTAAGCAAGGCCCCTTTTGCCTTATTGGCCTTCTTGGTTCGGGTAACCCTGGTCCATTCATCCTCTGACTCAGAAGCACTGCTCCCAGAGGTGCCCGTCTGATCTTCCAGGTTTTCCCGGATTATGCGAGCCAGGGAATGGCTGGCAGAATGTGGGGACCTAGTCTCCTGTGTCCTGGGGTGCTCAGAGGAGTCTTCTGATTCCTCCTTGCTCCCAGGATTTGATGGGTACCCCCCCACTGTCCTACTGTCCTAACTGGGCAGAGGTTTTCAGGATGCCCTTAGTGGGCCTACTCTCCTGGGGTTCCCCACTAAACTTCTCAGTACTTGGGTGCCCATACTCAGATGCCCGCCCATCCATGCCTGGGAGGTACTGGTCCATGAGTCCCATATTTCTGACTGGATAGTAATCTGCCATCCCTGTGGCCCTGTGCTCATGTGCGCCAGGGGACATGGGTGTGGCAGAATCCAGGGACTGGGAGAGATGAAGGCCTCTGGTACTAGGGCTCCTGAGGTTATGCTCAGGTGTTTCCCTTTCCCAGCAAACCTTATCTCTATCATTCCCTGCTCCCTGTTGCCATGCAAGAGCCTGAGCTTTCAGTTCCTCAATCAAGGCCTTACTAGACTCTATCAGTCTCTCTTGCATGGCCTATCATTGTGCTGGCAGAGAGCCTCATTCTCTCTCTGTGCTTCCTGGTTTGTCCTGGAGTACTGGGCCAGTCTTTGCTGCAGGAGGGTTACCTCCTGAGTCCCATCCCTACTGGCCTGCTCCTTTCTTGCCAGAGCATCTTCCACCCTCCTGGTGTGCTCCAACAAGTTTTCATGCTCTTTTTGGAGCTCACCAAGTTCCTGGAGGGCCAGGTTCCAGCTTCCATTTTAAGTGGCAGACTTCCTGGCCTAAGGTGTCCCTTTCCTGAGCAAGAGCCTGCCTCTGTGCTACCAGGTCGTCCCTCTGCCTTTGAAGGGCACCAGCTTTCTGGCGCTCTTCCTTAAGTTCTGCCTGGGTTTCCAGGTCTTTCAAAATCAATTTATTGCTCTCTGCCTTCACTCTATCTAGGTGGCTTTGCAGGGTGGCTACCTGCTCTGTGCATGCCCTGTTGAAGTCCAGTTGTTGCTCCAGCTTTTTCTGGCTCTGCAGCAGGGAGTCCAAACCTTCTTGATACTCCTTCTGCAAGGCCAGAATTCTGGTATCCTGGTATGCTCTTTCCTTTTGCAGGATACCCATATCGTCTTTTATTTTAATTATATACTGCCTACTTTCGTTTTCTGTCTCCTAGCTCCTCTGCAGCCTCTGCTCAGAAGAACCCATATCAGATTGGGCCTTCTCTAATGCCATCAGTTGCCTACTTGCCAGATCTTGGCCTTCAGCACATTTGTCCTGTATCCCTTCCATAGATAATTATAAATATGCCGCTACCCTGGCAATCTTGTTGTGCTCATCCTTGGCCTTAGGGGCCATATATAGTTCACTCAGGGCCACATGTAAGGGACCCTTATCTCTCCAGATATCTAACCCAGTTGCAGTGACCTGTTGTGTGATCGCCTGCAACCACGCATTCTGGTCCTGCTCAGTCCACTCACCTCTCACAAGTAGCTTTTGTAAAAGGTGCTCTCTAGTTTTCTTGATGTCTACCAATGTCGCCATTCTGGAAATTGATTTCCTTCCTGACTTACAGAAGTTTATTATTTTATTTTGCAAAACCCGACCATTTCCTGAGAGCGTTCCTTTTTGAGGGGTGCTTTTACAGCGTAATACAGCGTGGTAGCACAACAGGATTTATGTATCCTCTTAGTTAGCACACTGTATTAAGCTGCACAAGTGGTAGATCTAATCCAGAGGTCCGGGCTACCGAGCCCCCAATCTGTAAGTGACTTCAATCCAGCACTCCAACCAAGTCAATGCTTAGTATGGGATGCCCAATGGAATCCCTTATTTATATATTTTTATGTCAAAGTTCTTTAAATCTGGATGATGAACCCTTGTGTAACGACCCTTTCTTTGAATCCCCCTGACATCACTGAGCCAAGAAGTAGGTTTGTTTTGCAAATTTTTAAAGATGTGAAGGCAGGCGCTCTGTTACTCATCTTTAGCTTCTCCTCCTAACGCACGTTTTCATGACTTCATCAATCTTCAGGGAGGCTGAGTTTCTTTGTTTTTTCAGGCAGGTCTGCATTTCTGTTTCAGGTGTGACAAGTTAATTAGCTCTGACGATTCTGGTACTTGTATTTTTCGCACTTGATTTTGCTGGCAGGTGACTGGAAACAACTCCCTCCATAGCACAAATCTTCCCCTTGATGGGGGGAGGGGGAAAGCCATGGTTGTGGCTCTCCAATGTAATGCATGATGGCCCTGCTGCACTGCCTTGTGAGCCCGGGACTCCTGGAACAATGTTTAAAGATGTGAAGGCAGGCGCTCTGTTACCAGTCTTTAGCTTCTCCTCCTAACGCACGTTTTCATGACTTCATCAATCTTCAGGGATGCTGAGTTTCTTTGTTTTTTCAGGCGTGTCTGCATTTCTGTTTCAGGTGTGACAAGTTAATTAGCTCTGAGGATTCTGGTACTTGTATTTTTCGCACTTGATTTTGCTGGCAGGTGACTGGAAACAACTCCCTCCATAGCACAAATCTTGCCCTTGATGAGGGAGGGGGAAAGCCATGGTTGTGGCTCTCCAATGTAAGGCATGATGGCTCTGCTGCACTACCTTGTGAGGGATTCCTGGAGCAATGTTTAAAGATGTGAAGGCAGGCGCTCTGTTACCAGTCTTTAGCTTCTCCTCCTAACACACGTTTTCATGAATTCATCAATCTTCAGGGAGGCTGAGTTTCTTTGTTTTTTCAGACAGGTCTGCATTTCTGTTTCAGGTGTGGCAAGTTAATTAGCTCTGAGGATTCTGCTACTTGTATTTTTTGCACTTGATTTTGCTGGCAGGTGACTGGAAACAACTCCCTCCATAACACAAATCCTCCCCTTGATAGGGGGAGGGGGAAAGCCATGGTTGTGGCTCTCCAATATAAGGCATGATGGCCCTGCTGCACTGCTTTGTGAACCCGGGTCTCCTCGAACAATGTTTAAAGATGTGAAGGCAGGCGCTCTGTTACCAGTCTTTAGCTTCTCCTCCTAACGCACGTTTTCATGACTTCATCAATCTTCAGGGAGGCTGAGTTTCTTTGTTTTTTCAGGCGGGTCTGCATTTCTGTTTCTGGTGTGACAAGTTAATTAGCTCTGACGATTCTGGTACTTGTATTTTTCGCACTTGATTTTGCTGGCAGGTGACTGAAACAACTCCATCCATTGCACAAATCTTCCCCTTGATGGGGGGAGGGGGAAAGCCATGGTTGTGGCTCTCCAATGTAAGGCATGATGGCCCTGCTGTACTGCCTTGTGAGCCCGGGACTCCTGGAACAATGTTTAAAGATGTGAAGGCAGGCGCTCTGTTACCAGTCTTTAGCTTCTCCTCCTAACGCACGTTTTCATGACTTCATCAATCTTCGGGGAGGCTGAGTTTCTTTGTTTTTTCAGGCGTGTCTGCATTTCTGTTTCAGGTGTGACAAGTTAATTAGCTCTGAGGATTCTGGTACTTGTATTTTTCGCACTTGATTTTGCTGGCAGGTGACTGGAAACAACTCCCTCCATAGCACAAATCTTGCCCTTGATGAGGGAGGGGGAAAGCCATGGTTGTGGCTCTCCAATGTAAGGCATGATGGCTCTGCTGCACTACCTTGTGAGGGATTCCTGGAACAATGTTTAAAGATGTGAAGGCAGGCGCTCTGTTACCAGTCTTTAACTTCTCCTCCTAACACACGTTTTCATGAATTCATCAATCTTCAGGGAGGCTGAGTTTCTTTGTTTTTTCAGACAGGTCTGCATTTCTGTTTCAGGTGTGGCAAGTTAATTAGCTCTGAGGATTCTGCTACTTGTATTTTTTACACTTGATTTTGCTGGCAGGTAATTGGAAACAACTCCCTCCATAGCACAAATCTTCCCCTTGATGGGGGGGAGGAGGAAAGCCCTGGTTGTGGCTCTCCAATGTAAGGCATGATGGCCCTGCTGCACTGCCTTGTGAGCCCGGGACTCCTGGAACAATGTTTAAAGATGTGAATGTGCGTTAGGAGGAGTAGCTAAAGACTGGTAACAGAGCGCCTGCCTTCACATCTTCAAACATTGTTTTGTAAATTAAAAGGTTTATTTGTAGAATTAAACAATATATATATCACACTTTTATGTACAGAGTAATACCTGAATAGCACGCTTATGAATAGGGACGGTAATCAAAAATGGGTAATATTACAAAATCAACAATCTCTTTAATCACTTAGGAGTAGGAATAGGAAGAATACTGTAGCAGAGAATACTTTATATGATTCAAGGAAATGCAATGATGGGAAAAATGCAACACAGAAATAAACTTGATATGGTTTCAATCAAAAGACAAGATAATCACGTTTTCCACTGTGACTATTCACTCCACCCAATATGTAATATGAAGGGATGGAAATAAGGGCACACAGGTTTCAGGAACATTAATCAACAATGCAATTCAATCCCAGTTCCCCCAGCAAGCTTAGAGAGAATAGGTATGATTTTAAAACACAGGTCAAAATGCTTTTGAATGTGATTGCAATGGATGGGAAAATATGCTAAAATGATTTTAATTCACTAAAGGAGATTCAGGATGAATGAGATTACTTTGGATGAGTTCAGGTCAACACTAGAAATGATTCATGAATGATTATCAGATGGAAAACGAATCTCAGCAGTTGCAAACAAGAAACAGCTATTATGATAAAACTATAAGGAATTGGAATGTCATTTCTGGTTTTTTAGAAAGCTTAACATCTTAGCTTCAAAATGACAGTTACATTTCAGTTCTAGGACGTAGGGTTAAAAAGTTACAGATGTTTTTGTGAATGTAGATTTTTTTAAAGTAACGTCAAGATTTCAAATATGACAGATCGCGCTTTAAAGATTTACCAACAAGGATAGGCTTAAACTAAGGAGCTATGAAGAAGCAAGACATTCAAGGGGCAGCCACCCGAACCGCAGCGCCACCGCTCTGATCTCTGTCCGTCAAAACACCTGTCCCTCTACAGAAAATATCAGCGCAAAGATGATTATTGCTACAATTATCAAGAATTATGTGGAGGAAAGAGGAATTTAGGATAGACACAAGATTCTATAATGCAGTTCTGGACAGGTTGAAATGGATTGAATATGACTACTTTAAACTAAGAGATGACTATGTACAGTTCTAGACTAAATACTCACTCCTAGGCTTTGGGATGGAATGGAATGGGCCCGTCACAGATCTGGTCAAAGGTTTGGACTCGCCACTGGACAGGTCTCAGGCACTGGGTTCTGCTCACAGCACGGCCTCTGGTCTGCTCGGTCTCGGACTGGATCAGATGGGTTCTGGGTTACAGCACTGCTCTCTCTGCGTCTGGCCCTTGGTTCTAGCACATGGTTCTTAGCTAGAAGCAACACAGCTCAGCCAGGCTGTTGAATGTTTTGGTTAGGCCCTGTGGATGTTTAGGGGTTAGAATCAGGTTTGCAACAGATTCTGAAGCTTGCTGAAAAGGGTTCAGCTTGTGGGTTAGGCCTCTCTGCTTCAAGGTTCCAGAGTTTGGGGTCTAGAGTTTGGTTCTGGATCTATCTGGAGTCTGGAGTCTGGATCTATCTGGAGTCTGGAGTCTAAGTTCTGGAGTCTGGAGTCCTGCAGGGTGCTTCGCCAAGAAATCGGATGATGAGTGGAAAAAAAAGTGTGTATGGGTCTCAGCAACCCCTATTTATGTGTTTCCAAAGTGGGTGGGGAGGCTGAATCTCTATGCCCAGCCCTCTAAGGATCCTGATAGGTCAGAGAATGTTCTGTCCCCTGATTTGAGACAGGAGCAGTGTGTCATATGTGTGATGCTGTGTTTTATGGCTTAACTGAAATCCCTCCCCTTTGCTTTTACATAGAAAATCTATTTTTCCCAAAAACATATTTCCCAGATACACAAGTTGTTCATAATACATATACACATCACAGATTAATTAAGGCATGTCTCTGTTCAAGTCCCATGTTCCTACAACTTGGGTTCAGAAATGAACACTTATTCGTGCTTTTGGTGGGTTTCCCAATATTGGTCCTGCACTAAATTTTACACAAGCATACACACTCCGTCTGACCACATATCTGTCCTGTTCGTAGCATAAATATGGTAGCTACAACATAAATAAATTCCGGGGTTTAGTCTTAGAACATCGCACAGATTTCAGCTTAGTCTTAAATTGTGAGTGAATTTTTAATTTCAACAATCCCAAAGTTTCATATTTTTTTCAGCTTGGTACAATTTGTTATAAGCATTTTTATAAAACATACATTTGCTTTCAATTCAATTCACATCTCAGTCTGGTCTGCCCCTAGAGCTGGGCTGAGTCAGATGGTCAAATGGCCTGCCTTCCTGCCAGAGCAGTTGTTGGCCAGTCACACCCAAATTAGCATTCCTATACAGTTGAAAGACTCTATTGTCTCTTTCTCCTGCCAGCAGAGGAATCTCCTCCCCATCTGATTAACATGTCCATGCGACGCGACATCCTCCCTTTTGGTGGGAAGGCCCAAGGTGTGAAGGGTTCTCAGGGAAAGAAAGCCTCTTGAAAGTTTTAACTAAATCAGATTACCTTCTGGTTAATTGCAACATAGTTCCTTGTAAAAGAAAATACATTTATACATTTAAAATAAGCAACATATCTTTAACTCCAGTCTTTTTCCACATTAAATCAATGTGTGGCACTCTATATGGCATTTTGATGGAATTCTCTTCTTTTGGCATAGTTTGGGTTCAATTGTTCAACTTTACACAAATGGTTTTAAAACGCTGGCTTTCTGGTAGAGGTGAGCAACTGTATTACACCCATTTTTGACAGCTGTCTTTCAATCAGTATCTTTAAAAGGGGATTTTGCTCTGATAGCATAGGATTCTTGCTGATATTGCATTGATGTGGATTCTTGTAGTAAATGATGTGGAACACACAACAAAGAGGTTGGATCTTTTAGTTGATTTGTGAGCCATGATTTTAGCAATTTTTGACAATCAAGAAAATGGATTTTCAAACAGCTCTGTGTTTCTTTTTCAATCAGCATTGCTATTTCCAGGTGGTTTCAGGCTATTTGTGGGTAGCCCAATGGTGGTTTTTGGCAGTGATCTCCTGTGCTCACTAAGATAGGCAAAAGTGGATGGTGGCCAATTTTTCAGGTTTTCACTGTGCAATTCCTGTTGATTTCTAGCGAGTAACATGCTTTCCAGTGGCCATTCTGATGTTTCTGCTGCCAGCAATGCACAGTGATGTTTCAGGGATTGGATGAGTGGGTTGATACATCCCACACTGTACATAGATATTATCAGGAATTGGTGAGCTAAAATATTTTGAAACTCAAGCCGCCCAAGTTAATGATGATGGCATTTTAAAATGTATCTATATCGGATGCATGTGCAATAACAAACATGTTTTTGATTGAAAAGATACACTATGACAATGATATTGTAGTTTTAAAACATAAATGGTGATAGCGTAAACATACATTATAACACACACCACAAAACCAACTTCATGGCAGAAGCAGCAACTGGGTTCATGGTCCAACCAAACATATGAATGAGAGAAAGAACTTCCGGAAAGCAACTAAACAGCAGATAGAAAGCAACCAACTTGTGACTACCAACACCAACTGTGCCAAGTTACCCACTGCGTAATGCCAATGATTGAAACTGTGGGAAAACTGCAGCTTGTGGCAGAAGTAGCAACTGCCTACATGCTATAACACCAACTGCATATAGCATAATACAAACAGAAGGAAAGGTGTTCGGAAAGCAAACTACTGTGAACTTAAAACACTAGTTGAACCTCACACAAAAGTATGCATCCATACTAACAAAAGGAAGACAGTATGCAAAGCTGAACTACATAATAACAATAATAGGAAACGCCTAACATTCTATTGATTGTACAAGTAGTAAATGATATGTAATACATGATTTATAAATATGAATGTAATACATGATGTATGCATGCAATAATACATAGTACAAGCTCAAAAGGAGTTATGTTTTCAAATATTAAATCATGCACACAACAAAACCAGGAGTTAAATAGCATATGCAAATTTACAAACAACGTACTGCACGGAACACAAATAAAAAGTACACAACCATACAAACAATACAAAAAAGGCCTACTGAAATCTTACAAAACAACTGCATAATAAAAATGACCACAAATAAGTGTCCAGTTATATTAACATAACTGTAAAACATTACATATGCATATAATATAATTACCAAAAATAATTATTCACTCTAAAAATACTAGAATTGTTACTTTTATTGTTATGGTGAAATATGCAAGGTAGTGCATGTTGAAACAAAAATGATGATGTGAATCTATTCACAGTCATTCTAACACAATTCATTTTACAATGCTTTGCATTTCACCCCATCCAACTTTTACATGCAGCTAAGCTTTAAAAAACTATTTTGTTCTTGGAAACAAACGTAATAAATTTAAAAAGTCACTTTGTATTTTTTTTACATAATTCCTTTCCTTTCATGTATTCCAAGTTGTTGCTACGGGCATGTGACAATGTTACATCAGGGATTTCCGCATTTTCATGATTGATAATAAAGAGCTTTATGTCCTCCCATTTGCCACCACAATATCCATGCCATTGAACATTTACATACTCTAAAGATAGGGCTGTAAGCACTCAATTTACAAAGGTTTTATCCCACAAATCAAGGAGTCTCCAATGAAAAACACATTTTTTCTCTGCATTTAAAATAAATCACATTTACAAAATATTTAACACGTTAAACACTTACAAATATTTTATACAAATTAACTGGTCAATGCTAAAAGTAAAACTACAACATTTTAGAGACAACCCTTTTATAACTCAAACCTCTTGCTACATTTTTAAAACATTTCAATGTTAACATTTACAAGTTCACTGTGCTCAACAATCAACGTGTGTTTTTAGTTTTTGATTTAATGAGTACTTATGTTAACATTATTAAGCAGTTGTGTTTAACACATAACGTACTAGCTTGTACTTACAGTCATAAACTAACATACAACTCTAATAAAAATACCTACCTCATTTGAAAACATGCCAACTTAATCCATAATCTACATATATTTATTGTATAAAAATACACTCAACACATTTCTTTTTAAAATACGCTATAAAAAACAGCAACATACATTTACTGTATTTAAAACAAGTTAACTAATTTTAAAACATATGCACTTACAATGAATAAACAACTGTAGTGACATATTGTAAACTACGCTTATACGGCTTAATTAAAATACACTTCAGATGCTAATGTTACACTAAAGAGAAGTTCACTGTACTTGTTTATACTCAGATGCAGTGCAAACAATCAATAACTGTGGATGCGTACTGTAAGTAACCCTCATGCTGCTATATTTAATCCGATTAAACTTGTTTTATAACATACAGTCAATAACTAACTACATCATCAGATTGCAAACCATGTTTATACTGTTTACAATACACACTTAAGTTGCTCATTACCCTGCAAAGTAGTATGTTGTTCTCAATTTTACATTATTTTGAAACTGCAATGATCAGCTGGTGTTTTGTTCATGTGCCTGCGGCTATGTTAGTGCACACAGAGTCTGTGGCCTACAAATCTAGCTCACACAAACCACCCCTCTACTAGCTGTTAGTACCACAAAGTCAACCCTTTCAGTTCCTAATGCTACATGTTAGTACGCATGTCAGTAATCTGTGTTAATAATCCATGCTAGTAATCCATGGATTATACTACACACAGCATGGGCTGTATGCGTTCTTTAGCACATAGCCCTTCCTACAGGAGTAGCTCTGGGTGGAACAATGCCTATGCTTTGCTTCCAGGAAGACATCTCTATGTGTGGTCAATGTAATCAACAATCATTCAGGCATCAAAAGACTCCCTGGTCTTCCAGCCTCCATGTTTAACTGTGTCATGTCGGTGCAGAGAATTAATCAAGAAAGAAGACGAGTGGCAAGGTGATAATATTCCCACAAAATTGCAAGGACTGGGATTCATTTTATTAAACCCTCTCTTGGATTATAGGGAATCACTGCCGTCCAAATGGGATCATGAAACCTAATAGTCTAGTACTCACAGGCTAGCCCAGATACAACAAAAAAACGGAGTTATGGGTTAGATGCAGGTTACTGTGTGTTATTTACCAAACCTGTTGAGTATTCGATTGAAAAAAGAGACAAAAAATCCAGCAGCGGGAGTCTCAATAACCACGAATCTCCCACAAACGGTTCAAATTGCTGTGAAATTTTAATTGAAATTGTTGTGAAACTGCCTCCGCGCTTGAAACTAGTATTCTCATTGATTGATCCAAAATTCGCAGTGCATTTGCTCAATCTTATAAATCTTGAAGATAGGCCAAACATTCATTTTTGCAATAGTATTCTTGTATTGAAGTCTTGCAATAGTCCATAGGTATAGCCGACATGTGTTCCCACCAATTTGGTCGTTATAAAGGCTATGCAAATTCATATAAAAAATAAACAACATTAACATAGGCATTGGTGCCATAATGTTGGAAATTAATAAAATTAGTGCAACAGAAGAATCCAGAAATTATGGAAAATTAAAAAAGAAATAGTTGTTGCAACAACCACACAAGTTGTTGTCATTTGGTGAAAGAAAGCATCCATGGAGATGTTATATAAAATAAGAAAAAATTTTTTAATCCACAATTGATTTCAAAATTCCGATAATAGTAAAAGAAAAGGAAAAAGAAAAAAGAAAAGGCACTGTTTAGAAAATATAAAGACCAAAATGTGTATGTATGTTATTGGGTAATGCAGTGTACAGACCAGTTAACCTCCTTTTTAACATTGTATAAATACGATCCTATTATTTCACCCCCGTGCTGGAATGAAGAAGGAAATGTGCCCTTTACCAATATTGATCATGTGCCGTGGCGTTGCCTAATAGGCACCATGCAAAAATAGTATATTGAGTCTTACCCTCTAAGCTTGTTTGGCATGCACACTTCTGCAGGTAGAAATGTGGATAATTAGTATATTAATAGGCCGATTCATGGAATTAATGGGCGCCGAAAATTCCGAGGCAGAGGTGCCAAAATGTGCGAATCGCAGTGCAAGTGCGAAAACCAGCGCACATCGATTCGTGGAAGTCCGTGCGCGAGAAAAATATTGGATGTGTGCTGAAAAAGTGCGCGGCACACGCCGGCACACAGGTCATCCAACGGCGTGCGCCACGGCCACAGCGAAATCGCACATAGCGCGGCGCTCATAACAAAAGTAGGCGGAACACGGGGCGTAACACTCGGAATGGGGAACAACGCGTGAAAATATGGGCGTCACGGGGGAAGTACAGGAGGCAAGTGCCCGGAACGCCCACACGCTCGCCTACAACTAGTATTCATGGAATTGAATAGGGCAAACCAGCGCACGGGCAAAGACGCGCACAGGGCCAAACAAGTCCGCCACAAGAAAGCAGGCGGTAGCGTCCGTGCGCCTGAAATAAATGTGCGCCAAAATGTGCGCTAACAAAAAGCACCTATATACAGCTATGATGAATGATCCATACTTTGGCTCTCTAGGACAAATGTGGTGCAAAGGGGTACGCGACAAACACAGACACCCGCTGTATGAAAAATAGCGTGTGCATGTATTTCGGGGTGCGCGGGAAGTTCCACACGCGATTGGCCTGGGTACGTGTATTTCGGGTTGCGCGTGAAGTTCCACATGTGATTTCAGCAGGGTACGTGTACTCGGGGTGCGCGGGAAGTTCCACACACGAATCCAGCAGCCTACGTGTATTTCGGGGGTGCCGGGGAGTACTACACATGAATCGGCTGTGTGGGTCCCCCCAGGTGTTCCCTCTACACCCTCCACGGCACCTGCAGGCAGCCCACACCACAGGGGACTACCCTGCACCCCTGCACATGTCCCGCAGGCAGCCCATCCACCATGGCCATGCCCCCCAGCCAACCCACATGTCACCTTGCACTACTGCCCACCAACGCATGTCTCCCAGCACCCCCACCCCCAGCATCCAGGGGCGCCCTCCACCAGGCCCCCACTCATGTCCAACTCATGTCTCCCTGCACCCCCACACCCCAGCAGTCAGGGGCACCCTCCAGCAGGCCCCCACTCATGTCTCCCAGCACCCCCACACCCCAGCAGTGCAGGGCACCTGCCAGCAGGCCCCCACTCATGTCCCACTCATGTCCCCCTGTACCCCCACCCCCCAGCACTGTGGGGCACCTGTCAGCAGGCCCCCACTCATGTCTAACTCATGTCTCCCTGCACCCCCACCCCCCAGCAGTCAGGGGCACCCTCCACCAGGCCCCTACTCATGTCTCCCTGCACCCCCACCCCCCAGCATCCAGGGGCACCCTCCACCAGGCCCCCACTCATGTCTCCCAGCACCCCCACCCCCCAACAGTGCAGGGCGCCTGCCAGCAGGCCCCCACTCATGTCCAACTCATGTCTCCCTGCACCCCCACCCCCCAGCAGTCAGGGGTACCCTCCAGCAGGCCCCCACTCATGTCTCCCAGCACCCCCACCCCCCAGCAGTGCAGGGCACCTGTCAGCAGACCCCCACTCATGTCCAACTCATGTCCCCCTGCACCCCCACCCCCCAGCAGTCAGGGGTACCCTCCAGCAGGCCCCCACTCATGTCTCCCAGCACCCCCACCCCCCAGCAGTGCAGGGCACCTGCCAGCAGACCCCCACTCATGTCCAACTCATGTCCCCCCAACCCCCAACCCCCAGCAGTCAGGGGCACCCTCCACCAGGCCCCCACTCATGTCTCCCATCACCCCCACCCCCCAGCAGTGCAGGGCACCTGCCAGCAGGCCCCCACTCATGTCCAACTCATGTCTCCCTGCACCCCCACCCCCCAGCAGTCAGGGGCACCCTCCACCAGGCCCCCACTCATGTCTCCCAGCACCCCCACCCCCCAGCAGTGCAGGGCACCTGCCAGCAGGCCCCCACTCATGTCCAACTCATGTCCCCCTGCACCCCCACCCCCCAGCAGTCAGGGGCACCCTCCACCAGGCCCCCACTCATGTCTCCCAGCACCCCCACACCCCAGCAGTGCAGGGCACCTGCCAGCAGGCCCCCACTCATGTCCAACTCATGTCCCCCTGCACCCCCACCCCCCAGCAGTCAGGGGCACCCTCAACCAGGCCCCCACTCATGCCTCCCAGCACCCCCACCCCCCAGCATCCAGGGGCCCCCTTCACCAGGCCCCCACTCATGTCCAACTCATGTCTCCCTGCACCTCCACCCCCCAGCAGTCAGGGGCACCCTCTACCAGGCCCCCACTCATGTCCCCCTGCACCACCACCCCCAGCATCCAGGGGCACCCTCCAGCAGGCCCCCACTCATGTCTCCCAGTACCTCCACCCCCCAGCAGTGTGATTGGCCTGGGTACGTGCATTTCAGGGGTGCACAGGTAGTTTTACATGCGATTTCAGCAGGGTACGTGTATTACGGGTCCGCGTGAACTTCCACACACGATATCAGCAGGGTACGTGTATTACGGGGTTCGCGTGAACTTCCATACGTGACTGGGCCTGGGAGAGTGGGGTACGTGTATTCCTGGGGTGGCCGGGAAGATTTACACACGACTGGGCCTGGGAGAGCGTGTTACGTGTATTCATGGGGTAGGCGGAAAGATTTACACGGTTGCCTACAACGCGCCAAAAAAGACGGTCCAATCTGGAAACACGTACGCCAGCATGAAGCAGGCGCACGTCGACTCGCAGGAAGCAGGCGTACGTCGACCCGTGCAGCATAAAAGTGTGCGCAAACAACAAACAAGCCCAGACGCCAGGATGAATATACCGTTCCTAGCAGCAGTGGCCGTGGGAAACCGCAGGAGGAGGAGGAGGATAGTCAGGGCCAGAATCTTTACACCCAGAACCAGCCTTTTTGGTATGCCTGATGACCAGGTGTATGGGAGGTACAGGTTTCCACCTCACATAATACTCGACCTGGTCAGTGAGTGGGAGGATGACCTCACATCACCCACCTTGTGCTCCCAAGCACTCAGCCCCCTGGAGAAGGTCCTCAATGTACTGCACTTCTTGGCTACCGGATCATTTCAGCGGACAAGTGCCATAGTGGGGGGGTGTCACAGGTCACGCAGTCACGGTGCCTACACCAGGTGTTGGCCATCATCACTGCACGCCAATCAGTCCGCAGGCACATATACCTGCCCAGAACACCTGCAGAAAGGCAGGCTGTCAGCCAGGATTTCTACGGGGTGGCACAATTCCCCAAAGTGCTAGGTGCCATTGATTGCACCCATGTGGCCGAACGTCCCCCCAGGGCATCTGAGCACATCTATAGAAACCGCAAGCACTGGCATTCCATCAACGTCCAGGTAGTATGTGATGCCAAGGGAATCATCACCTCAGTATATGCCAACTATCCAGGGTCCACCCACGACAGCTTCATTTACAGATGTCACCCCTAAACCGGGACATGGAAGCTGGGCGGCATGGCGATGCATGGCTGCTTTTTGAGTATAAATGCCACTGCACACGCATGCATGTCAGATAGAGAGTAATGTCACTACCCCACTAATGATACCCATCACCACCTCCCCAGGGGACAGTGCCTACCCTCTGAGCACCTATGACGCCAATTCGGGACCCCATCACGCCTCCTGAGGTAAGATACAGCACAGCCCATATTGCAACCTGGGGCTTAGTGGAGCGCACATTCGGAGTGCTCAAGTCACGCTTTCGCTCCCTTGACCGTTCTGGCGGGCAGCTGTTATACGCTCCCCCAGAAGTGTGCAGGATCATAGTGGCAGCATGTGTCCTGCACAATGTTGCAACACGCTGGGGCCTGGCTGTGGACATGGTGGTGCCCCCACATCCCCAACCACATGCACGCCCGCTGCGCATGGGAGGGGAAAGGGCACAGGGTGAGGCAGCCCGTACGCAGCTGGTGGCTAATTACTTCACATAGAAATCACACCCCTGTGGAGTGCACACAGCCCTGGCACATACCATCTGACAATCAATGATGACTCAATCTGACAATGATGATGAATGAAGGGACAGTCAACTGTCAGAACCATAGCAGCCTGAGATTGTTCACCTGGAAGTGTCACAATGGGTGCATCCCTACCTACACAAACACCACCAATGCAGTGTCATCAAAAGACACACTTCTATGCAGCAAACATGAATACCCATTTGCAAAATACAACATGAGAACAGTGCCATGTCACCCAACCCCCCCCGGCACCGCCACACAACACACCATGGCATGTCATGCTATGTGAGAGCAAACAAATTAATCCCCACAACATGACACAAGTGTCACAAACTACAGTGTCCCTAATGGAAACTGGCCACACATGAAACACTCACAGTAATGCAGGACCAACAACACACATTACCAAATATTTAGCAATAATACAAATCACCTACACAACCTCAAACCTACCATAAACATGACAGTACGGATTTAAAAAATTGGTAGTCTCACTACCTGATAATGCGAGCACTTCGACCACTTCCAACTGTACAGTGTTAGCGCCACGCAAAACTGTAGGTGCACTGCTTACAACATGGACTCCATTTCCAAAGTAGACCGCCTTGTGAAGACATGAGGAATGGACCTGCAAATTAGGAGGATGAGATGGATGCAGAGGCACATATCAATACACCATGCAGTGTATAATACAACAACAATATGCACTAGGAATGTATACACAGTATTGACTACAGACTGCCCACACAGCAAATGGGAGTCCAACGTCACTGTGTAAGTCAATGTCACTTGGGCACACCCTTTGCAAGCCCATGGAAACGGGAAGCAGGAGGGGTGTGTGTCACACAAACCCAAGCATCTAACCCAAATTCAGGACAAGCCTTCATGTGCCCAGCCACAATACAGTGTATGCCCACTGGAGCCACACAAGGCAACACACTGTAAAAAAAAATCAAAAATCAAAAATCAAAAATGCCCATGTATGGGCCAGGGGGGCTGGGGGAGGCCACCCAGGAGGTCCGAGGACAGGGTGCACACCAAAACCCACCTGTGTGGATTTTGGGGGAAAAAAAACACCTCCATGGGCTCATGGCCTGCACGGCTACCCTATTGTGATCGCTGCTGTCGCTCTCCTCACCCTCTGCAGCTGCATCAGGAGGTGGTCGTACTATGGGAGGCAGCCCACGCAAATCCCTAGTCTGGACCTCCATGGCAGCAAGTATGCGGGTGTGGAAGGTCTGGTTCTGGAGGATAATCGTGCGGAGGTCCCCATGCAACAACTCACGGGATGCCCGGACCTCCTCACGAGTTGCCTGCATCTCAGCTGAGAGTGTATGTGTGAGCCGCTCCAGCTGCTGTTCTGTCCTCGTGTCAGTTGAAGCCTTAAGCACAACAAGAGTCACCCTGAGCTGACGGAGTTCCACCCTCAGGGCTTCCCTGTGGCCCTGGGACTCAATAGAAATGGCTTACCGCAGAGTCTCCAGTGCCGCCCGTCTGTCCCTGTTGGACGCCAACATGTCCTCCCTGTGTGACTGGCAAATGGAGTCGGTTCCCTGCTGTAGTTGTTCCATCAGCCTTTCTCGGGGGACAATGGAAGTGGCCACCCTATCCACGGCCTGAGCCATCATCTCAGATGATGCTGCCTGTTGGTTTGCCATACCGTATATGGATTGCTCCCATGGGGTATTGCCAGGTGGCGTACGGCCTGTCAGAGAGCACCAAAGTATTAACTGAAAAGGATACGGTACTCAAAAGGATACAGGTGGTAGGGTCTTCCGGATCCCTGTTCACACGATTTGATAGTTGTGAAGTCAAGTTAAGACCTTCCAAATGATACAACTCTCTGACTGGTAAAACAGGCAGAGCGATGGATCACTGGAAAGGGCGTGGGTAAGGTATAGGAAGTCAGCCTAGAACAGAATAAAGTATCATAAATAACTGCCCTCAACCTGAGTATGATGGAACAGAAAATGACATGAATGCACACACTGAGCTTAAGTCTAAGGCAGAAGAATCCAGCAGAGTCTCTTGAGGAAATCCAAGGTAGAACAAACGACAAGGAAGAGAAGATTAGTAAGGGAGACTTATCCCGAACGGAACGAGGCTCACGCTAGATACCGGGTTGATGCACCACAGGATAGCGTCCAAAGTACTGTTCACTGTCACCTTCCAATAATCCTTGAAAAGCTTCCTTCCCACGTAGAGTAAAGTATAGAAATGAATCAATCCCCCTGTTAATATCACAGGTGCAGGAGTTGGAAATAGCGCCCTTTTTATGGTATAAACAAAGTACATGCGGTTCTGTACAACCGCGAAGAAAGTAGCGTGTGCGTGATGATTTACACGCGAGCAGGATTCACGCAGTCCAGGCCAGCAGCGCTTGAAGACAAATAGTGTGTGTGGATTTACACGCGAGCAGGATTCACGCAGTCCAGGCCAGCAGCGCTTGAAGACAACATATGCGTGTGGATTTACACGCGAACAGGATTCACGCAGCCCAGGACAGCCGTGTTTGAAGACAAAGTATGCGTGTGGATTTACACGCAAACAGGATTCAAGCAGCCCAGGACAGCCGCGTTTGAAGATAACGAGCGCGTGTGGATTGACACGCGAGCAGGATTCACGCAGTCCAGGCCAGCCGCGTTTGAAGACAACGTGCGCGTGTGGACTTACACGCGAGCAGGATTCACGCAGTCCAGGACAGCCGTGCTTGAAGATAGCGTGCGCGTGTGGATTTACACGCGAGCAGGATTCACGCAGTCCAGGCCAGCAGCGCTTGAAGATAGCGTGCCCGTGTGGATTTGTACGCGAACAGAATTCACGCAGCCCAGGACAGCCGCGTATGAAGACAACGTGTGTGTGTGGATTTACACGCAACCAAACAGCTCCAGGAATCAGCGTGTGGCGGAGAACACGCTATAGAAGGCCCAAAAAGTAGCTGTAGTAACCTGCAAGGAAGCAGATCGGAGGTCCAGCTACACAACGCCAAATGATTCGTTCAGAAGCAGCGAGTTAAGTTTCCACGCTGCTTATATACGTAATGCCATAGTTCACATGACAAAGCAGAATACACGTGAAGTTAGCGACGTGAAAAGTGCAAACGTCGTTTTCCCGGCAACGTATCGAACAACCGCCATTTGGAATAGAACGGTCTAGCTGTTCTACGAGCGTAGGAGGTAGGACCACGTCCAGCATGCATGACACGGCCACAGCGTCGGCGGGCTCCACACCTGTCTGGGGCAAGGTGAACTGCGCCTTGCTGTGCCGGCACTGCCTGAGGCTGCACGACTGCATTCCCCCTCTGATCTGCTGGCCTAGGAACAGGATCAGATGTTGCGGAGTGTGGCCCTGCATCCGTAAACACCAAAGGGGGACCTACCAACACTGACAACACCCCATTGAGGGTTCTACCCCTGGTGCAGGTGGGTTGGACAGTACAGAATCCCTCCCAGAAACACTTACCTGCGACGGCACATAGGTCTCATCATCCGAATCGACACCTGAATAGAGCTCGGGGGAGGTGCACCCAGAGACACCCCTTGAGAGAATGGTCTGCAGCAAGTGTGGGTTCTCACCCACCACCACACCACATCCCTCACTGGTGCCCGGTCGGGCCTGAGACCCCTCCTGGGTCTGCACCATCTCCACAACCCCAGCAGTATCAAGTGTGTCATCCCCTGCAAAGACATGAAAGAAAAGAAATGGGAACAGGCATTAGCACCATGGCACACAATTAGGGCTGAGAAGCAACAGAACCAGTACTTCATTGACACATGTCCCACATGACTATAACCCTCCCATGCATGCACCGTCACTGTGTATGAAGGGGAGGCAAATGGCACACATTGATGACACCAAGATGGAAGACCAACACATTTGCTGCATGTTGGCTAGCACTTCCAGCACACATTGGCCTGTGATTGGCATGAACAATACACATACATGACACATGCCATCACACAGATGGCATGTACCATAGCCATGTCACACATGTGACAATAGGATTGAGAAATGCCTAGTGAAAGTGGTGGAATGCAAACAATCAGCCTGAATGAACACAGTATAATATGCAACAATGTTGTGGCAAGATGACACTTCAAGGGCAACTGGCGTGATGTTGGGCTAAATGTCTACTGTTGCCAGAAGGGATACTGCAATACCCAAATCCTGGTGCCCAGAATGTATTGGATGAAGCACATGGGTGACCCAAACCACTCAGGCACACACACCCTCACCTGGCACTCAATCAGAAGCCCTTACACACACACCATGCACATGGATGACACACACATGCATGTACACTCACCGGACAATGCCTCGTAATCTGGCAGGTCTCCCACGCCTTGGGGAGTCCCTCCGTGACGTAGGTCCCAGCAACATACTCATGTGGAGTGAGTTCAATGTCCTCTGCTGGAGACCCACCTCCAATCACTAGAGTAGCGGCATGACTTGAGGCCAGCTTTTTCTTTGCCCTGCGCTTCAGGTCATTCCAGCGCTTGTAGCAATCACTAGCTGTGCGCCTCACAAATCCAAGGGCACTTATGATGTCCGCGATGGTCTGCCAGTGTGCCAGACGTTGTGCAGGTGAGGTCTTGCATCCTGCAGTAATCACCATTTCGCTGTCATGTGCGGACACATACTCCACAAGTGCATCAAGTTCGGCCTGATTGAAGCTGGGCTTCCTTGGCGGGTTGGACTTTGTAGCCGTTTCTGGGGCATCAGCCTGTACTGGATGAGCACTCTTCCTCTTCCGCTTGGAAGGTGGTGGGGATCCTGAGTGTCCTACGCCGCTCTGGACATTAGGGGCAGGAGCCCTGGTGGACTGTGGACTACGAGTGTGGGAATGAACACTCACCATGGGACCTAGTGCAGGCATTAGCTGAAGTGTGATGTAGTCAGGGGGAACATCAGCAGGATGGACTAGGACCGACACTGTCCTGGCTGCGAGACTCAGAGCTGGGGTGGATGGAGCCACAGCTGCCCCTGCAGCCTCCCCACCCTGCCTACTCGGGGCAGCAGATGACATAGCTGCCCCTGATCCAAGTGGCCTGGTGACACCAACGTGCACCGCCACACGTGGCCTAGACCTGCTGACCCGGAAGTCAGCCATGGAGTCACCCTGTGCCAGGTCTGGTGCCACAATGGGCTGGTCCAACAAGGGCTGAGCAGGGATAGTGTCAGCCACGTTACCCATGGGGGGCTAGGGGCACCCTGCAAGTCCCGGCCCCATCCCCTACCGTATCCACCATGCCCACCTCTTGAGGCTCAGCCACCTTTGCCACCCTTACCGCGTGCTCGCCTCCCAACCATGGCACTGATGTTGTTGTGCATATGGGAGTTGCAGTAAACTATTGTCCTGGGCAATTGGGGGTCAAAGGGGTAGGGTACTAGATGGAATTCGTACCCTAGTGCTCTAGCAAGGCTGTATGTGACCCCTGGGGGAAGATGACGGGTCACGCAACGCACAGGCACCCCAAAAAAGGGAGATAATGTGCACGCAACACCTCCTAGACCACGTGCATGGAAAAATAAACCTGCACTACACTGTGGCACCCAAAAATGAACGTATGCGTGTCACACGCAGCCTAGAATGACCTCTGAAGGGGTACGCGAAACACGGGACAATCACAGATGTTAAATACGTGTGCAACTCACCGTCTGCCAGGAAAAATAGCGTGAAAAAGACATGTGTGTGCGCGTTGGCAACACCCCCGCCAAAAGAAGAATTGTACGCTGTCTGAGGAGACAGGACAACAGAAGAAGTGAACGCTGTTTGAGGAAACAGGCCCAGGAAAAAGACAAAAAGAGAAAAAGCTGTCAGAGGTAACAGGGAGTACGAACTAGGAACGCCGTGAAGTAAATCGTGTGTGAACCGACAAGAAGACAGATTTCACCCACTCGCTCTCCACGAAAAGCACGTACAAGGAAATGGCGTTCTACACGTACCTTTTAAACATGCCCACACGTCCAGCGTCACTTCCGCGTGTACGTGCTAAGGCCCTATCCTCCAATTACACGAGCTGACACTCTGACGTGCAATCATTGGACGTGTAACATGCACCCGTGTACAGGGAAACGCCTGCGCACGCACGTCACCGACGTGCATACGCGCTGAGGCCCTTTACACCAATTACACGCTTTGACACTCTGACATGCTTATTTTTTCTACGCGCTATGGAAAACGCACGTGCGCGTAACGTCATAGACACGCCTACACGCTGGGGGCCTTTGGGCCAATGAATTTGCGTACGTGTGCTGACGTGCTTACGCGCTAAGGGCCTTTCCTCGAATTACACCAGACGTGCTGGATTTTCACGTGCCAAATCACTCTGTATCAAGCTGGCCACGCGTAAGCACACGGAAGACCACGCTCCTGCCCAGAAGGCCGAATTACTGCCCCCCAGAGCCCCGAGCACGCTCCCACCTGCCATCTGCTGCTGCCTGACTGCCTGCTGCCCACGTGCCCTGCCATTTGCTGCCTGCACATCAGCCAGGGGTGATGTTGCTGTGACCACCCCTGCTGGAACCGAAGACTCCCCACTGGGATTCCATCGCTCCACAGACCAGCCCCAGGACCCAGTTGCCCACCCACTCCTGCCTCTGGGGTTGTCATGTCGGGCACTGCAACATCTGGCACCACTGGCAACCCCCGGCCAGAGAGGCAGAGGGGCACCAGCTTCACTGCCACCGAAGTTGGTGTCCTGGTGGAGCAAGTCCTGGGCAGTATGATGCCCTCTTCGGAAGTTTGCACACCAACAAGGAAGGACGGACTCGGATCTGGACGGACATCGTGACTGCCATCAACGCGGAGGGGGTGGCAGTCTGACTATTCCATCATGTCAAGAAGCGCTGGGAGGACTTCAGGTCCAGGACCCTCAACAAGGCCCCGCACCTCTTGAAGGCAGCGGATGCTAAGGGGCGCCAGGGCCACTTGTCGGAAGATCAGATGAGGGTCCTGGAACACATATCCCCAGCGCTCCACGTCCAGGTCCTTGAGAGCCAGACCCGTCTGGAGTCGAGCGGTAAGTGTACATGCATCCTGATTGAAAGCTGTGCGTGTGGTGGTGTGCTAGTAGTGTGCAGGTTGCAGATGTGTTTTTATGGGGCCAAGTATGGGGGGGTGTACAGGGCCGTGAGGCTAACACATGCGAGGGCTCTCATGTGTGAGACATGGATGGTGCTTGTGTGTGTAGGCTTGCATGCCAAATGCAGATGTGTGGGTACACATGTTTGAATGAATGTGTATGTAAGTAGGCATGTTCGTGATGTCACACATGGATGTTGGTTTCAGCTGCATGTATCTGCACTGTGTACATGTGCATTTGTGTGTATTTGACAAGGGTGCAACAGTGATGCAACATGGATGCATGTGACACCGGGATGTGGAAGACTGATTGGCAGATGTGACATGGATGCCGATCTCAACACTGCGAGAGTTGGCAGAGGTGTACACATGCATGCAAGTGTGGTGGTGTGTGTGCATGTGTAGTGCACACCCTGTGTTGCATGTGATGTCTGTCTCACCTTTGCCTGCTCATGCTGTTGTATGTGTATGGATGGTGCTGGCTGTTGCAATATGGCTGTGGTATGGCTCATGTGTGCGAGTTGAAATGACATGTGTGTTGGCGATTGTGATGCCATGTCTGAGGTTTACCAATGCCACTCATGTAAAACTGTCATGTGTGTATGTGTCCATTGAACAGTGCCCTGCTGCCTGTGTTTTATTTCTCCCTGTCTGCAGCGTCAACTGATGAAGAGGGCGGAGAAGGTGCTGTGGAGCACAGCGGCAGGGATTGCACCGCCAGCCGGAGACGCAAGGCCCGGCTCCCCTCCCAGGTTGTCATCTCATCGGGGAGTGAGGAGTCCGGTGCCACGTCCCAGGCCGCAGCTGCCGGGGAGAGGTCCAAGAGGCGGAGGTCGGTGGGGGTTTGGTGGAGGAGGAGGCTGTGCAAGCGACAGAGACGGGGTCTGGAGGTAGGGATTCCACTGGTGCTAGTGGTGCAGTGCAGGACCAGGGACAGGAGGCAGCACAGGCCGCCGCGGAGGTGCCTATGTGCAATCCTGTCCCTGATTCTGTCACTGCATCATCTTGTACCAGCAGGGATGCCTACGTCCAGGCCCGTTTTCAGGCAGGGGATGAGCTTACAACAACTGGCCTTCCTCTGCCTGCGGACGTGGCTATCCAGGTACGGGTTGAGCCTGTCCTGACTGGTGTGGCGTTGCGTCAACGGGCCATGCGAGGTGACCTACAGCCTTTTCATGAGGAGACTGCACGTCATCTCGAATGGCTCGTTGACCGTGTCGGCCTACTGGGACAGGTCACCCAGGCCGGATTCCTCCGTTTGCTGGAGCTTGTTCCGACCCCCTCCTCAACTGAACACCCTATGCGCCAATCGTCCTCCGTGCCATCTTTCCACCCATTTGTCACCTGGGTGCACTGTGGAGCTGCCTCTGACGGTGCGGCCAGGCTGGTGGAGGACACATCCCTGCCACAGTCGGGAGTCGGATGTCCAGCAGGGGTGGCCACATCAACGACTGCACCCCGGCCTGTGGAGGATGTGCAGGCAGTAGGAGCCAGGGCACGGGCACAGGCACAGCAGCAGCAGCAACGAGGTGGGAGCCATGATGGCTCGGGGCCTTCGACATCGGAGGGGCAGGCATCGGCCGGAGGGCAGGAGGACCCAGAACGGGAAGTCTCTTCCGTGTGGCAGCGGTTGGGCCACGCCATAGATGCGGAGCGGCAGCGGGCGGAAGAGGCACGGCTCACGATGGTCAGGAGGGAGAACTCCATGCGGAGGGCCCTGAGGCGGGCCGAGTGCATCGAGGCAATCCGCAGGGAGTTGGAGGAGAACATGACGTCATCCCTACGGACCCTCGGGGCCATGGAAGAGGACTGCCTCTGGGACATTGAGCAGGAGTTCGATGATGCCCTGGCCCGGAACATCCAGAAGTGAGCCGTCAGACTAGCCTGCTGCCCTTGTAAATAGTTCTTTAGTGTTAAAGGCATACTCTTGTAAAAAATGTTATTGTCCCTATGGGTCGGCCATGTTTTTTTAAGGCTAAGTGGGTCGATTTTAGAAAACTTTCCTATGGACCTTACCCGAGTTTTCGTCCATTAAACGCACGCGAAAACAAGCACCTGTGAGCCGCCATTTTCTGATAATCCTATCTTTTCCCCGATCGCCCTGGCAGACCTGCTTTTGCGGCACTAAATCAATTCCCCCGCCTTTGAGCCTGACATTATCAAAACATTCATATTCCCCGCCTCTCCCCGTGACGTTACTGTGCTGCGTAGGCAAACGCGCCCAGTCGTCTTCTGCGCGACTCCACACAGAACCCGGAAACCAACACAGATCAACTCACAACACAGCGCGCCACAATTCGGAATATGAAACTGTACTTTACAATGAAACAGCAACACGGTACATTTGGTAAAGTACATTTATTTGGCATCAAATGTTTAGAGATTAATCATATGAACTCCGGAAGCCATTTATTTTCTTTTATCTGTATCCGCAATAACTGTTCCGTTTCATTTTGAGTCAAGCGCTGTTCCATTATGGCACACAGGGTGTTCATTTTCATGTAAAGAATCACTTTGTAAGCACGGTGAACCGCAAGGCTGTTACATCAACTAGGCACTAGTCCAGCCTAAAGTGTGTTATGTTACTTCTAGCCACTAGTACAGCGTAAGGGCATGTGGGCCCTTGGCGATCGTCCCATAATATGGTGATCGTGCTCCAGTTGTTGACACGAAGCTGCAGGTGTCTGCTGAAGAATCCGTCCGCCGGTGTCTCAAACAGGTGGCAGTTGCAGAACGGGATCAAATACCTGTTAAGAAAACAAATAAATGATAATTAATATCGCTAGCCGAACTTGATTAATATTACTCATTTCATTTATTACGGCCGATCAGAAACTATTTGCTTGCAAGGGTAGTTCAATGGAGTATGTTCTTCTCTAACATAAATGCGAAAAGTAACGAGATAAATCGAGGGCAACATACAATGATAAACGACACTCTACATGCATGAGGAATGATATGATATATGATATGGCATTTGTAACGCGCGTATACTCAAGTGTTTCTAGGCGTGACGAGGCAGGTGGGGAACAAGGGCAGACAGACAACGATCCTACTGGGCCAGGTGTCTTTCTGATCACGCATGGGGAAGGGCTGTACATGGTTAGTTGAATACAATTTAAATAATTGGGCCAGCTGTTGGCAAGTGCAAGGTAAATGCCGGGACAAGGGGATGAAGGATACAGAGACAGTCCCGTGGTGCAGGGAAAAGTGGCTGGGCCAAGGAGCGAGATCGGTGACACCAGTGATCCTGCATGCCGATATGCCCACTACGAATAGTTTTAACATCTTTTACAGTCTTCATTCATTCATTTATTCATACATCCATTCATTAAATCTTCATTCTGGTATAAAAGCGTGTAAAGATTTACTTACATTATATTTGAAATTTCCATTGTGTCTCTTCGTAATGCAGTCTGTAAAACGGACCGTGCTCTTGACAATGATTTTTCGTATACTGACCTAAAACTGAAACTCGGTCTAGTTTCTGAATTTTCTGCCTTATTGTCTCTTACGTTATTGCGCACTCCCTTCAAATGTAGTTCTTTCTGCATGGTCCCTGTCTCAAGGTCAAAAAACAATAGACCCTTATACTTCCAGTGCGACTTGTGGGCCTCATCTGTGCACTGTCCTTCGCATTCTTTATTTGCAACATCACGTAGTATAGGCATCTATGAGAACTTGAAGTTTTGAACCCGTCTATGTAGTGCGCCTCAATGTGCAAATGCGAACTGGCTTCTCTCCCAAATGCCACGGCCTGCTTGGCTGGCGCGTTCTAAGTGCCCCAATTTTTTCCCCGTTGTCTGCGAGCTTTGAAGCCCAAATTGAGACATTTCATTTTTTGCAGAAGGTCAGGGAAAGTATAAAGTACCACAGGAGTTGAATTAAAAGTGAGATTTATTGTTTGTTTGTTTTATTTTTTGCAATACGCAAGCCTCCCCTCCGTTAACAGTGCGCTGCATTTACATTTACATGAGATGAGACATGAGAAAAATATATACATACACATATGTGAGGTGAATAGAGAGAATTCAAAGATGACACCCAGCTTAGGTTTACAGGTACACTGTACAATAACATTTATTTATAAAAATACAATCCTATTGCAATTATTTAAACCGCGATTTGTACTTTACAATCAGCTGTGCATCGGGTGGGCATGGCACAGTCGCAATGTTTGGTTGCAATGGATCACTGCTCTGTACAGAAACGTCCAAAATTCCATATCTGTGCTTCTCTAACGCAGCAACAATATGGCCTTTCACAAAGTCGAACTGCATTTCATCATAGACTGGTTTGATCACCCATTGCTTACTTCGTTTTGAAAACACCTTGGTGTAGCGAGGCATCCTTACTTTGCCCCTAGTCCTAGATTGTTCTCGTCCGACATTGCTGTTATGGGCCAAGACCGCTAGTAGGGTGCGATTTTTCATGCCCCGAAAGCTAAAATGCAAGCGCTTTGGCCTGTACTTTAGGCACATATTGTGGAACACCTCCAAATCTCCTGTGTGACAGAATTCTGTCAGTCCTCTCAAATCTCTTGATAGAGTTTTGTCGAAAAGAATCTTCTCAATGGCTTTGTGTGTCGGTGATGATGGAATCAACCACTTCTTCTTCCGTGCCTCCTCTGGGGACAAAGGGCCATGTTCACATTGGTGGAAATGTTCATTTGCTGTCCAGCGGTGAACGTTGGTACAGTGGTGCATCAGTGACCGCCATTTTTCAAGTAGTATTTCCACTGACCCCTCGCAAGTTTTTGAGCTCCACCAAAGATGGTTGGTGATAGAATGTGACCATTGCAAAATACTTTCAAAACCTTTTTTTTTCCTGCAGCCGAGATTTTCTTATTGATTGATTTAGCAAGATGCCATACGTCAAATTGATGTTTAATATGTGGTAACTGCTCTCTCATTGTCTTGGCAATTGAAACGTGTCTATCCGTGGCTATGAGGTCGATGTGCATCCCCCTCGATTGTAGATCTTCCGCTGATTTTATAAATCCTAATTTCTCCATGGCCACTGAGGATGTACATTGTGTTACCTGCACGACCTCCGAACTCAGAATTATCTTACTATCCATGTCCTGAAAGTGGTAGGTGCAGTACTTGGCAGAAAATCCAGGGCTATCGCACTGTCCATCGCCGGCTAGCCTGAATCGTTTGCCTTCGAATGTACTTGCTAGAGACAATTGTTCAATTCTCCAAGCATCACTAATGGCCGGAAACAGATAATCACGTTGGTATGTGTAGTACAGCGCACTTGAAATGAAATGGAGTCCCACAAACTGAAAGAAAGCCTCTAACTTTCTAAAACTTGAGCCACTAAAAAGTAAAGCCGCTGCACACTGTAAATTGGCTTCTGGCAGTTTCCCCAGCATTGGTTGTGCAGACCATGAGAACCTATGATTTAATCTACAGGCGGCATTTATTTTAAGGTTACTGCCTTTCATTTTACAAGTCACATTAATGAATGGCTTCCCACATACTTTCCCTCTAACGGAATGCACACATTTCAGCATACTTATAATTTCCATCAAGCAACTGTCGAATACAATGTATTTGCTCTCTTTCATTAGACTGTCATCCTGCGTCAACGTTGTTTCGGCCTTTGACGTTGTGGAAATGTCAACACATTGGAAAGTAATATCGCTGCTATCAAGTATTGTTGCGTCTATGGATGCTACGGCTGGTTCATTCTCTCTCATTTCAACATCTGCTAATTCAACATTGATGGGAGAACACAACAATGTCAACATGTTTTTTGGTGGCAATTTTTTGGCTGGTGTAGATTGTGTAAATTGATCTGCAACTACTTCCAAGCTATCTCCAAAACATTCAATAACATCTTGTTGTGGTGGTCCGGTCGCACAGTAGTCATGGTCCAATGCAACTTTGCTGTAGTCTCCAAACAGAGCTAATTCATGTTCTGGCCATTGGACATAAGCATCTCGAGCCTGAACACGCCTCGCCTCAATTAATAGTTCCTCCATAGTGTACATGGTCTGGCAAGCCACATCTCTCATTTGCTTCACTGTCTGTGTGTGTATAGTTCTGACGCCGACGGGTAACTGGAGGAGAGATTGGAAAAGGGATGTTCAGTTTAAACACAAGATGGAGTGTAGTAGAATTGAATAGAAAAAAACATAAAATAGTCTCCACCACAACAATTGTTTTAAAGTTATTAACTGTTTGTAACTAACCTTTTTTTGTTTTTTTTTCTTTGCAACTTTTTTGACTCGACCTTCAACATCTGAACGCTGTAGCTCCGATTCGTTTCCGCTTGTCCTCCCTTCCGCTTGCGCTGCAAGGACTATATTTTCTATATCCACATAGACAGCAAGGAATGAGGCTCCATCGTCTCCCTGAAACATAGTACTTTCATTACTATGTATCAAAATATTGTTAGCATAAAACACGTGAGGACACACAGGTACATCTCAATAGCCAAATACGATTTAAACATTGTGTGCAACAATCAAACGACAAGTATTCGACCAGTGATGATCTATTTCGATGGAACTGTCAGTATCCATACCTCTGGCTCTGCATGGACTGCCATGAATGGTTGTATTGGAGAGGAGGCATCCGCATCTCCCTGAAACACAGTACTTGCATTAGTATGCTTTTCAATATTGGAAACACAAAACACACTTGGGGTCGAACGCACAGGTACATATAAAGAGATAACCGCGAAAGATGCATTGTCCAAAAGAATCAAGGAAAATCCAAATAGGATCACATTTCATCGACTTATTTCAACGATTCCTTTACATCTGCATCATCTAAATGAGGTGTTCTGATTGTGGTGGAAGCTCCGTCGTCTCCCTGAAACACAGCACTTGCATTAGTATGGTTTTCAATATTGGAAACATAACACACACTTGTGGTCGAACGCACAGGTACATATAAAGAGATAACCGCGAAAGATGCATTGTCCAAAAGAATCAAGGAAAATCCAAATATGATCACATTTCATCGACTTATTTCAACGATTCCTTTACATCTGCATCATCTAAATGAGGTGTTCTGATTGTGGTGGAAGCTCCGTCGTCTCCCTGAAACACAGCACTTGCATTAGTATGGTTTTCAATATTGGAAACATAACACACACCTGGGGTCGACAGCACAGGTACATATCAACGGCTAACCACGAATGAAACATTGTGTAGAACAATCAAACGACAGGAATTCCGACTCTGAAGATGACGCTCGATGGAGCTGTCAGTATCCATACCTCGTGCTGCTGAAGAATATCTATGGATGTTGCAAATGTAGTGCGCATTTCCGAAAGCTGTTGCGCCGATTCGTATACTTCAATGTCAGGCTCTGCATCAAGTGTAGGGGTTGACGCTCCGTCGTCTCCCTGAAACACAGCACTTGCATTAGTGAGGATTACAATTGTGAAAACATAACACACACCTGGGGTCGACAGCACAGGTACATATCAACGGCTAACCACGAATGAAACATTGGGTAGAACAATCAAACGACAGGAATTCCGGCTCTGAAGATGACGCTCGATGGAGCTGTCAGTATCCATACCTCCTGCTGGTGAGGAACATCTAGAAACGTTGTAGATGTGGCGGACACTTCAGCATCTCCCTGAAAGACAGTACTTGCATTAGTATGGATAACACTAATTATAACTGAAAACAAACACCAGTGGACGATAACCAAGGTGTATATTAATTGGAAAGCAGTAACCAAACATTCGGTAAAATAATTACACGATAGAATAAAACTATTACTTGACATGCATAACACAAGTATGTAACGGATTAGCCTAGTAAGATTACCTGATACGCGCTAGAAGTGGTTGATAACTGCGACCACGTCAAGGATGTAGAATGTTCTTGCTTCAGATTCAAGGGATAGTCAAGAAGTTCTAAAGGTCAATCAATGATTGATAATGAAATGCCAATATAAAAAATAGCCACGTAAGCTGACAGAATACTTGAAAAATGCTCAATACAGCACAGTTCCCTGTTCCCATATATATACATTGCGTTTGTGGGTTATGAAATCGAAAAATAATATATTGATAAATGTCATTATTCAAAAAACTATACACTCATATCAATATCGAAATTATTACAAGGGATAGAACACCTACAATATCTATTAGTCCATTCGACTACACACTACTGCAAGGCCTAAAGCTAAATCCGGACACTTGACTCACCGGTGGCGGAATGTGGACGAATAGAGTGGGAATAGCGTTTTCGTGCAATTTCCGTGTAGTTCGCCGTTTATTCTTCTTTGTTACCCAAGAAGTTGTGTACATGGCCAAGGAAAAGTGCCGGCTGCAGATGCGGTATCAATCGCCCCTCTTGTCCTGTAAGACTTGTTGGACTCTACTTTCCAGTTCATCCAGTGGAAATCCGCAATGTCTGGCCCATTCTCTTATTCGATCAACAGTTTTCGGGAATACATGCATTGTAGTTCCTTCAGATTTCGCATGGGTCTTCGAAGGGCAACCGCTAATCGAACAGGGCGGCATTGTTGATAAATCTGAAAAGTAAATATCGACATTATTATACAATCTTCAAGAATAAAGATTTGATACAAAAGTAAATGAATCATACAATGATCAATGCAAGGTTTGTTTTGGTCGCAGGAACTGTACCAGTTTGTTATGTGCAGCTTAGTATTTGCATAAATTGCAGAAATGTATAAAAGATGTGACTAAAATCTGAACATGTGACTCATCCCTTGGATGTTCTGTATTGCACGAGAAGGAAACATGCTTACATTATAGACTGGACCCCCGAAGGAGACATGAGTGGGGGCCTGGTGGAGGGTGCCCCTGGATGCTGGGGGGTGGGGGTGCAGGGAGACATGAGTTGGACATGAGTGGGGGCCTGCTGGCAGGTGCCCTGCACTGCTGGGGGGTGGGGGTGCTGGGAGACATGATTGGGGGCCTGCTGGCAGGTGCCCTGCACTGCTGGGGTGTGGGGGAGCTGGGAGACATGAGTGGGGGCCTGGTGGAGGATGCCCCTGACTGCTGGGGGGTGGGGGTGCTGGGAAACATGAGTTGGACATGAGTGAGGGGCTGCTGGCAGGTGCCCTGCACTGCTGGGGGTGGGGGTTCTGGGAGGCATGAGTGTGGGCCTGGTGGAGGGTGCCACTGGATGCTGGGGGGTGGTGGTGCAGGGGGACATGAGTTGGACATGAGTGGGGGCCTGCTGGCAGGTGCCCTGCACTGCTGGGGGGTGGGGGTGCTGGGAGACATGAGTGGGGGCCTGCTGGCAGGTGCCCTGTACTGCTGGGGGTGGGGGTGCTGGGGGACATGAGTGGGGGCTTGGTGGAGGGTGCCCATGACTACTGGGGGGTGGGGGTGCTGGGAGACATGGTTTGGACATGAGTGGGGGCCTGCTGGCAGGTGCCCTGCACAGCTGGGGGTGGGGGTGCTGGGAGACATGAGTTGAACATGAGTGGGAGCCTGGTTGAGGGTGCCCCTGGATTCTGGGGGGTGGAGGTGCAGGGGGACATGAGTTGGACATGAGTGGGGGCCTGCTGGCAGGTGCCCCAGTGCTGGGGGGTGGGGGTGCTGGGAGACATGCGTTGTTGATCAGTAGTGCAAGGTGACATGTGGCTTGGCTGGGGGGCATGCCCATGGTGGATGGGCTGCCTGCGGGACATGAGCAGGGGTGCAGGGTAGTCCCCTGTGGTGTGGGCTGCCTGCAGGGGCCTTGGAGGGTGTAGAGGGAACACCTGGGAGGACCCACACGGCCAATTCACGTGTAGTACTCCCCGGAAACCCTGAAATACACGTACTCTGCTGAATTTGTGTGTGAGACTTCCCGCGCACCCCGAAATACATGTACCCTGCAGGATTCGCATGTGAAACTTCACGTGCACCCCGAAATACACGTACCCAGGGCAATCGCGTGTGGAACTTCCCGCGCACCCCTGAAATACACTTACCCTGCTGAATTCACGTGTGAAACTTCCCGCACATCCCGAAATACACGTACCCTGCAGGATTTGCGTGTGAAACTTCACGTGCACCCCGAAATACACACACCCAGGCCAATCGCGTGTGGAACTTCCCGCGCACCCCTGAAATACACGTACCCTGCTGAATTTGCCTATGGAAATTCCCGCGCACCTTGAGATACACGTACCCTGCTGGAATTGCGTGTGAAAATTGACGCGCACCCCAAAATACACGTACCCAGGCCAATCGCGTGTGGATCTTCTCGCTCACCACGAAATACACATGCCCTGATGGAATCGCGTGTGACACTTCACGCGCACCCCTGAAATACACGTACCCTGTTGGGATCGCATGTGAAACTTCCCGCAAACCCCTTAAATACAGGTTCCCGCTTGGTGTTTGCTGTTTGGTAGCCCTGTAAACTGGTCCAGGGTTAGCGCAGACATTTGCGATGAATTGGGGATTTTGATGGATTTTCCTTCCGCGAGGGCGTTCTTGGGGGCGTAACTGGCACTGCTGCAGGGTCGCTGCGCCACTCTGCGCCACGGCTAGTTTTGGAGGCTAACATCCATGAATACGCTGTGCGATGAAATGGATTTTATCGCACGCGGCTGGCGCAGTGTATCGCACGGGGGCACTGTGCACCAGACGCGTGCGCCACTTTTGTGCGAAATTCTATGAATTACCCAGTAAGTGTGCTGATTTGATGATAAAAATAATTTAACTGCTTATATTTAATTGGAATATATAAATGACTGCCCACCTCACAGACCCATCAGTCTCTCAAAGCAAGATGAGTTTGTTTCTTTTACATTAGAATACAGGTCCTTCAAGACAATCTCAGTCACCTTTAAGATAAACAAAGTGAAGTGTGTGTTATAAATGTTAAGATCATGAACATTTCTACTTCTGTAAGGTGAAGGTGATTATACATATCCCATTATCCTAAAATCCCTGCTTACCTATGAATGGGTTTGATCACTGAAACCATCATCCTCTGTCCTTCCTAATGTCCTTTTCCCGTGTGTGAGCAGAATCGCGGGATGTTAGAAAATGGTGTATTGGCATGCGTACATGAGCACGTGACGTCATCATGTCAACAAACTAAGTATCTTTATTTATTTATTTAGCACTCACACAGCCCGTGGGCATCGAGGCGCTGTTACAGGATGTTTTTTTTGTCTTATTTGCGTATTTATAACGCTTAAACAGCCAGAGGTTTCTAAGCACGGACCCGGGGATCGAACCTGTGTTGCTTTGTGTTGTATTGCTTCCAAGGCATGCACGTTGCCACTGAGCTATCCTCCTGGGACATGTGGAGGTGTTATTTCGCTAATGAAGTATGCAGGAGTCTTGGTAGCTACATGATATATTTAACAAGCCACATTGACTACATGATGATTGGATTAGACTGATCATTGCGTTGCCATAAGTACTGCATAAATACGTATTTGACTACATGTCGTTAGCGTTTCAAGTGATGATGTCACGCGTACCTATGCGCGCGACGTCATCATGTAAACAAAATGGGTGTGTTCTTGGTAATATAATGCTATTAGTCCGCTATGAAAGTGGATGTAGGCAATGGTTGCTACATTTCAAGTTTTACAAGCCTCATTGGCAAGTTCCTATTGTATATGGCTAATCTTCATATTTCCATTAATGCTACATAGAAATTGAAGATAGAATTTAACAATTTAAGATATAATGCGGATGAACTGCATTTCCAATGTGGTTTTATAATGTTATGTGGTTGAGTTCTAATCCATGCTCTAATTGTTAGTGTTCCCACATATTCTAAGTCTAAATTGAAATATTCAAGTGACACATCCCGCGACATCTATATGTTGTTTGTGCTGTCCCTATGTAAGGTGGACTAAGTTTTAATGCATTCATTAGCTTAATACTGTTGAATAAACAAATATAGAATTCCAAAGGTGATCATTCTGACTGTTCACCGACTACCCAATAGTTAGCCATTATTTAACAAAGTTCATAATATGATTGTTTTGTACTGAATTTATCAAAGTGTATTGCATTGAATAATTCATAGAAAGACATACATTTCATGGTCTGAATTCAAACCATGATCAATTGTTCTCAAAAGGCATATTAATTTAGCTTCCACTTTACGTAGAGCAAGTTGTAAATCTCCTCCCCTATTTCTTTGTTTAAATTTTCTTAGCCCAATGAAACGGAAATCCTCTATATTATCCATTTGGTGTTCTTTCTGCCAATGTTCGGCTATAGGTGTCTTAGGGTCTGGATTTCTTAAACTCAAGAGATTCTCACAAATACGTAGCCTCTGCTGCCTGATGGTACTACCCACATAATACTTGCCACAAACACATACAATTACATAGACCACATAGCATGTCTTACAATTAATGAAATCTGTAATAGTGATTTCATTGCCAAAGTGATAATTGAAAACTTTGTATTTGTCCATTGTGTATTTGCATTGATTGCAACGCCCACATTTGTGAAAGCCACCCTCCAATTTCAACGAGTTTCGTCCTTCCATTATCGGTGTCAATTCTAAAAACGATGGACACAATTTTTTTCTTTATGGTTGGTGCTTTTGTGAAAGTGAATTTAGGTCTGTCAGTTAAAAAGGGTGTCAAATCTTTGTCAAGTTTAAGGATGTGCCAGTGTTTGGCTGCCATCTTGTATAACAAACTACTATCTCTGGAGAATTGGGTTATTATTGCAATGGGTTGGGTCTGAGCTCTATCTTTCTGACTATTCTCTATGGGTTCCATTTGTTTAGTACGCCCATATGTGTCTGCTGCTTTATTGACAGTCCTAAGGCAATAACCCCTTTCAAGAAACCTATTAGTGAGTAGTTTACATTCCTGATCATAATCAGTATCTCGACTGCAGTTTCTCCGGGTGCTGTAGAATTCTCCCCAGAGAATATTGTTGATGGTTCCCCGTTGGTGACCACTGGTAGCATGCAACACCAAATTTACTTCAGAAGGTTTACGATAGGTTTTAGTATGTATTGAATTGCTGGCAATAAAAATGTGTAAATTCAAAAAATCTATTTCTGACGGACTAGCATGTCCCGTTAATTGGATTCCAAATTTGTTACAATTAGCATGGTGTACAAAATCTTCAAAGAATTCCAGTGTACCTTTCCATACTATGATGATGTTGTCTATAAATCTCTTGGATTGGATGATATTGTCTGCATAGATGTTGTGTTTGTAGATATGCTTTTCCTCATACTGGGACATAGATAAGTTTGCTAAAGAGGGACGCAAATTTCGCCCCCATGGCTACTCCCCTCTTTTGTAGTAAAAATTGTTCATTAAATAGACACACATTATTCTTCAAAGTAAAGATCAAGAATTCTTTCAACATCTCAACATGTTTCCAATATGAAGCTGAATAATTTCTGAAAGTGAATTCCAAAGCACTTACTGCCAAGTCTTGTAAAAAGGCTTGTAAAACTTGAAATGCAGCAACTATTACCTCTATCCACTTTCATAGCGGGCTAATACCCTTATATTACCAAGAACACACCCATTTTGTTTACATGATGACGTTGCGCGCCTACGTACGCCTGACGTCATCATGTGAAACGCTAACAACATTGTTAGGGAGAATTCTCTGTTTAGGCTGAATTTCCTAACCTAGTGAGTCCCCCAGCAGCTTTGCTGGATTTCGGGAGTTTGTTTTTCCATCCTGCCAAGAGTGAGACTCTTTTTCTCTCCCACTCTTGGACATGAATGTGTGTAATTCCTTTGAATGTCAATGTGTTCTATGGGCTATGGGGTATTTTACTCCATATGGTCTCATATGTTTTTCTATGTGTGTTACACCGCACCCTACGTGCCGTAACACGGGGGCGTCGTAGCGGATCCCCCACCATAGACTCCATACCCGGGGACTGACTACTGTCTCCCCGGGCATGTAAAGTCACCATTGGCTTTACTAGACCTAAATTTACTAACAGGACTAGTACCAACCATCTTATTGTGGACGTACTAGTAGGGGTAATTCGATTACTCCTGGACCTGTTACTTGAGGGGGCACTGTCCCGTCCCCCCTCGTCGAGTTTTGGCTGGTGGCAGTGGAAACTACTTGTTATGTTCGACCCCGGACATAACCCTATGGGATTCGTCCCATTGTTGGAGATTGGTACTTTTTCTCGTTAATCTCTAACGTACCACCGGTCTACTTATCTTAAATAAGTTTATCGGATGGTATTTTCTGCCAGAACTCAGTTTGTAAAATGGCGTCTGTGTTCGTCTCTGTGACTCCTAAACCAAAGGTCGAGCCCTTTGTCCCACTTTTGGCGGGCTCTGTACAGAGACCCTCCAAAGTGGTGCCATTCTGTCTGGGTTACCACAGGGGTGTGGGAGGTGGTTTAGGCACCCTGGACCGAGTTGCCTTGCCAACTCCGGTCACACACTGGAGTGATTGGCCCAGGTGGTGAGCCTTCCCGCTCACCACTTAGCATGTGTTGATTGACAGCTAGGCTGAATGAATGGGGGTTTTCTGCATAAAAGCAGGGTTTTTGGGACTGGATCTTCAGAAGTCGCCACAGGACCTAAGAATCCGACGAGGGTAACGCTGAGCCGACCTGCACGACGACACCTCCGGTGGAGCCCTGCAGAACCGACTCACCACTTCCCGACGACAGAGGAGATCTCCCTGCCAGAGAGTCTCTTCCCGTGACTGGTGGGAACAACCAGTCCCCTTTGCTTTTTATTCGCCTCAGGACGCAGTGGTCGAATTGCCCATGCAGAGCACCTCGGCAACCGGATAGCCACTACCCCTGTACCGCGACCAAAAGGTGGTGCCTTGTGACGGAGCACTCCGCGGCTGGTCTCTTCCCTGGTGGTGCACCGGACTTCACTTTCTTCGAAGACAAGATCATCTCTACTCTTGGCAAAGACCCAACGTGCATCCACCACCAGGAACAACTGCCCCCGCCGGTGCTGCCCTCCACAACAAGGTACCGCGTCCGCCTGGCTTCCCTTTTCATCGGTTTGAGTGAGGTGTCTTAATCCTCTCCGTTCCGTGGGGTCGCCTCCAAGCTTTTCTCACTTGTTGTTCTGAATTGGTTCAATCTGCCGATAACAATTTGCTATAAAGACTTGAATGCATCACCACTAGAGACTTTTTGGGACATCGCGCCTTGCCTCTCTCCGAGTGGGCCTGGCCTCTGAACTTTATGATCTATTGCGAGTCTTGCCTTCCTGCCTTGCATTTTATCCACGTAGGATTGAACTGTGTTGACTGCATAACCTGCCTATCTTGTTCTCTCCCGTCCTAACTAATATTTGAGTGTCATCTAGGTTGAGGTATACACCTCTGTCTGAAAATAAGTGGTACCGGTAGAACCTAGAGTTGTCGATATTTTGCTAGGGGGGATTGATCGTTTTCTACTCCGTAGAGTAATTGTGTTTGATTTGTTTGCCGTGATTCGCCATAGTGTTTTTCATAGATGTTCTGCTATAAATAAATACCTTAATATCTTTACACTAAGTCTCGTTGCGTGTTTGCTTGTCTTGTGAAGAATGTCTTGTGAAGAATTGCCCTATCTTGTATACTCCACATACTGCTTAACTCTTCTTGAGGGAAGTCTGACTGCTCCGCCACAGCTACCAAGTGAATCTGTGTGGTACAGACTGCTACCAAGTGGGTTCACCGCCAAACACCTGTAGTCCTAAATCTTTTGCAGTGGTCCCAGAGGGAACTGCACAGGTTTCCGCCTAATTGTAGTCAAATCCATATTTATGCAGTACTTATGGCAATGCAATGATCAGTCTAATCCAATCATCATGTAGTCAATGTGGCTTGTTAAATATATCATGTAGCTACCAAGACTCTTGCATGCTTGATTAGCGGAATAACACTGCCACATTATAAACAAGATACTTAGTTCTTTGACATGATGACATCACATGCTCACGTACGTGTGATGTCATCATGCAAAACATAATACGCCATTTTCTAACATCCCGCGATTCTGCTCACTGATGGGAATAGGACGTTAGGAAGGACAGAGGATGATGGTTTCGGGGATCTAACCCATTAATAGGTAAGCAGGGATTTTAGGATACTGGGATATGTATAATCACCTACACTTTACAGAAGCAGAAATGTTCATGATCTTAACATTTATAACACACACTTCACTTTGTTTATCTGAAAGGTGACTGAGATTGACTTGAAGGACCTGTATTCTAATGTAAAAGAAACAAACTCATCTTGCTTTGAAGTGAGACCGATGGTCTTTGAGGTGGGCAGTCATTTATATATTCCAAGTAAATATAAGCAGTTACATTATTTTTATCATCAAATCAGCACACTTAATATACTAATTATCCACATTTCTATCTGCAGAAGTGTTCATGCCAAACAAACTTAGAGGATAAGACTCAATACACTATATTTGCATGATGCCTATTAGGCAACGCCACGGCACATGATCAATATTGGTAACGGGCACATTTCCTTCTTCATTCCAGCATGGGGGTGCAATAATAGGATCCTCTTCATACAATGTTAAACAGGAGGTCTGTACACTGGATTACCCAATAACGTACATACACATCTTGGTCTTTATATTTTCTAAACAGTACCTTTTCTTTTTTCTTTTTCCTTTTCTTTTACTATTATCGGAATTTTGAAATCAGTTGTGGGCTGAAATTGTTTTTTCTTATTTTATATAACATCTCCATGGATGCTTGCTTTTACCAATCGACAACAACTTGTGTGGTATGTTGCAACAACTATTTCTTTTTTAAATTTCCATAATTTCTGGATTCTTGTGTTTCACTCATTTTATTCATGTCCAACATTATGGCACCATCGCCTATGTTTATGTTGTTTATTTTTTATATGAATTTGCATAGCCTTGATAACGACCAAATTGGTCGAAACACGTGTCGGCTATACCTATGGACTATTGCAAGACTTCAATACAAGAATACTATTGCACAAATTAATGTTTGGACTATCTTCAAGATTTATAAGATTGAGCAAATGCACTGCACATTTTGGATCAATCAATGAGAATACCAGTTCCAAGCGCTGAGGCAGTCTCATAACAATTTCAATTACAATAGCCCAGATACAATGTTCTTCAGTGGGATAATCACCCATTCACTTAATTTAATAATTATAAAACATTTGGGATCATTTAGTTGCACTACTTTCATGGTATGCCTTCTGGGACAGTCCCTAAATAATTGCGCCCATATTACGCTTTGGGTTCTGTTGCACTTCTGTATTCTTTAGACAAGCACTATTTTAGTATCAAATTATGGGGCGCGTGCCAACCTTGCTAGATATACTGAAATGCGTCCATTTGGCAGTATCGACCCACCATATCTCTCTCGTTACCGTCAAGCACTCATCATTTCACACAGTATGTGCTTTGCCAAGTCATTCTTGGCCTCTATTCGTGGCAGTCCCAGAGTTATCATTCTGGAGTTTGGAGTTTTCCTCATGGGAATGAGTTCATGTATTCCTGGGCAAAATCTATCATAACCCAAGGTATGCTTGACCACATCTCCAGCCCATCAAGAGGCCCAAAATGTTTTGCTTTAATTACCATTGCACTCTGAAACGGCTTCATGTTAATAGAGTACTAGATGGCAAACATGCTCTAAAATACTCACCTGTAATACAGTATAACTTGACCTGCATGCGCCCAAGCTATGCCAAAAAAGGTATCCCCCTACGGAATCCTTCTTTCCCTAAATGTCAGTGCCATTTACACCAACTTTCCCCATTCTCTCACATTCCCCTGCTACCACTGGGCACTGCAGGAGGGGGTCCACTACACCAATATTCAGACAAGCCTAGACTCTGAGAGACCAATCTGGTGGTGAATTAGCAAGGAATACAAACTGTGTAACACAACATAACGTACAGTTAAAACCGTCACACATCTTTTCAAATGTTTTATGCATGCAGGTACTGCTGGTTTTGTCTTGAGCAATGATCTTGGATACAGGTGTGTCCAAGTGACATGCACGTGACACACAGAGCTGCAAAGGCAAACAAGCTGGAGAACATCAAGGAGGAGAGCGAGCCAGAAGGGGCGTGGATGCAATGGGCCATGTCTGTGCTAAATGAGGTGCACTGCCTATGGGCGGAGAATAGGACAGGGACAACGTGCTGGTCTTGGAAGCAAAGCCACTCAGAACAACAGAGGTTCGAATCGCCAATGCATTCTTAGAAACCTAGCTCAGGTATAAAATATGGAAAAGCATCCTACAATACTTTGAGCACGTGATCATGTTGAACTGTGAGCATAGCAGAGGGGGTGCGGTAGCAGGTATATGATATTACATATGAGTACACTGCTTCTACCTTTATTTGACTCACTCTGAGAAATGGGCCCGGAGGATTCTCGTTGTTGGAAGCACAGCTGAAGATACATTAGAAGGGTTTTATAAAAGATATATGCTTAACCTGATAGCGACAAATACGGGTAATGAGTGTGATGCCATTGGTTTGGTGGCTGTGTTATACCTAGCACTCCATGTTACATGGACAGGTAGTGAGTCTTTATATTGTTAGTGGCACTGTTTTGTTCCTGTGTTCTCAATAGCTGTATGTTGTTCGTTTTAATATGCACACATGCAATTTACTTACTAGCTCACATCAAACACTTTGTATTGCCAAAAAATGCTTTTAGAACAAACAGTGGATTTCCTATAGTGTCCAAATTGCACAGTTATTTAACAACACAAAGAGACATTCTCAGGGCAATCAATAGGTTCATTAAATGTCTGTGGCAGTATGCAGCCTTTATAATTAGAATTTCCTGATTTCCATTCGTACTGTTAAATACAGATACGATCAGACAGAAAAAGATTGCTCTCGTTTATGTATTTATTTTTAAAAACGAACAGATAACTCATAGGCAGGAGGCAGCACTATGATCCCTATGAGCACTTCTACTAATGTGCAGAGGCAGCACTATGTTCCCTGTGAGCACTTCTACTACTGTGCAGAGGCAGCACTATGGTCCCTGTGAGCACTTCTACTACTGTGCAGAGGCAGCACTATGGTCCCTGTGAGTACTTCTACTACTGTGCAGAGGCAGCACTATGTTCCCTGTGAGCACTTCTACTACTGTGCAGAGGCAGCAGTATGATGCCTGTGAGCACTTCTACTACTGTGGAGAGGCAGCACTACGATCCCTGTGTGCACACTTATACTACTGTACAGAGGCAGCAGTATGATCCCTGTGTGGACTTGTACTATTGTACAGAGACAGCACTATGATGCCTGTGTGCACTTGTGCTGCTGTACGATCCCTGTGAACACTTCTACTAATGTAAAGAAGCAGCACTATGATCGCTGTGAGCGCTTCTACTACTGTACAGAGGCAGCAGTATGATCCCTGTGAGCACTTCTACTACTGTGCAGAGGCAGCAGTCTGATCCCTGTGAGCACTTCTACTACTGTGCAGAGGCAGCAGTCTGATCCCTGTGAGCACTTCTACTACTGTGCAGAGGCAGCAGTATGATCCCTGTGTGCACACTTGTACTACTGTACAGAGGCAGCAGTATGATCCCTGTGTGGACTTGTACTACTGTACAGAGGCAGCACTATGATCCCTGTGTGCCCTTGTACTATTGTATGATCCCTGTGAACACTTTTACTAATGTAAAGAAGCAGCACTATGATCCCTGCGAGCACTTCTACTACTGTGCAGAGGCAGCAGTATGATCCCTGTGTGCGCACTTGTACTACTGTACAGAGGCAGCAGTATGATCCCTGTGTGGACTTCTACTACTGTACAGAGGCAGCACTATGATCCATGTGTGCACTTGTACTATTGTACGATCCCTGTGAACACTTATACTAATGTAAAGAAGCAGCACTATGATCCCTGTGAGCACTTCTACTACTGTACAGAGGCAGCACTATGATCCCTGTGTGCACTTGTACTACTGTACGATCCCCGTGAACACTTCTACTAATGTAAAGAAGCAGCACTATGATCGCTGTGAGCACTTCTACTACTGTACAGAAGCAGCAGTATGGTCCCTATGAGCACTTCTACTACTGTGCAGAGACAGCAGTATGATTCCTGTGTGCACACTTGTACTACTGTACAGAGGCAGCAGTATGATCCCTGTGTGGACTTGTACTACTGTACAGAGGCAGCACTATGATCCATGTGTTCACTTGTACTACTGTACAATCCCTGTGAACACTTCTACTAATGTAAAGAAGCAGCACTATGATCCCTGTGAGCACTTCTACTACTGTACAGAGGCAGCACTATGATCCCTGTGTGCACTTGTACTGCTGTACGATCCCCGTGAACACTTCTACTAATGTAAAGAAGCAGCACTATGATGGCTGTGAGCACTTCTACTACTGTACAGAGGCAGCAGTATGATCCCTGTGAGAACTTCTACTACTGTGCAGAGGCAGCAGTATGATCCCTGTGTGCACACTTGTACTACTGTACAGAGGCAGCAGTATGTTCCCTGTGTGTACTACTGTACAGAGGCAGCACTATGATCCCTGTGTGCACTTGTACTTCTGTACAGAGGCAGCACTATGATACCTGTGTGCACTTGTACTACTGTACGATCCCTGTGAACACTTCTACTAATGTAAAGAAGCAGCACTATGATCCCTGTGAGCACTTCTACTACTGTACAGAGGCAGCACTATGATCCCTGTGTGCACTTGTACTGCTGTACGATCCCCGTGAACACTTCTACTAATGTAAAGAAGCAGCACTATGATTGCTGTGAGCTCTTCTACTATTGTACAGAGGCAGCAGTATGATCCCTGTGTGCACACTTGTACTACTGTACAGAGGCAGCAGTATGATCCCTGTGTGGACTTGTACTACTGTACAGAGGCAGCACTATGATCCCTGTGTGCACTTGTACTACTGTACGATCCCTGTGAACACTTCTACTAATGTAAAGAAGCAGCACTATGATCGCTGTGAGCACTTCTACTACTGTACAGAGGCAGCAGTATGATCCCTGTGAGCACTTCTACTACTGTGCAGAGTCAGCAGTATGGTCCCTGTGAGCACTTCTACTACTGTGCAGAGGCAGCAGTATGGTCCCTGTGAGCACTTCTACTACTGTGGAGAGGCAGCACTATGGTGCCTGTGAGCACTTCTACTACTGTGCAGAGGCAGCAGTCTGATCCCTGTGAGCACTTCTACTACTGTGCAGAGGCAGCACTATGGTCCCTGGGAGTACTTCTACTACTGTGCAGAGGCAGCACTATGATCCCTGTGAGCACACTTGTACTACTGTACAGAGGCAGCAGTATGATCCCTGTGTGGACTTGTACTATTGTACAGAGGCAGCACTATGATCCCTGTGTGCACTTGTACTACTGTACGATCCCCGTGAACACTTCTACTAATGTAAAGAAGCAGCACTATGATCGCTGTGAGCACTTCTACTTCTGTGTAGAGGCAGCACTATGATCCCTGTGTGCACTTCTACTGGCCAGAGGCAGCACTATGATCCCTGTGTGCACTTGTACTACTGTACGATCCCCGTGAACACTTCTACTACTGTAAAGAAGCAGCACTATGATTGCTGTGAGCACTTCTACTATTGTACAGAGGCAGCAGTATGATCCCTGTGAGCACTTCTACTACTGTATAGAGGCAGCACTATGATCCCTGTGTGCACTTGTACTACTCTACGATCCCCGTGAACACTTCTACTAATGTAAAGAAGCAGCACTATGATCGCTGTGAGCACTTCTACTACTGTACAGAGGCAGCAGCATGGTCCCTGTGAGCACTTCTACTACTGTGCAGAGGCAGCAGTATGATTCATGTGTGCACACTTGTACTACTGTACAGAGGCAGCAGTATGATCCCTGTGTGGACTTGTACTACTGTACAGAGGCAGCACTATGATCCATGTGTTCACTTGTACTACTGTACAATCCCTGTGAACACTTCTACTAATGTAAAGAAGCAGCACTATGATCCCTGTGAGCACTTCTACTACTGTACAGAGGCAGCACTATGATCCCTGTGTGCACTTGTACTGCTGTACGATCCCCGTGAACACTTCTACTAATGTAAAGAAGCAGCACTATGATCGCTGTGAGCACTTCTACTACTGTACAGAGGCAGCAGTATGATCCCTGTGAGCACTTCTACTACTGTGCAGAGGCAGCACTATGATCCCTGTGTGCACTTGTACTACTGTACGATCCCCGTGAACACTTCTACTAATGTAAAGAAGCAGCACTATGATCGCTGTGAGCACTTCTACTTCTGTGTAGAGGCAGCACTATGATCCCTGTGTGCACTTCTACTGGCCAGAGGCAGCACTATGATCCCTGTGTGCACTTGTACTACTGTACGATCCCCGTGAACACTTCTACTAATGTAAAGAAGCAGCTCTATGATCGCTGTGAGCACTTCTACTTCTGTGTAGAGGCAGCACTATGATCCCTGTGTGCACTTCTACTGGCCAGAGGCAGTACTATGATCCCTGTGTGCACTTGTACTACTGTACGATCCCCATGAACACTTCTACTAATGGAAAGAAGCAGCACTATGATTGCTGTGAGCACTTCTACTATTGTACAGAGGCAGCAGTATGATCCCTGTGTGCACACTTGTACTACTGTACAGAGGCAGCACTATGATCCCTGTGTACACTTGTACTACTGTACGATCCCTGTGAACACTTCTACTAATGTAAAGAAGCAGCACTATGATCGCTGTGAGCACTTCTACTACTGTACGGAGGCAGCAGTATGATCCCTGTGAGCACTTCTACTACTGTGCAGAGTCAGCAGTATGGTCCCTGTGAGCACTTCTACTACTGTGCAGAGGCAGCACTATGGTCCCTGTGAGCACTTCCACTACTGTGCAGAGGCAGCAGTCTGATCCCTGTGAGCACTTCTACTACTGTGCAGAGGCAGCACTATGGTCCCTGTGAGTACTTCTACTACTGTTCAGAGGCAGCACTATGATCCCTGTGAGCACTTCTACTACTGTGCAGAAGCAGCACTATGATCCATGTGAGCACTTCTACTACTGTGTAGAGGCAGCAGTATGATGCCTGTGAGCACTTCTACTACTGTGCAGAGGCAGCACTATGATCCCTGTGTGCACACTTGCACTACTGTCCAGAGGCAGCAGTATGATCCCTGTGTGGACTTGTACTATTGTACAGAGGCAGCACTATGACCCCTGTGTGCACTTGTACTACTGTACGATCCCCGTGAACACTTCTACTAATGTAAAGAAGCAGCACTATGATCGCTGTGAGCACTTCTACTTCTGTGTAGAGGCAGCACTATGATCCCTGTGTGCACTTCTACTGGCCAGAGGCAGCACTATGATCCCTGTGTGCACTTGTACTACTGTACGATCCCCGTGAACACTTCTACTACTGTAAAGAAGCAGCACTATGATTGCTGTGAGCACTTCTACTATTGTACAGAGGCAGCAGTATGATCCCTGTGAGCACTTGTACTACTGTACGATCCCCGTGAACACTTCTACTAATGTAAAGAAGCAGCACTATGATCGCTGTGAGCACTTCTACTACTGTGCAGAGGCAGCACTATGGTCCCTGTGAGTACTTCTACTACTGTGCAGAGGCAGCACTATGATCCCTGTGAGCACTTCTACTACTGTACAGAGGCAGCAGTATGATCCCTGTGAGCACTTCTACTACTGTACAGAGGCAGCAGTATGGTCCTTGTGAGCACTTCTACTGATGTGCAGAGGCAGCAGTCTGATCCCTGTGAGCACTTCTACTACTGTGCAGAGGCAGCACTATGGTCCCTGTGAGTACTTCTACTACTGTGCAGAGGCAGCACTAGGATCCCTGTGAGCACTTCTACTACTGTACAGAGGCAGCAGTATGATCCCTGTGAGCACTTCTACTACTGTACAGAGGCAGCAGTATGATCCCTGTGAGCACTTCTACTACTGTACAAGAAGTGAACTCAACCTAGGTTGCAGCATGAAAGTAGGAATCACTCCATGTCAGGGGAAGTTCGTGGCTGGTTACTGCCCACAAGGGCCTCAACGAGGATTCCGGGCTGTTACCAGCCATGCAAGCCACCCAACAAGGGGGTGAGAGCTATTCACACAGTGGGGCTATTGGGAACTATGTTGATCTTGAATTGGCTTCCAGGATTGGTCTCCCTCTCCGACCAAAAATCACCAAAGATGTCATTACCACAGTTGATGGGACCGAAATTGCCTCTGGGCCGGTAACACATTCTACCACAGAAATGACACTGGTTGGCCAAGATGGTCATAGGGAAACCATAGTGTTCGACGTAATCAAGGCTCCACAATTTCAGGTAATCTTGGGGATCCCTTGGTTAGAAGCACATAATCCTCGAATTGACTGGCGAGCAAAGAGTATCACCTTTCCTAACTGCAGACAAACTTGTTATTCCGGAAATCCACAAGTGCGTCTAGCCTCAGTAACCTCTGTGTCAGCACAACTACCACTTGAGTATCAGGACTTTCAGGACGTTTTTCAAAAAGAACAGGCCAACACCTTACCACCTCACCGGCCATACGATTGTCAAATTGATCTGGTACCCAATGCTCAACCACCTTGTAGTAGGATTTATGCCCTTACCGAACCAGAGAATCTTCATTTACGCCAGTATATGGATCAGTATCTTGCCAATGGGTTTATTCGCCCGTCAAAGTCACCGGCTTCTTCAGCTTTGTTCTTCGTGCCGAAAAAGGAAGGCGACCTTAGAACATGTATAGACTATCGCGCCTTAAATCAGATAACGGTTAAGAATCGTTACCCCCTGCCTCTGATCGCTGAACTCCTCGACCAGGTGAAAGATGCCTGCATCTTCACCAAGCTGGATTTAAGAGGGGCTTACCATCTGGTGCGCGTCAGAGAAGGTGATGAATGGAAAACGGCCTTCCGCACCAAATACAGACTCTTTGAATACCAAGTGATGCCCTTCGGGTTGTGCAACGCACCTGCTGCCTTCCAGTATTTTATGAATGACATCTTTCGAGAACTCATAGATGTTTGTGTCATCATATATATTGACGACATCCTAGTGTACTCTTCCTCGGAATCTGATCACCGAAAACATGTTAAGGCCGTCCTGGAGAAACTACGCCAGCACAAACTATTTGCAAAGATCGAAAAGTGCATTTTTCACGTCACAGAGGTTGAGTTTCTTGGTTTCGTCCTAACGCCAAAGGGAGTTCGAATGGACTCACGGAAAGTGGACGTGATCCTCAAATGGCCATCCCCTAGTTCTGTGAAAGGGGTTCAGAGCATGCTTGGTTTTGCCAATTTCTATCGAAGGTTTATCCCAGAGTTTTCTCGAGTGGTTCAACCCATCACAGCCCTCTTACGGAAAAACAAACGCTTCAAATGGACTACGGAAGCAGAACAAGCATTTCAGGAACTAAAAACTAAATTCACCTCTGCACCTGTGTTAAAACATCCCCGTCCAGATCTCCCTTACGTTGCGGAAACTGACGCATCTAGTTTAGCCATGGGAGCGGTTCTATCACAGAGGGACCCAGTCTCGAACCAACTGCATCCTGTGGCCTTTTGGTCCAGAAAATTCTCAGCTCCAGAAGTTAACTACGCAATCACAGATAAAGAACTATTAGCTATCAAGTCAGCTTTCAAGGCTTGGCGTCATTACCTTCTTGGCGCAAGACATACTGTTACCGTAATTACAGACCACAGGAATTTGCAATACTTAAAAACGGCCAAAGCTCAATCCTCACGCCAACTCCGTCGGGCCCTGTTCTTTGCAGAATTTGACTTTGTGATCACCTATCGCCCCGGCTGCAAGAATGGCAAGGCGGACGCACTATCTCAAATAGGAATGGGCGATTCTACCCCAACTCTAGATCCAGTTCCGATTATTCCCGAACAGAGAATTTTGGGGGTGATCTCCTCACAAACTCTAGAGGATATTCAAACTAGAGTTAAATTGCTTTTCGACGCTGCAGCCTTGCAAGAATGGAGCCTGAAAGATCCCAGATTTTCAATTAATAACGATTTACCTTATTTCCAGGGGCGACTGTTCTTGCCTCAAAAGGATTTGCAAGATCTCGTTATTGCCCATCATCATGAGACTCTAATGGAAGGACACCCGAGCATCGCTAAGACTGAAGAAAAAATTAAAAGGCATTTCTGGTGGCCCTCCTGGCGAAAGGATATAAAATCTTTCGTGATGACATGCGCAGTGTGCGCCCAAAATAAAAGTCAAAAGCAAAAACCAGCCCGTCCGTTACGACCTGTGGACATCCCACCGGCACCTTGGCACACTTTATCGCTGGATTTTATAAGTGACTTACCTCCTTGTCAAGGATTTAATACTATACTGGTAATTGTAGACCTCTTCTCCAAGATGGCCCATTTTATTCCCTTGAAAGGGCTGCCTTCAGCCTCCGCCCTAGCCAAGGAATTTCTTGAGAACGTCGTTCGTCTACATGGTTTTCCATCCATATTAATCTCCGATCGGGGAAGCCAGTTTATTTCTCGGTTCTGGAAGAGATGTTGCCAAATGGCACAAGTTGATGTGTGTTTATCTACCAGCCACCATCCTCAGACCGACGGCCAAACCGAGAGAACAAACCAGGCATTGGAACAGTACTTACGGTGCATGTTGCATCAATCAGAATATAATTGGAAAGACATTTTATGGATTGCTGAATACGCGTACAACAATTCTGTGCATTCAGGAATTGGCCAGACTCCTTTTTATACCTTATTTGGCCACCATCCCAGAACTTCGGATCTTGAACCACCTCAAGGCCTTGAAATGCCCGCTGTGGATAACTTACATGCCACCATAACCCGAGCCTTCAAAGAAGCCAAGACTCATTTACAGCAGGCCAAGGACAAATATAAGGAAAATGCTGACTTACATCGGAGCGAAGTACCTCCTTACCAAGTTGGATATCAAGTGTGGCTGGCGACTAGACATCTACCACTTAAAGGCCCGCGAACTTTTAACCCAAGATATATAGGGCCTTATCCAATCAAGGCTGTAATCAACCCGGTAGCCTTCAAACTCGATCTGCCCCCCAACATGCGAATCCATCCGGTTTTCCACGTATCACTGTTGAAACCTGTACAACCCGTAACCAGGCTACTCAAGCCACCAGAACCAATCCCAGTAGATGGGGAACTGGAATTCAAAGTTAAGGACATATTAGATTCTAAGATGTCCAAGTCAAAGGTTTTTTACCTAATTGATTGGAAAGGATATGGACCTCAAGAGAGATCTTGGGAACCAAGCGATCATATACATGCACCTCGTCTAATACAAAAATTTCATAGTAAGTTTCCACACAAACCAAAGCCTCCGGACAGTACGTCCTTGGGAGGGGCCTTGGGGGGAGGTACTGTCATGATGCCTACCTCCAAGGAGCCAGACAGGGCCCGGCACCCTCAGAGGCAGGCAACATGTATACTAGGGAAGTCCCAGCCACCCCAGATAGGGGCTCTTTGGACTCAGGCCGGGCGCCGTTGGCGTCAGGCTCATAAGGGATAACAGTCCTGGCACCATCGGCGCCAGGCTCATACAAGATATGGAAGGAAAGGTGTTTGGTGCAAACTTACCTGGCAGACCATGCTGCAATTTCCTTACCTGGCAGATCATTCTACAACTTCCAGATGAAAAAGGAACTACTTAACCACACGGGTGTGGCTGGTGGCAGGATACATACCTTCAGTGGAAGGATACATACCTGGGACTACTTGAAAGGCTATTAAAGCCACGCCCAGACAGCAAACCACGCTTTGCGTTGTTCTGCTCATAGCAGCTGGACGCTCACCATGCCTGCTCCTGCTCCAGTCCTCGACCACGCCTGCCAGCATCCTGGAAACACCTAAGGATAGAAAAGGGAAGAAGAAACAGGTGAAAACAAACCTTACCTGTTAAAGCTGCATTCCGGATTCAGCGCACCAACGTTCCTGCAAAAAGACATCATTTGAAATACTCACCGCGTCGCATACATCTCGGCGCTCTTCTCTTACCTGCACGTGGCGCCTTCGGCTCTGCGACGCCCATCCGGATCTCCTGCAGCATTCCAGCACCTACGGGGAGACGAAGAGAAGAAAGCAAGGTGAGAAGGGGAAAATAACCAAGAAGCACTTACCCGCCAAGCTAATTCTTCTTACCTTCGGGTCGATGCCATTCCTTGGGCATTTCAGCACCCCGGCCCCTATGGGGAAAAAGCAAACATCACATTAGTGAATGCAAGAACCGTAGCAAACGAACTATTTTAAACTTACCTGCTTACAGGTCGGACTCAGCTTCTGCTTCGTACCGGCTCCATTTCTTCGGCATTCTCGAACTCCAGCCCCTAAGGAAAAAGAGACAGGAAAAGACAGTAGTGGGCCTACACCAAAACTCACCTGAAATCAGGTTTTCGACGGAAACCGCCCTCAGCCCGGAGTCTTCCATTACCTGCAAAAGAGAAGAGGAACAGTTTAGACTCAAGCTTGCCATAAACATTTACGGTACTTACCGGAACAGACAAGTGAACTCGAACTTACTATCCAGTGACGTAACTGGATTCCAACGCGCCCCTGCATCAGAAGCAGGATGGAGAGCTCGCCTTTTCAATCCCTAAGGTGAGTCTCCACAGGGAATTACAGAAGGGTTGCAAGGAGGGTGAGAAGGGGAACGGGAGATCAACACAAAACCCGCAGAGTATTAACCCTTCCTTTTCGCTCACAGAAGGGTATTCATCCGAGCCAGACAGCCGGATTTGGGAACCCAGCCCACTCCATCTTCAGGGTGCTGAACATCTCCTTCGAAGAGGCCACTGCCGTCCAGACCACGCCTGCGCCTCCGTGGGAACCAGGTGAGCGTTACACCTAGTTCGGCATTATGGGCCGTGGAGGTTGCAGGGGTGTCCCCTGCATACATTAAATGGCCAGTGGGGGAACAAGAAAATCCCAAAGATCGAATTACAAAATGCAAACAAGTAGGTTTTGCTATTGTGTAATTTGAGGTTTTGGGGTTCCGTTTCATAACATAGATCCATCACAATATTGTTTATAGGATAAGATGCCACTGTGGACTGTACTATTTTGAGCAATCGAAAAGAAAGGCAAAGGTACTCTGGAATGAACATCACTCTAACATAAGAATGAAGAATTTAAAATCCTCAGTGGCACACCATTTTATTTAAAATGATGTTGAATAAAATGGCGTACCAATGATGAATTAAAATTCTTCATTCTTATGTTAGAGTGATGTTTCACAGATGACATTCCAAATTCTAGAGGCAATAAAAGCAAGAACTGAGAATCTTGGCATTGAATGGCGCCTTGAACAGAGGGAAGCCTTCTGGATTGACAGCCTGGACTCCTTGATCACTGGTGGCATGAACGAGGAATGCAATCTAAATTTGTATTCACGAGTCAGAAACTTAATTACACTAAGATTCATGTTTTTGCTGGCAAAACAATTTCTTTCGTCTAGAATGTAATACTTATGTACCAACTGGGTGCATTGTCATTGTTCCAGTCCGGTGTGCTCACGTTATACCAGCGTGCATTAAGATTATTTCAAATTAGAACAAAAAACACTTTTTGGTCTGGGTAATATTGAAACACTTAAGTACCGTTGTATGCATTACCATGTGTCATGTGGCGTGTTGAGGTCATACAAGGAATTTGTTGTATCCTTATCTACTTGAAAACTGCATTTACACTAGCATACACGAGAGCTCATGATCACCCTATGAATTAGGATGTAAAGGAAATATGAATCTTCTGAGAACATTGTTTGAGGAACATCACCATACGTTTTTTTCTTAGGCACACTTTTATGATCTTTTCACTGACATTTCTATTAATTGTTTTCTATTTTTGTTTTATTTTTCACATCTTTTTTGCTGGCGGAGCACTCGGGGACAAAGACTCATCGTGCTAATGATGTCACCACCGTGATGACGCTGTGCTGCATTTTAAGAAACACAATCCACAGCAATCCTAATGCTGTATGGATCAGATCAAGTTTCTCTTGGTCAAAGAAGAGACATCTTGGCGATATACATTTTGTTGGGTCTATATTCAAATTTTGCAACACAGCACTCCACATTGGGTTGACTGATTTTCCATTGGGAAGAGTTCTCTTCATTTGATCACATGTATTTATGTACACATATTATTTCACAGGTACCTACTTGATTACAGGGTCTCCCATCCCGGGAATGATGAGATTATAAATGTAAACATTTAATTTTGATTTACATAATATCTTCACAAATGCATAAACACCGTTTTTATTTTATGACTTTTTGCTTTTTTCAGCCAGTGTATGTTAGATAAAGACATAGTTGAGGCAAGTTGGAAATGCATTGCGCAAATGACTGTACCTTTGTCTGCCATTATAGAATATTTACATCGTCAAATCGAGCAAATTCATTTAGTTTTATATGGAGAAGCACTAATCTTGAAGCATGTTATCTGCAGGGGTGCCACCCGTTTCTCATAAGGTTTGCAAGGAAAGAGTTTGATTTTGTTACTCTCTTTAAGTGCAGGAGGATTTTGGTTTGAACCAAATATTTTCAACTAACTACATGTCATTGTTTTATATTGTTAAGCTACATAATGGTGCACACTTACAATACTTTGGGCTTTTAGCGTAGGGGTTTGTCATTTCCCTGCTCTTGCACCATTTAATAGCAACTTGTCTCCAGTCCTAATTCAACATATTATGGACAATATTGGCCACTATTTTGCTAAGAAAAGGCTTTTCAGGAAGACATATTTAATAGTGGTGATGCCGCCACGTGTATGCAATCACCATATCGCTGGTAAGGTAGCTCAGCAGGTTGAGAGCTTGATGCAGCGATCTGTGTGTGATTTGCAGGTTTGAATCCAGGACGGCCAAGTCAGCCTTTCATTCTTCCTAAGTCAATAAATGAGTAGTGACTGTGACTGGGAGATATTATTCGTAAATATTTTCTATGTAAAGCGCTTTGGCGAAAGCGATATATAAATAACACATCATTTTCATACATAAGTTGTGTTGGTGCTTTAGCTCTATACACAGTAATGATTGACTTTTGGGAAACGCCCCTTTTGTATTCCTCTAAAAGTCAGCAAAAGCCCCAGTTGATTGGTTCATTTGTAACTGGGGCAACCTGTGATGCCAAATTTAAGTTAAATGCGAAACAGATTCCTAAATAATCCCAATTCGAGGGGCTCATTATTAGCTATATATGTGAGTGTTGGTTTCATTTTTGTGCAAACACCATATTTTTAGATTTTACAATATTCAAGGCAAGGCTATCCTCCTCACAAAAGCCCACAAGTAAGGGGAACAGTTCGCCTAGCCCTTTCTCCATTTTGGCCAAAATTATTGCACTGTCTCCAAAAGAGGAAAGGGAACATGGACAGGGATGTCATTTTGCCAAAATGCCAGGCGTAGTGGTAGTGACATCCCACGACCCTTGACCTCTGAGGACAACCCACGAAGTTATGTGAAGTGATTCCAACCCTACTGACATCACAGGAAGTGATGGCACACAGCCTTTCAACCCGTGATAAAACAGGCAGTGGCATTACATAGCATTGTGCCTCAGCACACTATGGTTACAATATCACTGTAATATGATATACATTTCATCAGCATATGTAGCGTAAATACCAGTGCGTTCAGGCCCATATTACCACGATCTTTTAGTTGTGTGACCACCAAATGGGATGGTAGGATGGTCCCTTGCCCAATGAACCTTGATATATACCCACTGGCTACTGGTTGCAGCCAGATATTGAAAAAAACGTTGGCCGGGGGTAGCAAGGGAGACAGCAAGGGTGACAGTTGAGACCCCTAGCAACTCCAAAATGTCAGCCCTGAAAGGGAATGAACCTTGATTTTGGGAATATCTGGTGTCGCCTGTTGGCAGTGGAGTAACTTCGCTGAAATTGTTTGGAGTGACATGCCAATTGTATTTGTATTTTATTTGTGATTTTGATAGCGCCTTATGCCAAGGCATCTAAAGGAAATGGGCCCCTGCCAAATGAGGAGGACAACATGGTGTGTCATGAAAGTTGAGATGGACAAACAACCCTGTCCCCTCCTAAAATGATGCCCCTGCCTGTTGGAGTCTGTAATCCAAGCCATTCAGGTCCAGAACAAACAGCACAGGGCTGGGGGGACAACAGAGAACGCTATTGCACCCCCTTATTACGGGAGGGATTTCTTCCGCTTTCTAACCATTATTACCATGGAGCATAAGGCCCTGTTTGATGGTACTTTTCCCTTTCTGGAACACCCTGGCAAGGAGATAGAAAACAATTATAAGTCACCCATTCCCAAAGTCTTGTATGGTTGCCCTTCCTGATAATTCTGCATGTGTATCAATTAAAGAAATCAGACGGGACGATTTTAATCCCCCCCAACCCCACCCCCGGCCTTTTTCATAGATTAGTACAATTTCTGCACTTTGCCAACAGGCAATACATGCCAATTTTAAGACCACATTATTGGAAACCTTTGCCAACGCTGGGGACCAAACTCAGCTTTGTGCAGATCGGTGGAATTGTATCAGGGCCAGGAGCCCTCCCATTTTGGAAAGTCGATATAGTTTCAAGAAATTCTTGGGTTACAGATAATATGCTAACCTATTCGCCTCCTCCACTCCCCCCCCACCATGCCGCCCACCCCCTAGCCAGTTGCTGATCATCCTCAATGATCGATAATCATCTATTCTTACTAATGCCCTCTGCATGGGAGTTGTATAAGGAGGGCACAATAATGGTACCAACCAGTTGCGTTAATGCCAATATCAAAATGCCTCTAATCCATGAAACACGTTCCTACGCATGACTGAGGGCCATTACCGGTAACTGCATCATATAGCACGTGCCAGTGTCCATGACTATGCATCTGTTTCTTGTATTGTACAACTCCATCTGCATGCACAATGGGGCAGGGGGCATCAGAGTGAATGGCTGAGCTCTCCATCAGGGCTGAGAGCTGAAACACGAAAAGGAATGCGTATGCCATGAATGAGCGCTTCTATTCCATGAAGGTAACTGCTGGCAGTATTGCCCTTTTTCTTCGGCCTGTGGCAGGCACAGGAGAAACAGCTGGAAGGCAGTGGCAGGCACAGGAGAAACAGCTGGAAGGCAGGCGTGCTTGCAAGTGTATCCCTTTGAGTATCAAGGAAATCAGACCGGCGCTTTGAAACAGAATGTATTTACTGTATACGCGCCTAACAAATGCACGAGAAATAAAATAGATAAATAAATCGGAATGCACTTCCAAGTGTGCCACATGTTGGGGCCTGATTCTGAAAACGGGGTCTGTGTTCGCAGAAGAAGTCTTGGAAATAACAGATATGCACATTGCAGTTTAAAGTGGACTGCCTGTGCACAACCCACGCGCACGTCCAGATGAACTTCCGTCAATCGTGGACTACTTGTTGCCTTTTATGCATTAAATAAAATGGTAGGAGATGTCTTTAATCACGTGATCAGGAAATTGCCCACGTCATTATTTACAAACCCCTTAATTGCAAAGGATACACATGTGTGTGGGAAGAGGCTGACATTTGCGAGGGAAATCCTCTTTTTCATACATAACCTCTGAAAGTATCCTTATCCCGGCTTCCCTTGGGGCAATGATGCTTTAGGACAACTTCCATCCTTATCCCTTAACTCAGGGTTGTCCAACTCTGGCCCTGAGAGCCAGACTCCTGACAGGTTTTTAGGATATCTCTCATTAATAGTCATGAGGAAAAATGTGCATGCATTTAGAATCGTCGTATGCAAATTTATCTCATGAATATTAATGAGGGTATCCTGAAATCCCGACATGGATCCGGTCCTCAAGGCCCAGAGTTGGACAATCCTGCCTTAACTTATTTGACATCCACAGAAATAGCATGTTGGGTTCAGGTATGTCCAGAGCCTGCTGAACTGGATCCATGTGGTATGCACAGAGAGTGAAACACCAGTGGGTTTGTGGTGAGGTTGTGTGTTGGCCAGCAGCACTTAAGTGGCCTGATTGAGCAGCTGCTAGGGCAGTCGCTGGAAGCATGATGCCAAGGAAGTGTTGGCGCATGGCTTTTTTTTCACTTTTAAGGAAGCATGTTATAACTGCAATGTTATTCTTCTCACATGCAGGGAAATGGCACTTAACTTTTCTGTTCACCCTGAGAGCATTTTTAAAGTGTTGGCCACCATTTGAACTTGCCATGCAGGGACTCCTAACTAGCCAGGTTGCTCCTTCTCATTCATACACAAGAAGGCATGACACGTTGGGGCCGTAAGTACAGCAAACTGCACCCTTTCCTGCACTCATCACGACCTACTGAAAGGCACTCAAGGTGCAGTGTTTGCCATCCTCTGAGGCAGGCGTGTTACACATCTTGGCAGGGTGATGCCATTCTTTTCTTATAAAGACATGCATCGGCCAACCAATGGGCTTTAAAGTTGACATGGTTGTGATCTGGGATCCAGATAAGGTTTGGGCAGGTATGTGAATCCCTATTTTTCCAAGATGGCAGTCAATTTATTTTTTAGAAAGTGACCCATTCATTTCTAATGCCTATAGAGCAATGTTTCTCAGCGAGTAGGCACATATTTGAAATCTAAAGTAGACATCTTTTGGGATCCATTCCTCTTTGCCCCCTAGTAATTCCTAAACATGAAAGGAAGCATTGTTTCCTTTCAGAAGTCCTTACTGGTGGCGCTTCTCTGCTTGTACCAATCATTGAAACGCGAGAAGCAGGGACAGGTCCCACTGGATTCTATTTGATTTTTTCGAAAACAAATTTACAGGGACATTTTTTAACGGAACCAAAACATCGAAATAAATATCAATTTATTTTTCCAGGGGGGTCCCTCCCCAAGCTCCCGGTTCCCTTATGAGTGTAAGCCCTCCCCGACACTTTACCCACCCGTTTTATCACCTTGCCCCACCCCCATGTATATATATTTTTTAAATGTGTTTTCTTTCACTGTTTTTGTTTCGTTAAAAAATCCCCTTCTAAAATTGCTGTCGCTGAAATCACTGGATACCTCCCAAATGGTCTGCCATGTCCTATTTCTTTAAGTGCTGTAATTCCTTTTTTCCAAAATGTATAAGACCCCTGGAGGAGTAACAGGAGATTTGAGTGGAGACACTGGCCGGATGTTCCTGTTTCTGGATAGTTCTGGAGAGTGGAGCTGATGAGGGGAAGCATAAGTCCCGAGTAGGTGTTTAATAACACACTTCCTGTGGACCATAGGCAGGAATGGACCTGATATTCAGAGAACCTCTCAAAATCCCTCGCTTTCAGAAAGCGTTCCCACGGGCACGCCAACCTTCTCTAGATTAGGCCCGCAAGAGAAGAGCCCTTTGCTCGTTGAACATTCCTATCAAACACCTCTTTCTTAGTTTTACAGCATAATAATAATCCCAAATCCAAACATGAGTCCAGTCTATGCGCCAAAAAACATTCTGAATTTAGATAACAGAAATGATGTAGGAGAAACTTTCAGATGCAATTGAGGAGTAGCAAGTTTATTTAGTAAATGACAATTTGTTCCTGAATTATCCATGAGCATATCGTTGAGTTGACGTATGTAAATAATGCACGGGTAGTGTGATAGGGTCAGGGTCCTGCACTGTCGTGAAGGACCTGTGACTCCGCCTGACCAAGGACTGGGGGCGTACTTGGGTGCAGGTCAGAGCCAGCTCTGTCGCTCAGGCGGGGACGGGGATTTGGTGGTTGGGGCTCACTCTTTAAATGTGCTGTGCCCTTTAATGTCGTTACCGGCCCCTGTCACATGATGCTTTCTGGTACTTTCTGGCCAGCGTTCTCTTTTTTTCTGCTTCAGTACCGCAGTGGAATCGAGCATGAGAAGGCAATGGACTGGGAAATGCCTTGCCAAACAGAAATGAGACGCCAAACACCTGACCTGAGAACAGTAGATGACCCCCTGCCAAATGGTGGGGCAATACACAACAGACTGGGAGGGAGGAGAGACTGTAGGGGAACAGGAGAGACACAGAAACCCTCCCCAAACCGAATTGGCAACAAAACCCACCAGCACCTGATGAAAGCCACCTGGAGCACAAGCAGCCCGAGCACCTGGATCCTACCCTGAAAACAGAGACTGGAAAGAGGACGGGACTAAGAGGAGTTGCTGAAGCCTTGCATCTGTGTAACGCAGCCCCTGGGGAAAAGAAAGGAACAGATTGCTCCACAGAGTAAAGTGCATGCTGGAACTAATGGAGGGGAACGGGGAGTTAGAATCATGAAGAGCACAGTAGCTAAGGGGAATGAATTGCAGGCAGAATAAATAGGGTTGCAGGGCTGAGTCCAGGAGGTGTGAAGGTGGACCGACAGGCCTGGCAGAGGATTATGGGGCAGAAGGCTGAAGAGTTGATGGCATTACTGGTGCAGAGTCCATGTTAGGTGATGTCTTGCTCCATTAGGACACAGTACTTCCCATTGCATTCCCTTCCCCACTCCGCCAATGCTCTTAGATGCATAGATTGGAAGTATTTCAACATATTCGGACATCCCACCTCACCTTGCCCCTTAGCCCTGTACGGAACACTTCTCCCAATTAGCAGTATCTTCCCATTCCATATAAATCTCATAATCTGATCCTCCCTGTATAAACCCTCAAAGAATTCTTCCATCACCCTTCACCTACCACCCTATGTCACAACCACCGTGCCCCTACATCCTCTAAACCCCTAATATAAGATTTCTGTTCCTTAGCTTTTAATTGTCTTGCCAGTACCGTACCCACTTTATTCCTGTGCTCATAAAAGCTTTTTCTACACCTTAGGAGGGTTTCTTCAGTGGCTACAATCACCACACCATTCCTCACAGCTGTTATCTTTGTTGGCCCTACAAATGTATCTCCTTGATACTTGAGACTCACTCTAGAATTTAATATCCACACAATCTCCCCTACTTTCCACATTTTCTGCTTAGCCTTATTCTCTTGATGAAATCTCTGTTTACATGGATCTTGCCCTTCCTTGATCACTTGCTTTATTCTCTGATGATCCACTGTCACAGCCACCAGCAGTCCTAAAAATCCCAGGCAAAATGTTTTACTAGGCTCTCATCCCTTAAGGGATACAAAAGGTAATACTTTGGAGTGTGGAGTGGTGCACATCCATCAAACCATGTTTTTCAGCACTTCTCTCCATGGGACCCTGGTTCTGATAGATACTTGTAAGTCCCCTTTGATTATTTTATTCATCTGCTCAGCCAGATCATTCACATAGGGATGACATAATGCAGCACATGTATACTTTATAAAAAAACTAGTCCGTTTCTTCAAAATCATCTCTGAACTGAACTGCAATCCATTATTGGTTAGTATTTCTTTGGGAAAACCTTCTTTTAGAAAACACCAACTCTAAAAATGTTCCAATCTCTATGGTGGTTGATTCCGTCACAGCCCTCCACTCAATCCAATTAGATAATTTACTAGTACAAACATGTATGTGTACCCCCATCTCAATCCGTCATTAAGACCCATAATCAACAGCCACTTGATCTCATGTTGGGATGAAACTGTTATCAGCAGCAGTGGTGTCTCCCTAACCACTTTAGACTTATCACTCACAGCAGACTCATGGCATTACCTAATTCTCCTATCCGCCAAAACATACACTGTTTACCACCAATAGCTTTATGCCAGTCTTCTTTTGGTAATATTGTAGCCTAAATGACCTGTGCTAACTTGATTAATTTCGCCCACAATTCCGCAGGTTGTATAACTTTAGATCCTCTTCTCAGCCGAGCTTCAATGATAGATAACTCATCCTTAACTTCAAACCATGGGTCAAATTCTCTTTCCAACATCAAATTTCCAGGTCATGCACTCACGGTTGTGACTAATCGAGAGATTCGGTCACTTCTCCCTAGGAGGAACCTTTCCTTGTGAGACTAAGACAGTGAGTCCCCTATGCGATAGTCCCCCAAGAATAGGCGGAAAGTGGGACGTCACAGGAAGATACTCCCACCTTGGGGAGAAGGTCTCCTGTTCCAATGAGGAACTCCCTTTCCACCTCACTCACGAATCAACTAAAGGCATCTCTATGAAACAAGAATCCTCCTACATCTGTTACTGCAACACCTCTGACAAGGATAAATATCTGTTTGATAGTGAGATGAGTAGACACCAAGGGGAGGATAAAGAGCTGCCTGACACTGTGACGCAGAAACCCAATGGAGTCAGGCTGAGCATGGCACTAGCACAAAGAAAGGACTATGGCTGGAAACTGGGACTGTATCGGTTTAACGAAAATAAAAGTGGGAGGAGAAAAACAATGCAGAGAGAACAAGGAGTTACTAACTGGCTCCAGAGAGCAGGGAGCAAGGCACTCTGGAGAGCCAAGAAGCTGAAAGGAACATGTGTCGGCAGAACACCAGAATGGAAGAAACCTACCGAGAGTCTGGGAAGCAATAAAGTGTCCCAGGAGGGATGCGCCAAAAAAGGCTGTGGCCGAAGAATGAGGAGAGAGAAAACCTCTCTGTGCCGAAACCATCCACACAAGGGTATCCCGAGAACAAAGGGAAGCCAAGAGGTGGGGTCATGGACTAGGACAAGAGAGAAACCCTCTCCATACCAATACCATCCCCACAGTGGTTACCCATGCAGTACCCAAGAATGAAGGGAAGCCAAGAGGCATCCTGACAAACTATGGCCAAGAAGAGAGAACATGAGAAACCCTCCCTGTACCGATACCGATGTAAGTGAAATACGTTGAGCGAAATTACAAGCAAAAGGACGGCGAGCACGAGAACCATCCTGTGGGAAAGAAACACAGTCCCAGAGAGGAACGCCAACCCAGTGACACAGATCCTAACCTAGCAAGGTAACAGGGAGAGCGGGAGACCGGGTAGAGAGCTGGCTGTAGTGGATGGCTAAACCCCAATCGGCATACTGACAAGAAGAGTGAGAATACTTATGGGACTGATTATACTCATTCCAATAGTACCACACGAAGAATAAGAAGAGTGAGAATACTTACTGGACTCATCATACTCATCCCAGTAGTAATGAAAACCATAAAATGAGTGAGAATAACTACAGAACCATTCCCTCTCCACCCAGAGAATGGTACAATCCTGAGCAGAGTCAAGTTGACCACTGGGCAGAATACACAGACCCCAGTGAAAAGATAAGCAGAAAGAGGGACTGTTATTTGATAAAGGCAGAGTACAAGTGGATACAGGGGTCAATACCCCTCCAGACAGAAAGTCAAGAAAGCAAGGAGTAACAAGGAAAAGAACATGGCAAAGTCCTCTAGAAGAACTTAAAGACTTGATTCAAGAAATAACCAAAGTGCTATTTGAAGGTTCAATACTAAGAAAGAACATTTATAGTAAAGCTGTTTCCGTCCCACGAGAAGGGAGTAATTCTCTTGATCCTTAGTTGTTGTCTGTTGTAGGCAGGGTCTGTAAATTTTAGTTTTGGGACTGAGGACAGACATTTACTTTGGACTTTGACAAAGATGATGAGCACCCTAGTTTTAGTTGTAGGTAAGGAAGCCTTTAGATTAGGTAAAGTGAGGCCTATTCTCTTTCTTCCAAATAAATACTTGTTAAAGATGGCAAACTCTGGTCTATCTCATCCTGCTGACCCGCCCACACAGCCTACTTCTTGATGCAACACACGCTCTCATCTGCCTCTTCTAGCATTTCGAAATCATCTATTCTAATGGACTCCTCATTGATATTAGCCACACATATATCTTCTCCTAAACACTCATCTCCATACAGGTAGTTGAGATAAACAATTTCCATCTGCATTTGTCGCCACAGACAAATATTTCACTTTGAAATTGAATGACTGGAGGCCCAGTAACCAACTGGATATACTTGGTGACACATTTATTTATTCATGTATTTATTTATTCATTTATTGTTCGTTTGTTAGGTGCTTATACATGAAGTAAATAATGTTTCAAAGTACCCACAGGGCAAAAGGTAGGGGACAAGAGGACGGGATACAATTAAAATACACATACAATCTTAAATACAGTGAAGGGGATGTAGAGGACAAACCTACTATGCCTTGTGAGTGTTCAGAACGTGCAATAGAAGAATTGAGGGGGAATGGGATAGGTGTGGTGAAGTGCAATGAAAGGTAAGTGCAAGCCTCCAGGATGGAGGGTGAGCCGAGGCAAGTGTTGAAGATATACAAAGCTGTGGGCGATTTAGTTTGAGAGGTCAGGGCACCGAAGATGCATAAGGACCCTGAACACCAAACAAACAACAGTGAGATTAACAGAGGAGAGAGGGAGAGAAGGTGGAGGTAATGAGGACATTCTTGAGGAGCTTCCAGAATTTAAGAAATTCCTGCTGAAGATGAAGAGGGAGGGGGAGGCTGTTCCAAAGAAGGGAGCCAGCTGAAGAAAGTGATTGACCACCTGCTCTCTGTTTACTGAAATGCTTTCCATATAAAGAGACAAAGAGTTGGTTCTAGAGGAGCACAGAGGTCTACAGGGGGAATATTTAGTAAGAGAGAGTTGCAGATAGACTGGTCCCAGGCCCCAGTCAGCATTGTAGATGATACAGAGGGATTTGAATTTAATCTGTGACACAAACAGGAGCCAGTGAAGACTTTTTAGGGCAGGAGAGATGCAGTCCCTGGGCTTGAGGCCAACAATAAGTCTTGTGGCCCTATTTTGTATTAGCTGGAGGGGTCACAGAGTGCAAGAAAGTAGATTCAGGAGAATGCTTTTGCAATAGTGAAGCCTAGAGAGACCTAGGGCTCGGGTAACATTGAGCTTGTGGGTGAAGGTGAGAAAAGGTAGAATTCCTTTGAGCAAGAAGAGCTGAAAGTGGGACTTCTTGGTAATGTCCTGAGTGTGATGGAGGAAGGAGAGAGATGATTCGAAGATGACTCCAAGGTTTCTAGCTTCAGAAGGGGGAGCAGGGGGAGAGCCCATGGAAGAAGGCCAGAGTGAAGGGAAGAAGTCGGAATCAGGGGTTCCAATGGGAAGGATCTCCGTTTTGCTGGCACTTTGGCTTAACCCATGGACCTGGGTCCTTTAAGACAAGGTAGCAATACTAGAAATGGATGAGGATGCAGAATTTACACAAACATCAATAATCAAACTGACTCAGGAAGTTGGCAAAACTTAGTGCTGTTTTATTTGCAATTGTCTAAAACAGGGAGTTACAACGGACATCAACAGACATCGGAAAGCACGATCTCAATGAATTTCATAAAAAACACAACTTTTATAATTGAACTTCATCATCATTGATGTCATACTACATAGCCAACTACAAAAACCTACTCTAAGTATACGTTCCATACTAACAGGGGTTGTGATTGGGTCTCTAACATCAGGGGGACAACTAAGCCCTCCTCTAGTGCAAGTCATCTTCATCGTCACAAATACACTATGATTAATTGGTTATACAAACTATAAGGCTCTCTGTTATGCGCCCCACTACAATTGGTTGGCACCCTTGTACCCTTCTGGAATATTCCACACGCTAGCAGCACGGAGGCTAACACCCCAGGTGCAGGGAGGGTCGGCCTGCTCATGCCTCCCCCTCCAATTAGCCCAAAATCCAACATCACTCTTGCCTTCTGCCATTCAATTAAGGCTTTGAACTCAGCCTTGCAGAAGCTCTCTGTGCCTGAGAATAAAAGAGAATGTGGCATGGTCTTATCTTTTACTTTCGGTGTAGCTCGACCCAAAGTCTATTTTCATCTGACCATGTGACTGAAGACCATGTTTTTCTAGCTCTTTGTTGCATATAATACTCTTAAATGATGAACTCTTGACTCTTCCAGTGTTTTTTCATCCCACCTCAAACAAAAGTTTGTTCCTTTCTCACGTTCATGTAGCTTCTTGGCAGACAACCAGGCTCACGGTGGCCTCGACCCTTGGTTCTGGCCCAGCCAGCCTTTCTTGAATTCTTCTTCGCTATTAGTTATTTTCAGACTGCACCATACTGAAACCCTTTCCATTCACAGGGTTCAAGTCTCGTTAAAGTGCATCGTGGAACATCCAGGTTCTATACATTCCTATGTATATACATTTGTGCATCGCCGCAATCTATTCACTACTTAGCCAGCCTCACGATTATTTAGTCTACTTACGTTGCAGTATCTGTACAAGTGTAAAATGACTTTGCATTTTCTTCGGTGCTTCTTTGCACAAGCATCTTCATTTTGATCCCGAAATGTGGCTTATCTCTTGACACTGCCTCTTCAGATAATATAGAATGATTATGTTCTTTCGTCTTATGTATCTTTTCAGGGTGCATCAGTTTTTATTCGTATGACGTCACCAGTCTTCTTTCTCATTCATTTTCACACTTCTTCCAGGATTCTGTCCAGAACACCATCATTTCTTCGTGAATGCATGTAGGGTTTTCTCAACGGATACCTTGTTTCAATAATTCTTTGTGGTACAGGCATCCTCAGTGGTACTGCACGTGTCACAATTTCTGGTTCCCAAAATATGGGCAATATGGGGGCGGAGCTTCTGGTAGGGCCTTTTGGCTCTTCCTTTACACTCACCCCTCTGGGCGATTCATCAAACACTCTCTCATCCTTCTTAACATCAAGCAATCCTTGTCTGAAGAAATGCTCCTTTGGAGTCCATATCTTTATGACTCCTTTCAGGCATCCAGCTGATTTCATACATTCGTCAAGACTCCAGGTCATAAGACTGCATTGTCCATTGGGATTGCAGTAGATCCATCTTCCCACATACTTCTTTCAACCTGGTGGGCAGAAAGGCACCCGCAAGCACAACTCGTAGTTTGCCGGTCCGGGAACTACGCGACCGACAAGCTGACCGGTACCGTAGTTCCCAGACCAGCAAACATTTAATGAGGCCCAATGACTGAGACAGCCCTGCCAGAAACTGGTATGAATGCAGTGTGTAGTGCTGAATGGCAGAGTGCTTGTCCTAATCCATATTCTGTGTTGTGAGTGTCTGGATGGAGAAGAATGGCCTGAATGCACTGTGTGCCTGATTGGCTGCCTTACTGCCTGAATGCCCTTCTGAGAGATTGGTTGTCTGAGCGTGTCCCAGCAGAGTGAATGGAAGTTCAACATTATATCTGTGGCGCCTCTCACTGCTAGAAATCATTCAGAAGCTGAAGTTGAAACTGATGTTAGGCGGAAACCTGTGCAGTTCCCTCTGGGACCACTGCAAAAGATTTAGGACTACAGGTGTTTGGCAGTAAACCCACTTGGTAGCAGTCTGTACCACACAGATTCACTTGGTAGCTGTGGCTGAGCAGTCAGACTTCTCTCAAGAAGAGTTAGGCAGTATGTGGAGTATACAAAATAGGGCAATCTACACAGTAAGACAAGCAAACACGCAACAAGGCTTCGGTGTAAAGATATATAGTTATTTATTTATAAGAACACATCTATAGAAAACACTCTGGCACTAATATGGCAAACGATTTCAATCACAATTACTATACGAAGGAAATATCAATCCCCCTAACAATAGTTCGACAAGTCTAGGTTCAACGGCATCACTTATTTGCAGACAGAGGTGTATGCTTTAACCTAGATGGCACTCTAGTATTCGTTAGGACGGGAGAGAAAAGGCGGGTTAAGAAATCAACTCGATACCAATATTTTTTAAGAACAAATGCAAGGCAAGTAGATTCCAAAGTTCAGAGGCCAGGCCCACTCGGAGAGAGGCAAGGCGATATGTCCCAAAAAGTATCTTAGTGGAAATGCGCTTCGAGTCTTTATCGCAAATTGTTATGGAAAGGTTGGACCAGTTCAGAACAACAAGTTAAAGAAAGCTTGGAGGTGACCCAATGGAAAGGCGAGGATTAAGACACCTCACTCTATCCGGCAGAAAGGGAAGCCAGGCGGACAAGGTACCTTGTTTGTGGAGAGACAGCTCCGGCGGGGGCAGTTGTTCCTGGTGGTGGATGCACGTCGGGTCTTTGCCAAGAGTAGAGATGATCTCGTCGTAGAAGAAAAGTGAAGTCCGGTGCACCACCAGGGAAGAGGCCAGCCGCGGAGTGCTCCATCACAAGGCACCATCTTTTGGTCGCGGTACAGGGGTAGTGGCTATCCGGTTGCCGAGGTGCTCTGCAAGGGCAATTCGACCACTGCGTCCTGGGCGAAGAAAAAGCAAAGGTGACTGGTTGTTCCCACCAGTCAGGGGAAGAGACTCTCCGGCAGGGAGATCTCCTCTGTCGTCGGGAAGTGGTGAGTCGGTTCCGCAGGGCTCCACCGGAGGTGTCGTCGTTGCAGGTCGGCTCAGCTTTACATCGTCAGATTCTTAGGTCCTATGGCGACTTCTCAAGATCCAGTCCCAAAAGCCCTGCTTTTATGCAGAAAACCCCCATTCATTCAGCCTAGCTGTCAATCAAAACACGCTAAGTGGTGAGCGGGGATGCTCACCACTTGGGCCAATCACTCTAGAGTGCGACCAGAGTTGGCAAGGCAACTCGGTCCAGGGTGTCTAAACCCCCTCCCACACCCCTGTGGTAACCCAGACAGAATGGCACCACTTTGGAGTGTCTCTGTACAGAAGCCCGCCAAAAGTGGAACAAAGGGCTCAACCTTTGGTTTAGGAGTCACAGAGACGAACACAGACGCCATTTTAAAAACCGAGTTCTGGCAGAAAATACCATCCGATAGAGTTATTTAAGATAAGTAAACCGGTGGTATGTTAGAGTTTAACGAGAAAAGGTATCAATCTCCAACAATGGGAAGAATACCATAGGGTTACATTCGGGGTCGAATATAACAAGTAGTTTCCACTGCCACCAGCCAAAACTCGACGAGGGGGGACGGGACAGTGCCCCCTCGAATAACAGACCCAGGAGTAATCGAATTACCCCTACTAGTACGTCCACAATAGGATGGTTTGTACTAGTTCTGTTAGTAAATTTAGGTCTAGTAAAGCCAATGGTGACTTTACATGCCGGGGAGATGGTAGTCATTCCCTGGGTATGGAGTCTATGATGGAGCTCCGCTAGAACGCCCCAGTGCTACGGCACGGAGGGTGCAGTGTAACACACATAGCAAAACATATGAGACCCTATGGAGTAAAAGACCCCATAGCCCATAGAACACATTGACATTCAAAGGAATTACACACATTCATGTCCAAGAGTGGGAGAAAAAGAGTCTCACTCTTGGCAGGATGGAAAAAACAAACTCCAGAAATCCAGCAAAGCTGCTGGGGGACTCACTAGGTTAGGAAATTCAGCCTAAACAGAGAATTCTCCCTAACACTCGCCCCCCCCCCAGACTAAGGGACAGGAGGATTTAATCCACTCCTGGATGAATCTCATACCTCTAGTCGATGACATACATCCTAGAGAGACCATCAGCATTTTGGTGGTGACACCCTGACCTGTGCTCAATGGTGAAATCAAACCCTTGCAGGCAGATCGACCATCTCAATAGTTTCGGGTTTTCCCCTTTCATTTGCATTAACCATCTCAAGGGTTGGTGGTCAGTCTGAATGACAAAAGTAGACCCATACAAGTACGGCCTAAACTTCTTCAGAGCCCACACGATAGCAAAGCACTCTCTTTCGATTGTTGCCCACCTTGTTTCAGGATCCTTCAGCTTGCGGCTGATGAAGCAAACGGGGTGCTCCCTACCTTTCCCATCCAGTTGACTGAGTACGGCACCTACTCCTACATTAGAAGCATATGTCTGCACAATGAAGTGTTGGCGGTAATCAGGAGCTCTGAGTACTGGGGTTTGGCAAAGAGCCTTTTCCAGGTTTTCAAAAGCCTGATTGCACTTCTCGTTCCATCTAACCTTTTTAGGAAATTTGGGCGAGGAGATGACATTCAGTGGAGAAACTATGGTCCCATAGTTCTCGATGAAATTCCTGTAATACCCAGTGAGGCCTAGGAAGGCTCTCACTTGGGTTTGAGTAGTAGGTGTTGTCCAATTTTGCACAGCTTCAATCTTACTGAGCAAAGGCCTTATTTCTCCACCTCCTACCTCATGTCCAAGATAGACTACCTTACTCTGTCCAATTTGGCATTTACTCGCCTTTATGGTCAGATTGGCTCGTCCAAGAGCCTGCAAAACATCTCTCAGGTGGGTTACATGTTCTTCCCAGGAATTGCTGAACACTGCTATGTCATCCAAGTATCCCATACAGAAGTCCTCCATCCCGTTCAGAACCTGATTTACCATCCGTTGAAACGTAGCAGGTGCATTCTTCAATCCGAAAGGAATTACCTTAAACTGGTATAAGCCAACAGGGGTAGAAAATGCAGTTTTCTCCTTGGCATGGTCTGTCAGGGCTATTTGCCAATTGCCTGACGTCAAGTCAAATGGGCTGAGGAACTTGGCGGCGCCAAGTTTATCCACCAACTCATCTGTTCTTGGCAAAGGGTGGGCATCAGTCTTGGTGACTGCATTAAGAGCTCTATAATCCACGCAGAATATAAGCTCTTTAGATCCAGCCTTTGGTACTAACACAACTGGGCTAGACCATGGACTAGTAGAGGGCTCTATTACCCCGAGATCGAGCATCTTGCTGACCTCACCTTTGATGTGGGTTTGTACGTTTTCTGACATTCGGTATCCTCTGCTTTTGACTGGCAGACAGTCACCAGTGAGTATATCATGCTGCCCCCAAGGGGTCAAGCCTGGTGAAAGCGAGAACAGAGAGGTAAACTGATTTAACATAGATTTGCACTCTTCTTGCTGCTCGGGTATCAGATTGGAAGAGAGATTTACTCCTTCAATTTTTTCGTCCAAAGGTAAGCCTCTGAGGAGATCCGGAAGAGCTTCACTCTCTTCTTCTTCCTCGGATGATGCTAGAAGCAACGCTCCTACATCAGGCCGTGAGACATACGCTTTGAGTCGGTTGGTGTGGAAGACTGTCGGAGCCTCCTTGGGATTGCCCAAGTCCACCAGATAGTTGACCTCTCCGAGTTTACCCACAACTCTGAAGGGTCCCATCCATTTGTCTTGTAAGGCCCTCTGCCTTGTCGGGATCATAACGAGAACGAGCTGGTCTTGAGCGAACTCAACCATGTTAGCCTTTTGATCATGCCAGTGCTTGACCAATGCTTGTCCAGCTTTCAAGATATCGCTTGCTTCTGTCATCATGTGCGAAATTCTCCTCCGGAGACCTATCATGTAGTCAGTCACTCTGACTGGCTGGGGGGAAGGAGCACTCTCCAACCCCTCCTTAATCAGGGCCAAGGGACCTCTGACGGGATGACCATAGAGAAGCTCGAAGGGAGAATAACCTACTCCCTCCTGAGGGACTTCCCTATAAGCAAATAGAAGGCATGGCAGTAGAAGGTCACACTTATGCTTAAGGGGTTCCTTTAAAGCACCTATCATGCTCTTCATGGTTCGGTTGAACCGTTCTACCAACCCATTGGTTTGTGGGTGGTAAGCTGTTGAGAACTTGTAAGTAACTCCACAGGTTTTCCACATGGCTTTCATGTAGTGGGACATAAAGTTTGACCCCCTGTCAGAGATTACTTCCTTAGGAAACCCAACCCTGGTAAAAATACCAAGGAGGGCCTTAGCCACAGCCGGAGCTGTAACAGTCCTCATAGGAATTGCCTCTGGATACCTAGTAGCATGGTCTACTACAACAAGTATACATCTGTTGCCTGAGGAGGTTGGAGGATCAAGGGGACCAACAATGTCAATCCCTACTCTCTCAAATGGGACTCCCACAACTGGGAGAGACACTAAAGGTGCCGCATTCTTGGAGCCAGCCTTACCAGAGGTCTGGCAGGTGTGGCAGTTCCTGCAGTGTTTTTCCACTTCGGCCCCCATCTTTGGCCAATAGAAGTAGAGAGATAGCCTTTCCTTAGTCTTCTTGAAACTCAAGTGACCAGCCAAAGGAATCTCGTGGGCTAGCTGCAAGAACTGTGGTCTGTTCTCTTGGGGTACTACAAGCCGCTTGTAGTCTCCAGGTGCAGACTCGGTCGGTTCACTGTAGAAGAGGCCATCTTCCCAGTGCAAACTGTATTTCCCAGGCTCTTGCCCTTCAGCCTGAGCTTCTGCCTGGTGGCGAAGACCTTCTAGAGTTGGACATTCTCTCTGTCCCTTACTGAAGTCTGCCCTGCTGGGTCCACCTTCTGCCAGTAAAGACTGCAGCTCAGGATGGTCAACAGGATTCAGATCTCCAATGAGTTCCTGGCCTTTCATTAGCTCTTCCTCAGAGTCTAATTCTACCACACAGGGTTGTATCTCCCTCTCAGCCTCAGATAGAGGTGGAGTTGTGGGTGTATCTTTGGACAACCGTGGGGAAGTCCTTGTGGGCTGCACTGAAATGCTGGCTGCTGGGTTCAGGGTAGAAGCCTTAGGTTTCCCTTTTGCTTCTGATTTCTTTGAGACAGCAGCGGACAATTCCAGTGGAGCAGGAGTGATTTCTTTCTTCATCATCTCCTGGAGAGTACCGCGCATGGTCCTCTCTCTTGCAGGTCTGGTTAGCTCCTGTAACCGTTTACTAGGAGGTCTGGGAGTATGCGATACAACTCAGAGAATTTTCAAATCGTTACCCAACAGTACGCGTCCTGGTACCTCACTCTGTATGCTGACAGGTATCTTCACAGTCATGTCGTTACACTGAATGAGAACTGGTAATTGGGTAAGCATCTGCACAGGCCCTCCAGCTAACTTGGTGAGGCGTTTGGGTGCCTTAGCAACATCCTCAGCCTGAAAAAACGATATATCCACCACAGTTATGCTGGCCCCAGTGTCCCTAATGGCAGGCGTCTCCTGACCATTCACCTGGACACTATCCTTATAATACTCTTTAGTATTATCGGGGATAGAATTATAGACGTCTAAATTCTGTTGTTCCCACAACCCCAGAGATACTAAAGAAACGCTGGCTGGGACTCCAATGGGTTCGTCAGCTAGCAGTAGAAAGTTTCCACTTGCCATTTGGACTTCCTCCTCTGGAGCGAAGGCTAAGGAGACAAGCTGGACCCCTGAAGGTTTACCCTCACATCTGGGATCTCCTTTCACGTGGTCAGTCGAGCCACAAACAAAGCATTTACTGAATGCTTTCTGGAATGGTGGCTTGTTCTGGCCTCCTTCCGGTTTGGCACCAGAAGACACACTATTCTGCTGCGGTTTTCCTTGTGGCTTACCCTTCTGGTTTTGTTTGGGGCCCCCTTTGGAATTTGAGTTATTCGAATTCTCTTTTGAGTCTTTTTTAGGCTGTTTTCCCTCATCCTTTTTCTGAGTTGCCCCAGAATCCTTATGAGTAGCCCTGTTGGCAACCCATAAATCAGCCGCCTTAGCCAGCTTCCGGGAATCCAATTCCTTTGAATCAGCCAAGTGCTGTCTGAGCTCGGGAGAACAGGCATCATAAATCGACTCCAACATAAAAAGATTCTTCCTACCCTCATAAGTGTTCACTTTGTAACCCTTAATCCATCCCTCTAAGTATTTCAACCCTTCACTCACCCGGGTAGCCCAAGGGGTACCATCATGCTTTTTGAGGGTTCTAAATATCTTAAGATACTTGGAAGGGGTCTTCTCGAATCTAGCTATCAAAGCTAGTTTCACACTTTCGTAATCCGTCTTATCCACCTCCCCCAAATCCATTACCACATCAGTCGCAACAGGGGGGAGCCTAGAGAACAACCAGGGAAGTAGATCATTCCCGGTGATGTCCTGGAGGCCATGATTGTACTCAAACAGTTTTAACCAATCCAATACATCCAATCTCGGTTCATACATACCCACTAATTCCTTCGGTATCCGCGGTCTTTTGGGACTGGAGCTTCTAGAGGAGCCAGAGACAGAAGCAGTTTCGACAGACAACTTTTTCATTTCTAACTCATGCTTGAGCTCCATTTCTCGGAGCCTAAGAATTTGTTGCATTTCTTGGTGCTTCTGTTCGGTTTGAGCAGTAATCCTTCTGAATTCCAAGTCTATTTTCATTTTTTCTAGTTCATGGACTTGAGGACTTACTGTGGGACCTGTTATAGGCCCAGTAGGTACAGCTGGTAAGGCAGGTAGAGGAGCAGGGGAGACAGTTTTGTTAGCCTCTCCTTCCTCTTCAGCCTCTTCATCACTATCGTCAGAAACTTGATTTAGATCAACACCATTACCGTTATCTACATCTGCTGGAGAAGTTGGTTCCTCTGAACCAGTACCCAGACTTTGATTTTCCAGCAATCTCGCTATCAGTTCTAACTTCTTGCCTCTTACAGAAAGATTCTCTTGCCTACAGAGAGCTCGTAAATTCTCAGTATTTTCACCTGACAAGGATTCTTGACTGTAAACTTCCATAGTAGACATGTTTTTGAAAGTTGCTTTTTAGTGCTAAGCTTTGTGGTTAGTTATCCTAAAGTGTCGAAAAGCACTCTAAACTGTATACTCGATACAAATCCCACCGCTGTACACCAGTGTAAGGCGGAAACCTGTGCAGTTCCCTCTGGGACCACTGCAAAAGATTTAAGACTACAGGTGTTTGGCAGTAAACCCACTTGGTAGCAGTCTGTACCACACAGATTTACTTGGTAGCTGTGGCTGAGCAGTCAGACTGCTCTCAAGAAGAGTTAGGCAGTATGTGGAGTATACAAAATAGGGCAATCTACATAGTAAGACAAGCAAACACGCAACAAGGCTTTGGTGTAAAGATATATAGTTATTTATTTATAAGAACACATCTATAGAAAACACTCTGGCACTAATACGGCAAACGATTTCAATCACAATTACTATACGAAGGAAATATCAATCCCCCTAACAATAGTTCGACAAGTCTAGGTTCAACGGCATCACTTATTTGCAGACAGAGGTGTATGCTTTAACCTAGATGGCACTCCAGTATTCGTTAGGACGGGAGAGAAAAGGCGGGTTAAGAAATCAACTCGATACCAATATTTTTTAAGAACAAATGCAAGGCAAGAAGACAGGAACCACTGTAGATTCCAAAGTTCAGAGGCCAGGCCCACTCGGAGAGAGGCAAGGCGATATGTCCCAAAAAGTATCTTAGTGGAAATGCGCTTCGAGTCTTTATCGCAAATTGTTATGGAAAGATTGGACCAGTTCAGAACAACAAGTTAAAGAAAGCTTGGAGGCGACCCAATGGAAAGGCGAGGATTGATATGATATGATATGATATGATATGGTATTTGTAACGCGCCTATACACAAGTGTTTCAAGGCGCGACGAGGCAGGGAGGGAGGGAAACAAGGGGAAGACAGACAAACGATCCTACTAGGCCAGGTGTCATTCAGATCGGGCAAGTGCAGAGGTAAGGGGAAAAGGAGAAAGTGCAGGGGGAGGAGGTGGGGGGGAAAGTGCAGTACACGGTAAGTAGCGTAATAATAATAAATAATAAATAAAAGGGCCAGCTGGTGGCAAGTGCGAGGTAAGTGCAGAGCAAGTGCTAGGAAGGGGGCTGTAGGGATACAGTGACAGTCCCACAGTGCAGGGGGCGCCAGGGAGGCAGTGCAAGTTGAGAGTGGCTGGGCCTTGGACCGAGGTCGCTGAGAGGGCCAAGATGCAGGTTTAGTGCAGAATTTAGTGGGGAGTTAAGCAGGTTTAGCAGGGGAGAGGGAGAGAGAAGGCAGAAGCGAAGAGGAAGGTTTTGAGGTGCTTCCGGAACCGGAGATGGTTCTCCTCAAGTTTCAGGGAGGCAGGAAGGCTGTTCCAGAGGGAGGCCCCTGCTGCGGAGAGAGATCTACCCCCAGCTCGTTGCTTCGAGAAGCGGCTGACCATGAGGGAGTTGGAGACGGATGAGCGAAGGGCCCGTGAAGGAAGATATTTAGGAAAAGAGAGTTGAAGGTATTTAGGCCCCAGGCCCCAGAAGGCCTTGTGGACAATGCAGAGGGTTTTGAACTTAATCCTCGCAGCCACTGGGAGCCAGTGAAGAGATTTCAGCCCTGGAGAGATACGGTCCCTGGGCTTGAGGCCAAGGACAAGTCTCGCAGTTCTGTTCTGGATAAGTTGCAGAGGGCGGAGAGTGGAGGCAGGCAGATTAAGATAGAGGCTGTTACAGTAATCCAGCCTTGAGAGAACCAGGGCTCGGGAGACAGTGAGCTTCTGGGGGAAGGAGAGGAAGGGAAGAATACCTCTGAGGAGGTGCAGCTGGTAGTGTGACTTCTTAGAGACGTCAGATATATGAGGAGAGAAGGAGAGTGTGGAGTCGAAGATGACCCCAAGGTTTTTAGCCTTGCAGGTAGGGGCAGGAAGGGGGCCAAGGGAGGCCGGCCAGAGAGCTGCAGGGAAGGAGGGAGTGGGTGTGCCGATGAGTAGAATCTCAGTCTTACTGGCATTAAGGCAGAGGTCATTGGCGGCACACCATTCCTGGATAGCAGACAGACAGTCGGAGATGAGGGAAGAAGAGGAGGCGGCCGAGGGTAGCCTGAAAATGAGCTGGGTATCGTCCGCATAGCACTGGAAGTGGGGGCAGAGAGCGGCGATGCAGTGGGCAAGGAGTGCCAGATACTGGTTGAAAAGCCAGGGAGAGAGGTTGGATCCCTGGGGGACACCACAGGTGGAGAAATAGATGTCGGAGAGGAAGGAGCCCATTTGGACCTGGGATGGTCGACTAGAAAGGAAAGAGGTCAGCCATGCCAGAGCCTGACCAGTGATACCCAGGTTATCACGGAGACGGTTGAGCAGGATGGAATGGTTGACAGTGTCAAAGGCAGAGGAGAGATCGAGCAGAATGAGAACACAGGGAGTGTTGGAATCGAGGTTCAGGAGCAGGTCCTCACGGATGTTCAGGAGAGCAGTTTCCGTGCTTCTGGCCGCTCTGAAGCCGGATTGATGGTCATGAAGGTTACCAACATATTCAGCATGGAGGTTAAGCTGGGAGATGGCCAGTTTCTCCAGGAGCTTACCCAGGAAGGGGGTAATGGAGATTGGGCGATAGTTGGCCGGGCAGGAGGGGTCGGAAGAGGGTTTCTTGAGGAGGGGGTGCACAAGGGAGTGCTTGAGGGGGGATGGGAAGACTCCAGAGGCGAATGAGTGGTTGCAAAAGTCAGCCAGGGCAGGAGCCAGGGAGTCGATGTGGTCCTTGATGGTTTTGGAGGAACAGGGGTGAACCTGTTTAGACGAGGCTTTCATAGATCGGACTTGTCTGGAAACCTCATCAGCAGAAAAAGGTGGAAAAGCAGAGAAGGAGGGCGGAGGGGCGGCTGCAGGAGAGCAAGAGGAAGAGCCGGGAGGAGAGGGAGGGAGGTGAGAGGAGGAGAGCGAGGACAGGATGTCCTGAGTTTTTGAGATGAAGTGCGAGGCCAGTGCAGTGCAAAGGGCCTGGGAGGGGACAGGAGAGGTAGAGACTGCAGCAGGGTTGGCCAGCTCCTTGCAGATTTTAAAGAGTTCGGCCGAGTTGTTAGATGCCTCAGAGATGCGGGCTTGGATGAGGGCTCTCTTCTTGGTGAGAACGGAGAGCCGGTATTGCCTTTGGAGCAGGCGGCAAGCCAGTTTGTCAGAGGATTAAGACACCTCACTCTATCTGGCAGAAAGGGAAGCCAGGCGGACACAGTACCTTGTTTGTGGAGAGACAGCTCCGGCGTGGGCAGTTGTTCCTGGTGGTGGATGCGCGTCGGGTCTTTGCCAAGAGTAGAGATGATCTCGTCGTCGAAGAAAAGTGAAGTCCGGTGCACCACCAGGGAAGAGGCCAGCCGCAGAGTGCTCCGTCACAAGGCACCACCTTTTGGTCGCGGTACAGGGGTAGTGGCTATCCGGTTGCCGAGGTGCTCTGCAAGGGCAATTCGACCACTGCGTCCTGGGCGAAGAAAAAGCAAAGGTGACTGGTTGTTCCCACCAGTCAGGGGAAGAGACTTTCCGGCAGGGAGATCTCCTCTGTCGTCGGGAAGTGGTGAGTCAGTTCCGCAGGGCTCCACCGGAGGTGTCATCATTGCAGGTCGGCTCAGCTTTACCCTCGTCAGATTCTTAGGTCCTGTGGCGACTTCTCAAGATCCAGTCCCAAAAGCCCTGCTTTTATGCAGAAAACCCCCATTCATTCAGCCTAGCTGTCAATCAAAACACGCTAAGTGGTGAGCGGGGATGCTCACCACTTGGGCCAATCACTCTAGAGTCTGACCGGAGTTGGCAAGGCAACTCGGTCCAGGGTGCCTAAACCCCCTCCCACATCCCTGTGGTAACCCAGACAGAATGGCACCACTTTGGAGGGTCTCTGTACAGAAGCCTGCCAAAAGTGGAACAAAGGGCTCAACCTTTGGTTTAGGAGTCACAGAGACGAACATAGACGCCATTTTAAAAACCGAGTTCTGGCAGAAAATACCATCCGATAGACTTATTTAAAATAAGTAAACCGGTGGTATGTTAGAGATTAACGAGAAAAGGTATCAATCTACAACAATGGGAAGAATCCCATAGGGTTACATTCGGGGTCGAATATAACAAGTAGTTTCCACTGCCACCAGTCAAAACTCGACGAGGGGGGACGGGACAGTGCCCCCTCGAATAACAGACCCAGGAGTAATCGAATTACCCCTACTAGTACGTCCACAATAGGATGGTTTGTACTAGTTCTGTTAGTAAATTTAGGTCTAGTAAAGCCAATGGTGACTTTACATGCCCGGGGAGACGGTAGTCAGTCCCCGGGTATGGAGTCTATGATGGAGCTCTGCTAGGATGCCCCAGTACTACGGCACGGAGGGTGCAGTGTAACACACATAGCAAAACATATGAGACCCTATGGAGTAAAAGACCCCATAGCCCATAGAACACATTGGCATTCAAAGGAATTACACACATTCATGTCCAAGAGTGGGAGAAAAAGAGTCTCACTCTTGGCAGGACGGAAAAAACAAACTCCAGAAATCCAGCAAAGCTGCTGGGGGACTCACTATGTTAGGAAATTCAGCCTAAACAGAGAATTCTCCCTAACAACTGATGCTTAACTTTGAAGCTCACTGGTAGAAGAAGAACTGCTGCTGCTGTCCTTCGCTAATCTGAAAGCTGCTGTGCCTTCAAGGAACTGATCAAAGAGAGGCCCTGGCTAGGAGACATCTTCCCAAGCTACGAGGGACCATCGTGCACCAGCTGATCTTTGCCAAAGCTCCCTGGTAGATAGACCTATGAAAGGCTGCCGCCGTCGACGTCTGGAGCTGCATTGCTCCCTTTGCCTAAGAACATTTGATCCAAGGACCCTCTTGTTCAACCTCGTCGGGTGCTTTTGTCCTGCCGGAGAAAGTCAAGGCCGCCGATGACCGAGGAGAATCCGCCGGTGGGTTTCTCGCCACCCGAAGACCTCAGAGATGCCGACGAAGCTACTGAAGCCAGCCGTGGTCATGTCCCATTCACCGACGCCAGATGCCGATGACTCGATGCACTGGCTTGGCCAAATTTCTTCATTGACTCTTTGCGGCAACGAACACTAATCATCGAGGTGCACCGCATGCCTCTTCTTCACAGGACGTTCATAAGCTTTCGTCTGCCTCTTTCTTCACCAAATCTCAACGACCCGTAGCCCTTGCCTGGAAGGGAGTGTGCTCAAGAAGGGCCTGTCGATGACTCACTGAAGAACTCTCTGAACTTTTATAGAAGGAGATAAAACTCTCATAGAGAATACATCGACTGGGCTTGTAGTGTATCTTCATTTACAGGTTGCCCAGGTGGCGGGATCCTCATACAGAACATTGCCTAGTGGTAGGGGCCCAGCCTTCTGACAATTGTCTCACCAACTTGTCTTCTTTCTGACTCTATGGTTGAAATTGTTTTGCAGTGTTGATTCGTATGCTATTTCACCTGAGTACAGTAGATGCATTTTAATGGAATTCAAGTAATGGTGTTATCACCTAGAACTGTATATATTTACCATTTTCGAATTGTCGGAGCACAAAGTGTGTTATTGTGATTGTGTATAGAATGTGAACCTTATTTATATAAAGAGCTATATTTTCACTAACATAGTGTGTGGACATTCCTTTGTGGGTGCTTGTGGACTTCACTGTACTTAAGAACTAGCCTCCATCACCTCCTGAGAAGCTAGGCCTTGATTGCTTGACCATAGCTACCCCATAGAGAATCTTGGCTGGGGTCCTCTGTGCCTCTCTTCTGCAATATAGAGAGCAGGGGTACAGACACCCCCCCAGGTCTTTATACTGGTGGCAGTGGTGGGATGCTTATGGTTTTAAGAATCAGTGTGTAACATTGCCACTTACAAAATATCTACACTTTGTTAAATTGAGATTTAGTTGTGTACAAGATAACTACATTACAAGCAATGGAATTTATTGCAAATGGTAAATTTACTAGGATGAGCTTCGAGGCTCTCCACAGTGCTTGTGAAGCCAGGGAATTGGACTTTGAGGATAAGTCCAGGGCTTAGCTGATAGCTGCCCTGGTGGACTACCAGACAGAAAGTGGAGAGAAAGCGATCTGCGGTGCCGAGGAGAAGCACTGCAGTCTCTCTACAGTGTTTACTACTGGAGGTGTGGCTGAACTGAACACAAGCATCCAAATAGTCCTTTCCCCCATGGAACGTGGAGCGGAAAGTGGAGAGAAAGTGATCTGCAGTGATCTCGGAACTCGAGAGAGCCGAGAGCCGCAGTCCCTGACCCTGAAAATATAAGCTGCTCACTTACTGCGGTTTGCCCGATGGAAGTCCATGGACTGTGTACCCACCCACATGGACCTGCGTGCCGCCATGAGAAACATCAAGCCGGTTGACAATGCAGAAGGATGTCGCCTAAGAAGCCGTTGTCCATGCCACCCCAGCTTTTGCCCGGCCCGTGGGTCTAAGCGCCTGACCATTGCTGAGAACATTGTTAGCCCCCCTCCTTCCTCGACAGCTGATTCTCAGCAGCCGGTCCGCCAGGATCCACCGAGCAACATGGTCATGTCGCACCTAATTGCCGGTGAGGAAGGGGGATTGGGGGCTTCTACTGGGTACATGCACAGCAGCAACAAACCTCATGGCTGAGGCAATGAAACCCCCTACCAGCAGTCTGACTCAGCGAGAGAAGCCAGATCTAGTGATTTCTCCTTGTATCATCTCCTGCCCCAAAGGCCTGGCTTTGGCAAGCGGTGCAGCGATAGAGACTACCATACAATGGCCCCTGGTGAAGTGGCCCGTGGAGGCTGCGAGTTGCGCCAGCTCTGGCATGGGCGTGTCCCCCGACGTGGGAGTGACGAGGACAGTGCGCCGATCCACCCTGCCTTAACTACGACTGGGCTGAGGGGACCTCTGGAACCCTCAGAATCTTACAAGGCGGGGGACACCGAATTTATGTAGACAAAGCGAACACTTGACTAACACAAATCAGGACCACAACCAGGGTCAGTCTGCCTCAGCCACAGAGAGGCATACGAAGAACCAACCCACCCCAAAACTACAGAAAAATGTTTTACCAAAGAAGAAGGGAAAATAGAAATTGCATTGCCCGCTGCAACTAGGCTTGCCTGGAAGCGGATCCATAGCCTCCTCTGAAAACAAAAATGTAAGAACGAAAAAGCTGGGCCAAATAGAAAAGTTGCGGCGGGCAAGAGCATCCTTCCCAGTCCTCTGCTTTCAAATGCCTTAAAAGACTTCTTTAAGAAGCAATGTTAAAGAAAACTGGATTCATCCATTAAACTATCAGATGCGGAAATTTTGGAGGCAGTACAGGGAAAATCCCCTGTAACTAAAGCACAGAAACTGGAGTTACAATCGATAAATAAAGATCATGCACCTTCATCACTCCCCTCCTCTTCTTCTCCACCTCTCCTCTCAAGGGAAGCAGGTCAAAGGACAACATCGCAGAGTCAGAACGGGGGAGTGGCGACGTTCAGATCGACACACAACATGGAGAGAGTCGGAATATACAGCCCAAGACGTCCGGTGTTTCAGTGGAGCAGGATCCGCAGTCCGTCCCTCCTATCTTGCAGAGGCTACATCCTATGAAAAGACCTGAGCCGGGGGGGAGATAAAGGTCTAGTGGGCTTGCCACTGCCACAACGAGACGCAACTAGCGAATTAGCTACCCGGCTACGTCTTACGGAATCCCTTTGTCTTGCTCCCTGTCTGTCTGTTTCAAGAAAGCTATGTTACGACCATTGGAACGCTATTTGTCCTGCTACGTTTGCTGATTTTGTACTTCATTCTGTCTGCACGGTTATCAACTCGGAACCCACCGGACTCCTATTCATGCTCTCGGAACTTGCTGTCCATCGCATGCATTCAAAAAACCATTCCCCCATTCACCCTAGGAATCCTTGCTCACTTCCTTCCACTTACCTTTATCAAGACTTCCTACCTCTCGTGTATCCGGACTGCCTCCTGGAACTCTGTTAGGCATCCTCGTGCCGGCGGGTGTTAGGAGGAGCATTTCTTCACATAGGTTGAACTTGGACTGCCTTCTGGGACTTCTGTTAGGCGTCCTCGTGCCGGCAGGTGCTAGGAAGAGCATTTCTTCACATCGGTTGAACTGGGACTGCCTTCTGGGAACTCTTCTAGGTGTCCTTGTGCTGGAGGGTGTTAGGAGGAGCATTTTCTTCACGTCTGTTGTACAAGGACTGTTTTCCGGCTGGTAGGTGTATCAAGAACATTCCCTAACAAATCCAATTCCGGATGTTACATTCTACGGAACCCTACTCTTGAACATATGGAAAGAGTGTTGTCTTTATTTTTCATTCTGTTCATGCCACTGCTACACTTATTGGTAAAATAATCCATTTCCAATACTCTGTTATCCTCAACATAGGATACGCCAGTTAACCTTACATCAGGATTACTGATCCTAGTACTGGGACCTTACCCGCTAGTCCAAAGGTACAATTCCTCATTTGCTCTACTGTTTGCTCAGGATCACAATCTTGTCTTGCTTATTGCTCACGTAAATACATTTTGGTACGAACCCTGACTTTCCTTTGCAGGTCAGCGGAATCCTGTGGTGTCCATCCATCTTTGGGTCAATAGACTTCTCAGGCGATTATTATACATCCCTGAGAGGTACATTGGCAGAAAGAACTTGTTGGCTACACAACGGGTTCAACTGCCGGAGCAGAACTCCAACCAGGAATTTCATAGAGTTCTGACAGTACTCCACCTAGAAACCGAAGAACGAGTGAAATCGCTTGCATGATATCAAAAGACACTCCTTCAAAGAAGCCCGATCTCTTGGCTATTACGTCAACCGTAACAATCGCACTGGCACCTTTCAGCAAGCTGTATGAGGCAGTAAATGACACCCTGAAGGACCAGACAACAATCATTGCGATGATGCATTCAAAGCCCATTTACCTGGAAGGCTGCATAACAGCTAGGGAGCATAAATCCTCAGAACAACAAGCATTATGGGAAAAGAAACTTCTTTCGTACCAAGTCCCACTAAACCTACGATCCCCAGTGCAACAGAAAAAGATCCAAACAATGGAGTCTGAAATCCAAACATCCCCTGTGTTACCCCAGGAACCATCTCTTTCAGCACATAAGAGAAGGGTGAAGCGTGCCATTCAATGTAAGTTAAATCTTACTGAACAACTGTCCTCCGATCAGCTTGACGGCACTTTAGGAAAATTACATCATTGTTAGGAAAGATTTCATATTTGAATGTAATTTTCCCTCCATGTGTCAACCCCCAAACTTTTTGCTGCTGTTCTACACCCTGATCTAACCTTTGCCAGAGTAGCGCAGCCCTCAGCCGCACTCCTCTGGGCTTTTGCTCAATTCTTATAGGGAAACTTACATGCCCTTAAGACAGTCAGTCCTGGGAGACTTTGTTTCCGTTAGTCCTTTCCTCATGTTGTAGCTTCTGTGCAACATGCTACAAGAGTGCGATGTAACTTACTTTACCGGACCCATGGGTCTCCAGTCAGTCCAAAGGCCCTAGAAACTCTCGCTGGACTTATTATGAACTGTTCAGGTGTGTAACGGACAGGACTGGTGGCAGCTGTAGTTTATCTTATGTTTTGAACCCTTTTTTGCCATGTTATCTGCGCTTACCGTGTCTGGCACAAATAGGTGGCCTGGCTCTAAAATGGCCATGCCACAGGGTTCTTTGTCCTGTCCTTTGTCCATCTTGCCCCTTCACCTTCCACAGGTCGAGCCGACGCGGGTCAGTCCTTATTTGGTCATGCACTTTCCAGCGAAACCCAAAGCTTTCGCGGGCTTCTGCATGCCTTGTGTGTGTGCCTCCAGGATGTGGGCTGGGACGTCTGTTCCCAATACACATCCTGGGTGCCAGAGAGTCTGGAGTATCCTAAATTCCCTAGACCACCATGGTCCGTGATTGATCCACGTATGGAGTGAGTGTTTGTGAGCAGATCTCCCATTCAGTCCTCTCCGTTTTGGCACGAACAGAACTTTGGATAAGAGGAGGCCGAAAACACCACTACCATGTCGATCTCCTGAGTTCACATGAACAAAGGATAAGGAGCCAAGTATCCTGCAACAAGAAGCCGAGTCGAGGAACCGCTGGTGACCCGCTGAAAGGTTTGGCACCCTGAGCCTGCTGTCGTCCTGCGAGAACCCTCTGAATCTGATCGTCCTAGAAGGTCTGCGAAGACGCTTCGACCCATTGGAATAGTCGGACCAACTATTCTCGGCACCTTCATCAAACCCTGCAAGTAAGCCTCTTCGGAAGTGTCTCTGGGCCAACCAGTGGGCTGACCAGCTTACATGGGACGTTTGCTCTGCCAGCACCACCGTTTCGAGGAAGCCCTCGAAACTTGGTATCGTACTTGCTTTGTGTCCCCGGCATGCTCACACCAAATTTCCTACACTTGGCATTCCCATGTCTGAAATGAGACGAGTGCGCCCGGACCGGAGTAAAGGCGGTTACCGTGTTGCCCTGCTGTGGCAACGACCTGTGCAAATTCGCTGCACTTGTGACCCCCTTGACCCTGAAACCTGCTACCGCGGAAACTGCACAATGTCGCGACGTCCTGCTTGTCGCATCTGAACCTGCCAGAAAAGTGAACTGAACTGGCGAAGTCTGGGTCTGCCTGTGTCGGGGACCGGTGAGTAGTCCATACCCGAACCGGTGGCCCCTAGCGAAGGAACCCATTTCTTTTCTACCGCTGTCGTGAAATAGCGGCTCCATCCCGCACTCTCACCCTGCCTCTGCCCGCAAATGGAGGTCTTGCTGTAGTAGTGGGGACTTGTTCTTCATCGCCTCATCCACCTTCCGGAACTGTCAGAGACCCTTGAAGAGACCCTATTTTGTCCATTGGCACAAGCGCGTGCATGTACTATTGAGCATAAGACTCCTCTCTTCGTAGGACTGCCTCTTAGTTAGGTGTATTTCTGATGTCGAACTGGGACTAATGATTACTTGCACTGCCTGTTTGCCTCCCATCTTGGTGGTCTACATATTTCGTGCATTTAACGCCTTAGACCCTGCGGTCTTGTATATATATTGTATTGATGGTGATGTGTTGGTTTACTTCAGTATTATTGTGATTCTTTGCTATGGTCGATGTTACAAAGGCCTTGTAATAAATGTGTCTATGTTGTTAATATAACACCTGTCTGGAGTAATTTGTAAGTGTCCTTGCTTTGTGTGCTCATTGAGGTCTTTCAGTCACCCTCACCCCTCTTGAGACTTAGGGCCTGATCACGACTTGGGCTGTAACGGTAACGCTATTAGCACGGGCGGTATTAGCCCTGCCGCCGAACTCACCGGCACTAATAGCACAGGATCACGAGTTCGGCAGTAATGTAAGTCCCCATTCCCCAATAAGCCCATTCGGGCTCAATGGTAAATCTTCGCGCTAATACCGCCGGCGGATTTCCCGCCAGCGGTAATAGCGCAAATGTTCAGCGGATTTCCCCCCAGCTCAGAGCTGGGGCAAAATCTGCCAAAGCCCTGATTCGGCGGACCCTTAAATCCGGCGATAATAGCGCTACCGCCGGTTTTAAGGGTTACCGCCGAAGTCGTGATGAGGCCCTTAGTCTTGACCGCCGCCATCGCTACCCTGATTGGTCTGGCTTGTCCAGAGGTTACCCTGTTCCAAGAAACTAGGCTGGCTTTCTGAACCTCTGCTCCTCCAGGTCAGAGTTCAGAAATCCATCTTAACAATCATCACCAAAATAAGGGTCCAGTCTTGAACAGACTGACTCTGAAACCTGCTCATCAAAAGCAAAAATCCGATGCGCAGGAGTTGTCAAACCTTTCTCCTAAAACACAGGTCTCGGTGGCTGTACCTAAAGGGTTCTCGATTTTTGAAAATATGAAAAAAAAGGCAAAAATGGGCAATGACAAAAAGCGCCAAGTGACGCTTTGCCTAGTAACAAAGGAACATCGTGCCTGAACCGAACACTAATACACTGAAAATCGGCAAGGAGACTACCAAACCACAAGCTCCAAAAGATAAGCCTACGTCGGAGGGAGGCATGGTGGACCTGGTGAAATCAGCAGTAAAAGTCGAAGATTTCATGGCGGAACAAGGTCTAATGGATATATCGCAACATCTCTCCCTTGACCGCAACCTACAAGTAGAGGAGGGCTCTCCCCCAGTGATGAGTGAAATGAGTGGTCCTCTCGGGACCAAGGAAGTGGTCCGACCGATGTCGCACGACGAAGAAAAAGAAAACCTTGATTCAACCTTTACGATGCTGGAAGCCGAATGTAAAGACTTAGACCACTCAGTAGACTGGACCTCAACCTCCGTCAAATCGATGAAGCTGCGTAAAAAGATTGGTCCTGCAACTCAGCACAAAGACCCAACTCCTACAAACAGGACCAGAACTAGTGATGATACCAGGTCGAGTCCAATCGATCTAACTGGTGGCACTACCTCTGGGAAACAGCACAGAAGAGAAAAAGAGCCAGACACGTGCAAGCTCCGCCCACAATCCAAAAAACTCCATAGAGCCTCCTAAGAGACTCGAATTTTCAAGTTAGAACAAATGTCGAGCAACAAGTAAGATCTGGTTCTGAATAGAAGAACCGTTCTACACCCACTCTCAAATGTCCGGAAAAAAATTAGATCTCTGAAGACAGACGACTTCATATTGATCGAACCTTATCATAGGGAACAGAAAGCAAAAGCATATGTGCACATATAAACTTCTATGGTGCAGGTCTTACCGACAGATGTCGACAGAGATCTTCAGCAAATGGGATTTTGTCTCACTGAAATAAAACAAATAAAAAGAAACCCCACAGACTCGAGTGGGGGAGCAACGATAACAATAAAATCCCGATATATATCCAAAACCGAAGGCCTATATAAAAACTCCAGAAGGGGCAATCAGCCCCGATCAATTCTGGATCCAAAATATAGTCTGACTCATGAAGAATCAAAAAGGTCTGTCCCAGATAACTTCACCTACCCCCAAAAGGAGGAAAATAGATCTAGAGCAAGATGTCAGCGTTCTGCTAAAAGGGAAGACCAGAAAGGGCATTCGAAAAAAAGGCATCGAGAAGAGGTCCGCGGACCTCCGAAACTAAAACCATTGACCTGGGGCACAAAACATACAAGAGAACCGACGAGAAAGGTCGAGGAAGAAAAAGCAAGGAAAGGAATATGGGCTTGGCTCCCAAAAGTCCTTGCAATTAAGTCAACAAGATAGCAATCACTAGATTTAACCCAGAGGAGCCGAGATGAAACTTTGCATGCCCCGGACATCGGTACAACATAATCATTGACAATGGGATCATGGAACACCAGAGGCCACATGCATTTGACCCAACCAGGAGGACCTGACCTAGGCACATTTGACATTCTGTGTCTGCAGGAGGCCTGGCTAGAGGAAAAGCCGATACTCGATGGTTTTACGATTGTAATTTTGCCCGCTGTTAAAGGGCTACTAGGCCATCCATCGTCAGGCCTCCTTCTAGCGGTGCATGCTGGCTCAGGGGTTAACATCCCAAAAAACATATCGGAGTCTTACGGGCAGCTTGTAACACTTCTAACCTGGGAACACTGTACGAAGTTGGAAACAACTCAACTGGCCATTATCACTCTTTACTGGAACCCGCAAAGAACGATGAATAAAAACTTTTGTGCTTCAGTAGCGGAGTCAATAGATGAGCTATATGTACACCATCAGGTAACGACATTATCATCTGCTGTGACCTGAATGCCAAATATGCAAACCCAGTTCGACCAAAGCAACAGAAAATCAGGGGTTGCTTGCAGAGGCACGAGGGGCCTCGTGGACAGACCTAATGAACTCACAGAACTTTCATAATGCGGCTGTGGTGCAGGCCGACATCCCTCAGATTCCAACATGGGAAAGAGACACCTCATCGGCTACCCTAGACTATATCTTCGTTTCCCATGCGCTACTTCCTCTAATCTCAGCCTTCAAGGTGTTAAGACCTGAAGAAAGCGACCACAATTTGCTTACTATGTCATGGAATGCAAGGCGCCCTCTAAACCTATCCTACAAGCCTAATATCGAAGTCAATAAACAACAGACTCGCTGCGGCTTACGATAAACATCTCTGACTTAACAAGAAAGTATAGGCGCACCGAGGCAAGGACCAGCAAGGACCACTTTGCACAGAAGACCCTTTCTGCAGTCCTCCTGAGCATTTTGTTTTGGCTTGCATACAGCCTTTGGAAAAGGTGATGAACACTAACTGGACTATTGGTAGCGTCCTTATTCTATGTTAGATAAGGATAAGGGCCTTTTATACTTATATTTGTTAGTTTTTACTTACTTTAGTTACTTGTTGCCATAATTGTATAGGCCACGTCCCCCTTTTTCGGCATTCGTGATAAAATTTGGAACATGCGCGCGTGCACCGAGGCAAGGACCAGCAAGGACCACTTTGCCACTTCGCCGCGGCGTTGTGTGCGGTGTGCCCTTCTTTTTTTCATTCCTTTTTTTCAGTCCGCCTCGACTTATAGGTTCCATGGTCAAGTACTAGACGTAAAGTATTTTATTTTTTATTTGTTTTCTTTTTTCTTTGATTGTGTGTGCCTGTAATTGTAATTGTAATTGTCATCTCATTGCCCTTATAAATTGCGATTCTTTCAAGATACCTAATCCAGAGTATTTATCTAAGTGTGCGAGGGCATGTTGCAGCATCTGTACTCTTTAAAATCAAACATGCCGGCGAATTGACTTACTCCACAGAACAGGGGAAGGGGAGTAGTAAAAGGAAGTAGTGCTACGCGTATCTCGCGTAAGGACATTACCCTGACGCCAGTAACACGCCCCTTAATTACCCCAATCACCTACATTCAAAACCTTTTTCCTGACAATTTTCAGCCTGTATTTAAAGCTGAAATGAAGATTGTAGACAAACCACATCTGAATGATAAATGCTCCAAAAGTTGCTTACCGCCGCCGCCAAGGCCTCCTATGGAACCAACTCATAACATGGGCCCTGTTTCAGATGACACCTTGTTAGGCACAACTTGCCCCCCCCCGCCGCTTACCCTCAGCAGACATGCCTACACCTGGGGTGGTGGATGAAAGTCCGGACACAAGTTATGTAATACCGGACATCTCGATTGATTCGGGCAATTATGACCTTTCTAATATTTTTGAAGGATCAATTACTTCTACACCTAATAACCTAATACGAACAGCACTATAGCTTCGGGGGCCTCTGCTATATCCTATGTACATCTGACTACAAGACAAAATATACCCCCCGAGCGGAGCCCCTTCCAATTAGGCCAGCCGATCAAACAACTATGCTTGAAATCACCCTTGCGGCTGTTAATATGACAATCACAAGTCTAGTCAAGCTATTCGAAACATTAGACACTAAATTAACGCAACAATCAGCATCAATCCAACTCATTGTAGAGTGGATTGCGGTAGACCAAGAAGCAAAACATGAATGCATGACCCACGATGAGCAGTCCCACTTTAACAACTTAACCTTCAATACAGCAGCCTCCAGTGCTCGTGTAGAGGGAGGTTCCTCGCCAGCAGTTCCATTCATCGAAAAAGTTATTGTGGCAGTTGATGCAGAAGGAGGTATAACAAATCCATGTGAGGTCCAAGAAGTGTGTAAAAACAATTCTTGGATTAGCATTGATCCGGGCTCTCCAGATATCACACTACATACTCTGCAATAACCAACAAACGATGTACATTTTGACATATTCTCCAAAAACAATAAACATAGGCATTCGGTAAAACCGAAGCAAATTGCAAAAGTGTGGGAAAAAGTATAAAACAATGAAAAACAACACACTGTGAAAAGGCTAAACAGGATGCACCTCAAGAACAGCACGGACATGCCTGTCATGATAGTCATGATTTACCTCAAGCAAACCACACTGTGACATATGTTCCCTTGAATTAATTATTAGAAGTATTAAATGAACGCAATATTGCCACTGATATAGAGAATAGCAGAACTCAACAGTTCGATATTAGTATCCCGATTGCAGTCCCGCAGAGAAAGAACAGTGTTGGACGTAAATCTAAAGGTGAAAATTCTACCAAAGGAGCACCTGACGATGTCTACATTGAACAAAGTCATCAGAATATTAGGAAAGAAGTTGAGGCATATCTCTGCGCTAAGAAAACCAACGAAAACATGATTCAGAACTCACCATTGAACAAAGTAATCAGTGTTCCTCTGCCGTCAGTCTGTACGACAGATGACACGTTAAGAAATGGTTGCACTGTTCTGCCAGATAGCTCACCACTTCTAGAGTTGGGCAAACAGCAACAAGTAGCACATTCCATGTTAACTGAATCGAATGCCGCTCTAGTTTCTGTACTAGATCAATCTCCTGCCCAAAGGAGACAAGAAATTAGAGAAGCAGTTGATGCATGTATGAATGCTGTAGAACATCTAAATAAGAATGAATCCAAGTCCTCATGACTGATTGATAGAAGAAATCGAGAGAATTTTGCTTATGACCGTTTGAACATACCATGAATTACGAATAGCTACATGACAGTTAAGCAAACCGTCTGCAGCGAAATCCTTTTCCTTTTTTCTCTTTTCTTTTCTTTCTTTTTTTTTTCTTTCCTCTTTTTCTTGGTTTTTTAAATTATGTGTAAGATTTAAGTGTATGTCATTGGAAACATCAATGGAAATCAAATATTTAGCCTAATTAGATCTGCAAAGAAATGGGTTTCATTTGGCTTTTATTCTTGCTGTGCATTCACATTTGCTTGATTGTTTTGTATTATTCTGGAAATTGTATGATTGATCACAATTTTAAATTGTAAATAATGATGGGAATTGTAAACATTTGATACTAAAATTTATATTGTAAAAGTTGAATGATTCAACTGTAAACAAAAAAACAAAAAAAATAAGCAACAAGCTCCCGGCAGGGGAGAAGGCAAAATGGCGTCAGCAGTGCATTATCAGCCTCTGCTATCGATATAAAGAGTGGGACAGACCTCAAGAAGGAAACCAAGTTTACCAAGAAATCATGGCTATGACAAGGTTCTGGTCGAAAGAAGGCACGAACTACGAAAACTAAAAAGGACGGCAACAAAGCAAAACACGCTGCAATCCAGAATGGCTCTATTTGTGTTGATTAAGAATTATAAATCATGGCTCAAAAATCACCGGATTAGTCTTTACCAACACAATGCAGAAGAAATGTTGAAAATTGTGAGCAGGAAGAAATCCAGAGAATTCTGGGCTCTAATAAAGAACACAGTTTCCTGAACCAACGAGACGCTCACAAACTCGGTAGGTGAAAATAAATGGTGAACCATTTCACGCCCCTTTTTGAACTCCCTAGAGGGCATTCTTCGACTTCTGAAAAAAATAACAGCACTGCATGGGTAGACCTAACGGACGAAGAGGATATCAAAAGACTTATCCGGAAACTGAAATCGTCCAGAGCCCCTTGTCGGACGGTCTGACAAACTTAGACCTAAAACTTCACCCAGAGGAGAGGACAACTCTTATCAGTCAAATCTTTAGTCTCTGTAAGGAACTTAAAACAATCCTGACTTCATGGACCTCGCCGGTTGTGGTGCAAATTTTTGAGAAGGGCAGCAGGGAATATATGAAAAACTATCGCCTGATCGCCCTTCTAGACATCATTGGAAAGGTTGACGCATCCCTCCTTCTCTCAAGATTTAGATTATGAAAAGCGCGAGCACATTAGTGAACATTATGCTTTTGAACATCATAAAAAGCAAAATCAGAGCCGGTGCTCTGAGAGTGTTCTTAGCCTTCATCGACCTAACTCAAGCTTTCGACTGAGTGGACCGCGAGAAACTCTGCGAGGAGCTTGAAGTCTGGAAGTGCCCTCCTTCCATCTTGGGCCCTATTACCGCACTACACACCAACACTAACATGCGTGTGAGGCTCAGTCACGAAGGCCTCTGTCGGCCGAAATACCATCTAAAAGAGGAGTAAAGCAGGTCTGCCCTCTGGCTCCGGCTTTGTTCATTGCATTCATGGGGGACTACAAAGAATCCACGACAACAGTAAGATCATTCCTTGCCGAAAATTGGCAATTGCAGTGTTCCTCAGTTGCTCTATGCCGACAACATGATATTGTTGGATGAAACCCCCATCGGCATCCAAAGACAATTGAACAACCTGGCACTATACATTGAACAAAACAACCTGGAACTAAACAAGAACAATACCAAAATCCTGACTTTGGAGAAATTTCCAAAAAGAGTTGTTAAATTGAGACGGACCTTAGGCGGTTCCGAAATTGAGTCTGTCGCCTACTTTAAATACCTGGGAGTCACGTTTGAAATCTCCAAATCTGAAGCCAGAATGCAGCAAGTCTTCTGGGATAAAACATGAAATTTAACCTCACAAACCAGAGCCATTGACAAGAAATTTGGAAGGTTTTCTTTATTGCCTGCAATTCAATTCTACAAAACCAAAGTGGTACCATCAATTGTGTACGGGATGGATGCATGCCCCTCTATGCCAGCATCAATATGGCCTAAATTGGAAGGTTTCCTGTGGAGATCCGTTCTCAATATACCTAAATCGACCTCTATTGCAGCCATCAGACGTGAATTGGGCTTTCTCTCGCTGTAAGCAATAGTAGAACAGACCAGTATGCAACTCTACAGGAAGATCCTGATGACAAAAAGCCTGCCAGTTTACCAACTGATTGCTGAAGAGGCCAAAAAGGGATACTGCAACATGTTAACTACCTGGGTGTCCGCGAAAAAACTTAAATTGGAGACTACAACATGTAATGAGGAAGAATTAATTTCCAACCCCCAGAGAGTAAAAAAAAAATGGAAGATCTGGATTGGATTAACACCCAAGAACTGGCTCAAATAACAAACTGCTAAGCCACCTGCCCAAGATGGCTAGAAAATTTGAAGAATCCAAAGCATACTTTACCAAATTTCCAGATAAAACTCTAAGAAGTACATTCATGAGAGCACGACTAAATCTTCTTCCGACACACGAAATCTTGGAAATAAAATCAATGTCAAGCTCAAACGAATGCAGACTATGCGCAGAGGAAAACCATCGGGAAACTGTAAGACACCTACCAATGTCCTTTACGGCAACTAGAGGAGCGAGAGCCACATACCTTACCCTGTTGTTTTCAGATTGCAATTTACGGGAAGAAGAGACTTGGTGGGCCCTCTTGATATCAGGTGAAAAGACCAGATGGACTATCGCCGCAGCAAAGATTTTAAAACTCGCCATGGAGAAGATAGAAGCTCTACATACTTAATTAGCTGGAAATATCTTCATGGTCTATTATTTTTCAGCATCTCTTATAAAAGTCACAATTAACTAAACACAAATAAATAAAAAAATAAAAAAATTAAAAGAAAAGATTGTGAAGCTCTTGAAGGGGGGGTGTAACCAATGAGGGTCCTACCCCTCAGGGGTGTTGTTGAATCTGATTCTGGGAATGCCACCATTCCTGCTGCCTCTGTTCTGAACCCCAGCACTGCTCTTCAGGGGGAAGCCGTGAAGATTGGACTTTTAAAATTGTAGCTACAACCGGAACAGTTAGCCTTTCAATACAAAAAGTTGGAAACAGAAGCTGAATTGAAGAAAGAGGAGATGGCACAAAAAGTGATATTGATATTGATATTGATATGTTATTTCTATCGCGCTCATACACAAGTGTTTCAGAGCGCGACAAGGCAAGGGAGGGGAACAGGGGAGAACAAAACAGCAATCTTACTAGGCCCAGTGACATTGAGAACGCGCAAGTGCATGGGAGAGGGGGAGGGGAAAAGTGCATAGAAGGGGGAGAATTGGAAAGTGCGAAGCAGAGGAGAAACAGATAAATAACAATAAATGAATAACAAACAGTGGTAGTGCAGCCAGCAATTTGCAAGTGTTAGGTTTAAGGCAGCAGACAGGTTAGGTATGATAAGTGCAGGAAGAAAAAGGGGGGCTGTATGGGTACAGATACAGACCCCAGTGCAAGGGGTGGCCCGGTGGCAGTGCAGGAGGGTGGCAGGATGAGCAGGTACCTGGGCCCAGAGGACAGAAGGTGGCCAGGTGCACGGTGCCAAGAGAGAACAGATCAGCAGGGGAGAGGGGGAGCGAAGGCAGAACAAAAGAGGAAGATCTTTAGGTGCTTTCCGAACCAGAGCTGGTTCTCCTCAAGTTTTCGAGTGGCAGGGAGGCTATTCCAGAGGGGGCCCCAGCCGAAGACAGAGATCTACCCCAGCTTGTTTCTTTGAAAAACGACGGACCTTGAGGAAGTTGGAGGTAGAGGAGCGAAGAGCTTGAGAGGGGAGGTATTTGTGGAGGGATAGCTGAAGGTATTTTGATGCTCAAAGATAGGGACACTGAGCACCAAAAAATTCAGTTGGAGTGAGCTTGAGTGCAGACTTCAGCAAAACCAGTTGAGAGTGTCAGGTCCCCAGTCACCAAGTTTATGAAAGATTTGGTGGGTGTGTATGTGCAGGGTTCTGATATCCTCCAATGGATTGAAGTGTTTGAGATGGCTTGTAGAATCCATGATGTTGATAAAAGAGATTGGGCTAAGTGTTTGTTAAGCAGAGTGCCTCAGATTGGATATGACTGTATTATGAAACTGAGTGTGGAAGAAAGGGGTCAGTATGAGTCTGCTATGATTGCCAAGTTTGGCAAGACACCTACCCAATACCTTAAAAGGTTCAGGGAATTTAAGAAAAGAGAGTATGGGCCTCATTCCGAGTACGGCGCTAACCAATGGCGCTATTAACGCCTTGGTTGACGCCGTACCCGGACCGGCAGCGCCTTGGTGGATGGCGGAATCACCGCCCCATTCCAAGGTTAGCGGGGCGGTAATTCCCCATTCACCAAGGCTCTTCCCCATTCCCAAATGAGCCCCCATAGGGCTCAATGGGAATGGGGAAGATGCAAATAACGGTGACCGTTCATTACGGTCACCGTTATTGGCTTGGAGGCCCCTTTGCGCCCTCGACTTTAACACCTGCTCAAAGCAGGCGTTAAGGGCGAGGGCGCAGAGGGAACTCGGAGTATGGCGGTAAGGGAATACCGCCACCGGTCTCGTTACCGGTGGCCGCTATCCCTTACCGCCATACTCGGAATGAGGCCCTATGTGTCTTGGATTGACTGGGTGACTGAGTTAGTGCTCTACATATGAACACGATGGGGTGGATTGATGGATACAAGGTAAGAACCTTTGTTGAATTGACACACCTTTTGTTTTTTTAACATTTTTTGTATGCCTGTTCACCGGAGCTGCGTCAGTATGTTGCTGACCAGAACATATTAAATCCCTTTAAGCTGGCCAGGCTGGCTGACAAGTGGGTCTCCCACCGGGTGTCCCCTAAGGACTCCAGTGGGAAGGACAAGGACAAAGAAAAGGGGAGCTCTCAGAAGTCTGAGGTGCCCCAAAAGCAATCACAGTCGAATAAGTCAAAACCTTCCTCTCCTAAGACCCAAAGATTGAGTGGGGATAAGTCATATGTGGGTGGGAGTAATAGTAGTGGTCCACCTGCTGCAAAGCAGGCTCCCAGTGGTTCCAGTACCGTACCCCACATTCCTGGTACTTGTTGGCACTGTGGGGTTCAGGATCACAAGAAGGGTGACCCCAAGTGTAAAGGTAAGGCACTTGGAGTCCAGGCTGTCAGCCTGACCTACCCTTACCCCATGCCTGAGGTGGAGGCCACTGTCCTCCCCTCCTCTACAGGGATCACATTCGGTGCTCCTGTAGAGATTTCCCAAGTGTTCTTTGGGGCCTGGTACCAGTACTGGCTACAATCCCACAGAACACCCGCAGATTTTTGAGAAGTGTCCTCTTGAATGGCCAGCCTTCTACTGGCTTGGGAGACACTGGGGCAAGCATGGCAGTGGTGGATAGGCCCCTGCTCAAGCCAGAGGACTATGTAGGTGCTCCTCTGAGAACTACCAGGTTAGCTGGTGGGCCTCCCAAGTTATCGCCTGTAGCCTTAGTCAACATTATGATTGTAGACAAGACAGAGAAGCTTCCTGTCCTGGTTCAGGACAAAGTGCCTGCTAACATTTTGTTAGTAAATGATTTGGTAGAAATGATGATTGCGGATGGTCTACCCAATGGCTGCTGTGGTGGTCACTCGATCACAGGTCACACCGGGTTTGGCTGCAAGTCTGGTACCCTCGCCAACGGGGAAACCAAACGCACGAATATAGAAGAGCAAGAAGGCTGCCTCTGCGAAAGGGACCCCTTCTCGTCCTGCTGCTTCAGCAACACCCACTGGATTCATGCTCCGGACGGGCTGGATCCAGTGGTAAACCCAAACTCAACTCCTGAGGGAAACGAGGCAGAAGACCCTCCTGCGGGAGAGGTGCTCAACACAGAGGACCAACCTGACCTTCAATGCCTGCTGGCTGAAGGGGGATCCTCCCAGGCAGACTTCTGGAAGGGACACAGAGAGAGCCACTCTCTCAAGGGTCTGAGGAAACCGGTCCTGTCCCAGGCACAGGGAGAAGTGCCTAGGACATTTGCGGATCCATTGTGAGGGTGAGCTCCTTGTTAGTGAGCCCACTAAGCCTGAACCTGGTGCCCTCAAGAGGTGTTCGGTACCCCAGGTTTACAGGTCCTTCCTACTGCTGTTGGCACGTGAGGTGCCCTTGGCTGGTCATTTTGGGACCAAGAAGACAAAGCAAAGGATATCTGCCCATTTCTATTGGCCCCAGATAGGAGTAGAAGTGTAGTCCCACTGCAGGACCTGCCCAACTTGTCAGTTGTCTGGCAAGACTGGAGGCCGTGTCATTGCCCCACTGCACCCATTGCCAGTGGTTGGCACACCATTTGAGGTGGACATGGGTTCATCCTGGTCTTGGTCGATCATGCCACCAGGTAGCCTGAGGCTATACCCCTTCTGACTGTTACTGACTGTTACTGCCAAGGTGGTTGCCAGGGCTCTCCTGGGCATTTTCTCCCATGTTAGATTCCCTAAGGAGGTTGTCTCTGACAGAGGATCCAACTTCATGTCAAGTTACATGAAAACCATGTGGAAAGAGTGTGGGGTAACCTACAGGTTCTCCATCTCTTACCATCCCCAGACCAATGGTCTGGTCAATAGATTTAATAAAACTCTCAAAGGCATACTAGGCACTTTGGAAGAGCCCCCAAGGAGGCTGTTTGCTTACAGAAAGGTACCTAAAGAGGGTGTTGGTTTCAGCCCCTTTGAATTACTCTTTGGCCATCCTGTGAGGGGGCCCTTTGCCTTGATACGAGAAGGTTTGGAAGCCACCCAAGCAAGTGGGAGACTATGTGTTAGGCCTCAAACGGAGGATGACACAGATGATGGGTCAGACAACACCGAATCTCAAGTCAAGCCTGGAATTGAACAAATACTGGCATGACCTTAAAGCCTTGCAAGTGGATTGGACTCCAGGACAGGAGATCCTTGTGATGAAGCCTACAAAGCCTTGAGCTTTGGCAGATAAGTGGACTGGACCCTTCAGGATAATCTCCAAGATGGGCGAAGTCAATTGTCGTGTTGACATGTAGCCCCTCAGGTCTTCCATGTTAACAGGCTCAAGCCTTTCCATAGGCAAACCAAAGTCTCATGTCTCTTGCTGGCTTCAGAGCAAGAAGAGCATGAGAGAGAGCCCCTTCCTGATTTGCTGCATAGTAACCCCCAGGATGACTCAGTGGAAGGAGTGCATCTCTCTCCAGATCTGACAGAGCAGCAGAGGGCCTGCAGGGCTTTGCTCCAGCAGTATGCCTCTCTGTTTTCACTGACACCAGGCCTTACACCGTGGTGTAGGCACAAAATTGACACTGGTGACAGTGTGCCAGTCAAAAGCAGGTGCTACCATATGTCAGATACAGTTAAGAACCACATCCAGGCTGAGGTCCCCAAGATGTTGCATCTGGGTGTTATTAAACCCTCAACCAGTTCCTGGTCCAGTCCAGTGGTCCTTGTCCACAAGGCAAGTTCCCAGGCAAGTACCAAGGATTGGCAGTTCTGTGTGGACTAAAGAGGAGTCAATGCCGTCACCAAAAGTGATGCGCACGCATTGCCCATGGCTGATGAGCTCGTGGACACCAAAGGTGCTGTCAAATTTGTAAGCACCTTTGAACTTACCTCAGGCTATTGGCAAATAGCTCTGATGGATCATGCCAGGGAAAAGACTACATTTTCAACACCTGAGGGACTCTACCAGTTTAGAGTCATGCCTTTTGGGTTGAAAAATGCACCTGCCACTTTCCAACGTTTAGCATATCATGCACTCAGTGGGCTGCAGGAATGTTGTGTGGCCTACTTAGACGACATTGCTGTCTACAGTTCCACTTGGGAGGAGCATTTGACTCACTTGGATAAAGTGCTGCAGGCCTTGAAAAGGGCTAACCTCACTATTAAGGCCACCAAGTGCCAGATAGCTCAGGGGAAAATCAAATTTCTTGGTCATGAGGTAGGAGAGGGTCAAATCCAACCACTCCCCAGTAAAGTACAGGATGTACATGATGCACATGACTGGGAGACTCCCACTACTCAAACCCAGGTGAGAGCCTTTTTGGGCCTCACTGGGTATTTTCGCAACTTCATGGTGGATTATGGAACCATAGCTACCCCTCTGATAGCTCTGACTTCGCTCAAACAACCAAGAAAGGTTAATTGGACAGAAGACTGTCAGAGGGCCTTTGTTGGCTTGAAAGAAATTCTGTGCAGGGCACCTGTGTTGTGTGCACCTGATTACAGCAAACCCTTTATCATCCAGACGGACGCCTGTGACACCGGAATTGGAGCTGTCTTGTCCCAGTTAGATGACAAAGGGAGGGAACATCCTATCATATTCATCAGTAGACAACTCAAGGGTAGAGAACTTAAGTGGGCTACTGTTGAAAAGGAATGTTTCAGTATAGTTTGGCGCCTTAGGCATTTTAGGCCCTAATTTACAGGGTCTACCTTCGAGGTCCAAACAGACCATAAGCCCTTAAAGTGGCTTATGCAGATGAAGGGTGAAAACCCGAAACTGCTCAGGTGGTACATTAGCTTAAAAGGGCTACACTTCAGCATAGAGGATAGACCAGGGAAGAGTCATGATGATGCAGATGGCCTTTCCAGAAGGTATATTGACCGTCTGGATGAAAGTGTCAATCTCGTGGGAGATTAGACTCCCTAACCTCAGTCTGGGGGGGGGCAACGGTGATGCTGCAAATTCATCAGAGGGACAGGGCCTCATATCCTTGTCGGACTCCTGGCGTTGTGGCTCTTCCTCATTTTGGTTGTAGTGAACAGACCCTTGGGACTCCCTTATGCACCCATGGGTAGGAGTTCAACCCTCTGCTCCTAGTGCATGTTTTTGGGCACCCACAGAACATGGTACGGGCTGGTGGCAGCTCTGTGCTGAATTGACAGGTACCCTGCGCATCCTCCATTTTTGGAAGCCCAGGCCCTGTCATTGGAATCAGTGGATTCCTGATAGGAAACAATATGGCCCCTGTGGCCTCTTGCTTTTTATTGCTTGTTACCTTGCTTTTCCCGAAGTCCCGGGAAGCCCTGACTCTGTCCCTTCCCCCTGACTGGCTGTTGGGTGGAAGTTTAATTCTCCTTTGCCATTAGTTCTTTTCCAACTGCGCTACACTGAAACCCTTTACATTCACGGGGTTCAAGTCTGGTTAAAGTGCATCGTTGAGCATTCAGGTTCTATACATTCCTATGTATATACATCGGTGCATCGTCTCAATCTATTCACTACGTAGCCAGCCTTACGATTATTTCGTCTACTTGCGTTACAGTATCTGTACAAGGGTAAAATGACTTTGAAATTTCTTCAGTGCTTCTTCGCACGAGCCTCTTAATTTCGATCCCAAGATGTTGCTTATCCTTGACACCTCCTCTTCAGATCTTATAGAATATCTATGTTCTTTCGTCTTATGTATCTTTTCAGGGTGCATCAGTTCTGCTTCGTATGATGTCACTAGTCTTCTTTAACATTCACTTTCAGACTTCTTCTGGGATTCTGTCCAGAAGACCATCATTTCTTCGTGAAAGCATATAGGGTTTTCTCAATGGATACCCTGTTTCAAGAATTATTTGCGGTACAGGCATCCTCAGTGGTACTGCACATGTCGCAATTTCTTGTTCCCAGCCTATGGGCAAAATGGGGGCCGGGCTTCTGGTAGGGACTTTTGGCTCTTTCTCTACAAGGCAGAGCTCATTTGAAGTGCACCCAACCTGGCTGCCAGAAAGGTAGTCCGGGATACTGGAAGGAGTAAGATGGTCAACTGGAAGTTTGAAGAAAAGTTGTGTGTCATCAGCATAACATTGGAAGTTGGGGGAGAAGGAGGAGACGAGAAGTGCCAGCAGAGTAAGGTAGATGTTAAAGAGCCAAGGCAAGAGAATAGAGCCATGGAGGACACCACACGTGGAGAAGGAAGTAGGAGAGGATAAGGTGCCCAGGATGACTTGGGAGGAGCGGTCAGTTAGGAAGGAGGTCGGCCAGTCCAGTGCCCGCTCCGAGATACCAAAGGTGTTGTGGAGCCTTTTTATGAAAATGGAGTCGTTGACCGTGTCAAATGCAAAGGAGAGATCGAGAAGGATGTGGACAGCAGGGGAGTTATAATCCAGGAATACAAATAGTTCTTCACAGGTGTTCATATGAGCAATACAGATTGATGGTCGTGGAGACCACCAAAAAGTTTTGTGTGAGTGTTGAGTTGGGATAGTGCCAACTTCTCCAGAAGTTTCCCCAGGAAGAGGGTGATGGAGATAGGGTGGTAGTTGGCTGGTCTGGTAGGGTCTGCTGGTCGTTTTTATGGAGTGGGTGCACAGGGGAGTGCTTGAGTGAGGAGGGGAAAGAACCGGTAGCAAAGGAGTTGTTACAGAGATCAGCTAGTGCAGGAGAAAGAGAGCCAATGTTTTCCTTGATGGTTCCGGATGAGCAAGCAGAAACCTGTTTGGAAGAGACCTTCATGGAGCGGCCAATTCTGGTGACCGCTTCCAGTGAGACATGGGTGAATGAGGAGAAGGAGGAGGGTGAGTTCTCAAGGGAGGCATGGCTAGAGAGAGTGAGTGACAAGGCTTTTCAGGATGTCCTGAGTTTTGGTGGTAAAGTGAGTGGCGAGTGTGTTGCAGAGGGTCTGAGAAGGAATAGGGGAGAAGGATACTGCGGAAGGGTTGGCTAGTTCCCGGCAGATTTTGAAAAGTTCCACTGTGTTGTTGGATGTGCCAGATACCCGTGCCTGAATGTGGGCCCTTTTCTTTACATGGATAGAGAGTCTGTGTTGCCTTTGGAGCAGGTGGCAGGCCAGTTTGTCAGTGTGTGAGCCCGAGGTTTGCCACTTCAGTTCTGCAGCTTTGCACTTTTGTTTCAGGGCTGCAAGTTCGGAGTCGTACCAGATGTTGCGCTTAGAGGTGGGGTTCAAGTGGATCCTCATGACTGGGGCAAGAATGAACTAGGGTGTTGGTGATGGACAGGTGAATGTTGCTGAGAGCAGTGTTGAGGTAAGAGGTAGCGTCTGAGTTGGGAGGGCAAGGGGGGATAAAGGTGGAAGTGAAGGCAGCAGCTGACACTCGTTTCATTGGGCGGGTGTTCATGAACGAGGTTGGCAGGGCTTTTGGAGGAGTGGTTAAAAGGCCATAGAGACCCAGGTGGGAGGAGAGAAGCGAGTGGTCTGACCAAGATAGAGGAGTGACCAGGGGAGATGAGAGAGGGAGGTTGGAGTGGATGAGGACGTTCAGAGTGAATCCAGCAGAGTGGGTTGGACCAGAAGGAAGAATGGAAAGGGATAGAGAGGTTCATAGGTCAATGAAAAGAGTGGATGCTCTGCCAGGGGAGTCCAATTGGATGTTAAAGATAGCCACAAGGAGCAGGTTGGAGGAGTTTGAAAGGAGGAACAGAAATCAGCCCATTCAGAGAGGAACAGGGAGGTAGCGCCTGGAGGCTAAGTAAATAGTAGCAATGGTCAGAGTGGAGGAGGGAGTGAAAACCAACTTGCATACCAGGCTCCCAAAGGAAGAGTAGAGCAGAGTGGGTAAGATGGAAGAAGGAACCCACTCAGGGAAGATTAAGGTAACTCCACCACCAGCGTGGTGAGGTCGAAGCTTGGAAATGATCTTAAAGCCATCAGGTGGGAGGGAGTCAAAAGCGGTGACTGAGCTGGCATTGAATCATGTCTCTGTAAGAGTGAGAATGTCAAGGTCAGTGTCTTCAAGAAGGAGGCAGATGTCAGCAGAGGGTTTTTTGGCTGATTTGCATTAAGTGCCGCCAGGTGGGGACGGTCTCTGCTTTTGAAGGATTTTTTAGGAGTTTTAACTATGTTCTTATACTCCTTTTTCATGTATTTTGTTTATGTTTATGCAGTGTATATTGTCAAGGCGCGGTTACAGTGTATCCATTGCCGGCACTGTGCTTGTACTGTACTATGCATCCAATTGTTGTATTGGTCGGTTACGTGATTTACGTGCTGCATGCACCGTGATGCTCTGTGCTGATTTACTCATTTCTGAATGAAGGCTGTGTTCATGTGAGCTCCTGCCTTGCTCTCACACCATCCATTGCTTACTTTGTGCAAATTATAATTCAAAACTGAGGGTTTTCTTCCACCCCATATCTCCTTCACTCAGCCACACACCTGGGGATAGATATTGCTGATTTTTGGATTGATGTCGGTGTCTGGCATCTGAGTTCCTCCTTTCCAAAGGGGGTTGTGATGGTACCTAGGTCGGGCTGCAGATGGTAACATCATCCCTCAAACTACGATGTCTCGTCTCCAGTTATTAAGTCGTACTCAAGGTAAGTACCATTCTTTTATTTGACCATCTGTAGATGGCACCAAATACAACATCTCACTTTGGTTTCCCCATCCAATAGCCTCCCATTCCCTAACAGAACTCCAGCCTAACATTCCATTCTGTATAGAACACAACCCATAACACACCTCTTATATAACATGTAAATGTCTCCCACAACATGGTGGCATCAAAAACAGATCCATCAATTATTTAAAAAAGGCCAACATCTTGTGGGGGAAAGTCTGTAATTGAAAAATGTATGTACTCCCCTAGCATACTGCTGCATTATAATAATGTGTAGGTATTGCAAATTGCCATGTTTAAACAACTGTTTATTGCCTGTGTGAGGTGAGGCTTTAGGCTTCATTGCACATGTCCTTGCAATGAAGACCTTTAGAGTAGGGTGTAACTATGTTCACCTCCACATCTCTCCCCTGTGACGTGTTTCCTTTTTGGCATATGTAAGCGTGTTTTAGACTCTCACTTTCTTAAGAAAAGCAGCTTTAGAAGAGAGATGTCATCATATTGTCAGCCTGCTTGCCTACCTCAGACCATGTGTGATCCTTTAAGGAGTATATTTAGCTCCATTAAATGTGTCACTTTATGCTATCCTTCCTGATAACACTGTTTTACAGGTAGAAACGCAGCTGGTATCAAAGACTTGGATAGATGGGCTTTGTTCCCCGCTTGTAACATTGTTTCAGTATGATTCTTAGCCGAGGCTGGACCTCCCCTTCCGTTGAAATGCATCTGACAGTGCACCAACGGAGGGGGGGTTCTGTCAAGGCGAATGTTGGTCCAGTGCAGAGGTAGCACAAACTCCTACCTCCCCTTGACGGTCTTGGTTCCTGGAGCAATGTACACACAGGCCTTCCGCAACCCCCACGAGGAAAGAGGGTTAGGGTCCACGGATTGGATGGGTAGAGGGATGTAGGAACACGAGAGGGTTAGGGAGAGGTTATGGATGAGTAAGGGATGTTGGGGAAAGCACGCTACCTGGCTCTTGGCTTGTGAGCCCGTTCCAGCTGGCGTTGTGCTGGAGCACACTCTCGCGCCTCTGCTAACCACTTGCACACACTCAAACACACACCTAGCTTGGGGTTTTGCCACTCAGTTGTTTGATCACTGAGTTTCCCCTTCACTCTCTTCTGAGATTGCCCCTTCGATTTTTTGGAGCGTAACTCAGCTCTCTGACACTGATTCAGGGGCTTTTTAAGTTTCATTCAAAAGCATCTAACTTTAGCGCCCAACCTTTTGGTTTGGTAATGCCACCGAAACTTGAGAAACTGAAAACATGTAAAACAACTGTGTACACCAACTGTACAACCTTACTTTGACGTGATTACACTGTAAACATTCATACATTGCTTATACATTGCACACTTTTGTATAACATTGGGGGTCATTACGAGGTTGGAGGTAAGTAACTGTCCTTACCGGCATGGAGCAAATACTGTGTCCGTGTAGTCAAGAGCCCGCTAATAGAGGGCTATTACGACTTTGCGGGCACGAGCTTTGCGCCATGCCGGTAACGACATTACCGGCATGCTGCTAAAGTCCTGAAAATGGCCCTTAGCGGCATCATGCAAAGCGCAGATAGCACTACCGGCATGAATCAAGACGGCATTAGCGGTCACCGCTATTACCGGTGACCGATAATAACGGTCACCATAAATAAGTGGAACCGGAAGTAGCGTCATCGCACAGGGACGGGAAAGAGCATGGCGGCCATCTTTAAAAACACAATCCATTGCCATCCTCAGTACCCAGGACCTGAAATATATTGCTGTGTGCCAACATTAACCACCAACAACAGTACAATGCCCAAGGAATGAGTGAAAAAAGGTGCCTCTCGCCTGCGCAAGGAGCGCTTTAATGAAGACGAGTTAACAATGCTTGTGGAGGCCCTGGCAGAGAAGGCCGATGCAGTATTTGCCCAGAGCTTCAAGAGGGAGGCTGTCATCAGGAAGAAGGAGATCTGAGCACTAGTGGCACAAAAAATCAGTGCAGTTGGTAACACCCCCCCGCACAACTAAGGATTGCAGGAAGAGGTGGGATGACCTGCGCCTGCGAGTGTGCAACATCCTCTCAGCAAACAGGAGCCAGGCCATGGCAACTGGCGGAGGAGCAATCTCTCTGATTAAGCTGTCCCGGTGGGAGGAAATATGTGCCAGCCTGATCGGCATAGAGGCCATTGAAGGCGTGGGTGATATGGAGTGTGGCGCAACATCATCGGCAGAAGGAGGTGAGTGTCCTAAGAAAACACTGTGATGCATAGTCTGATGATAGTCCACCAATGTGTCTGTCTGAAGAGGCAAGCCATGCCCTAATACACACACATTGCAAGCCTACTTGTTGTCCGCAGCACAGACACATGCAGATGCCTGCAGCAAGGAAATGCCATACCTAACACAAACCACACTAAGATGTCAATGGCAAGAGTCACACTGCATGCAGGCCACAAGAGATATGCATGTCACATAGCATACATCTGCCCCAACATGAGTGACCATGACAGATGCCTGCATCACCCACCCATATAGCATGCAACGTGATCATCCAAACTCCACTTCCTATTCCCCTCCAATGTGTAGATGATCAATTTTTCAAAAGTATGCATGATGCTTCTCAAACCATCACTCATACCGTCCCTCTCTTTGACGCCCACAGGCTCAGATCCTGACAGCGAGGCCCAGGACTCACCTCCACAGCTGACCACACCCCGAAAGAGGGCCCGGGATGTGGACAACAGGCCCTCCACCTCCGAAGCCCAACAAAAGCCACGGCAGGCTCTGAAGAGAAAACTGCCTCAGGATGCCACAGCCCTGGTGCTGCCAACGCCGGTCAAAATCGTACCTACAACTCCAGAGACACTGGCACAGGAGTCAGTAGAAGGTGCACTCTTGGCAGAGAACAGTTCTGTCAGGGAGGTGGCAGCTACCGCACCCCTGACTGATGAAGAGGTGTGGGTGCCCATGGAGGATGACTCCTCTGACCTTCCTGGCACACCAAGTCCAGCACCTTCCCCCCAACTCACATTGGTCGACTCCTACCACGGCACCACTCCGGAGCAGTCTGGGGGGGGAGTACATACAAGGAGCCATGAGTCCCATAGGGGACCCAATTGGAATTGAGGAAGACATGCAAGCACCCTCCACCTTCATTGGTGTACCGGTGGGGGAGCAGCAGGCAGGGCACACTTTGCAGCGGCAGGAGGAGCTCACTGCCCTGGGTGTGACAATTTGTTTCTGACAATGTCCAAGCAAGGCAGGAGTGGCGCGATAATACCGCCTCTCTTGGTAAAATCATTGCCGATTGCACCAGTAGACTGCAAGGAGGTATCATCCCTGCGGCAGGTCCTCAGCCACATTGCTGATGCAATGGAGGCTGAACGTCCGGCCCCTCATATGGAGCAGGCGGCCACCCCATTGTCCTCGATTTCCACACAGACAAGCCCACTACGCAGGTCAGCGCACACCCTGCATCGGCTGGACATGCGCCACCAGGTGCAGGGAATGGCAGAATGTAGACTGGCCAGCCTGATGAAGGCACAAGACAATTGTTTGGACACCATGTGTGGGGGAGTTGTGGGGGGAGGGGGAGGGGAGTGAGGGTGTGTGGGGTAGTTGCGGGGGAAGGTGGAGGGTATTTGGGGGAGTTGTGGGGGAGGGGGAAGGGTGTGTGTGTGGTGGAGGGTTAGTGCACTTTCATATGTGTTGTACAGTTGAATACACCTGTTGTGTTAAAAAAAATATCTTGAGTGGACATTCCTCATTACGCATGTGTCATTTATTCATATACAGTGCATCGTATGCATGTAGTCCCACACCCAGTGCCCTCTGTCCAACCATCATGACAGCCTTTGCAGGCATGTGTGTCAGAAATATTGTGCTATCACGGACTGACGCACAGCACGTCCCTCCTGTGCATCGGCACCGCGATGATGTGCGGCCACATCTTCTTCATCCCCTTCATCATCACTAGGTGGCAGCAGTTCAATGTCAGGGGGCAGGGGCATGTTCCGTCGGATACACATGTTGTGCAGCATGACACATTCCATGATGATCTTGGCCACCTTCTCATGCCTCTAGAAGAGTGCCCCACCTGACCAGCTAAGGCAGCGAAACTGTGCCTTCAACAGGCCAAAGGTCTGCTCAATTACCACATGGGTACAGGTGTGGGAACAATTGTAGTCCTCCTCGTGCCTGTTCTGTGGGTTTCGAACAGGGGTGAGGAGCCACGCTTCAAGGGATAGCCACTAAAAGGTATATGTCAGTCGATTCATGATGGACAGCTGTACTAGTCACACGTGCCTGCAGATTATCGTTGGTCACATGCACATGTCCCTGGTTGTATGCACGCCATTTTTATGCCCTTAATGTGTCCAGTGCCATGGACTAATGATGTGGGTTGCATCTTCTAGATGATACACGGTGTGCACTGCCTTGATGTTGCTCATGCATTGTGGACACATACATGTTTGTTGGTGTCAAATAAGTGATGTGTTGTGTTCTGTGAGTTTAACTGACTGGTAGCGTTGGCAGTAGGCTCTGCAATATTGGGCATTCTGCGCTGATATTTCACTTGGTGACGTGCTGCACTCCTTTGGTTGTGGTGGCCCTGTGACAGACAGTGGATTCCCTTGGTGGATTTGTTTTATGCACTCCCATGGATGCTTGTCTGGTGTGGTGATTTGTTGGAGACTGCAACATAGTGCATATCCCATGCATGTTGCTGGATGGTGTTACGGAGGGTGAGGTCTGCTGATGAGTGGTGCACGTGTTGTCGGATGTGGGGTGGATTACTGTTTGGCATGTTGTGATAGGTGTTGATCTTACTTCAGTCCTATGGGTTTAGATTGTCATGTTCTGTTTGGGATGCTTTGGGGCGCAGTGTTTACAGATGTGCACATTGTGCTGTCACACCAACATTGACACCATGGTGGTGTCTGCATCTCAGCCCCATTTCACTACCATGTTCCTGTCATGCTACTTACCAAGCAGGCATGCACATCGTACTGCATGTCGCTCCATGTAGCGTGGTAGCGTGGAGTGGCGCAGGACCATTGAGTCATGAGTTGATCCGGGATATCGGGCACAACAATGTGTGATGATCTGGCTGGCATCACATACCATCTGCACATTGATGGAGTGGTATTGCTTGCGGTTTGCGGTACACTACTTCCATGTCATGCGGGACCACCAACTCCACGTGGGTGCAGTTGAGGGCACCTCTGCAATTTGGCATGGCTGCCAGTGCATGGAAGGCTACTTTTGTGTCATAGATCTCCTGGGGAGTCTGTGGTAGTGTAAGAGGATTCAATTCAACACTACAGCTAAGTCAACGCCTAGTCTAGAATACTGAATGAAAACCCTTATTGATATATCTTTATGTCCAGTTCATGCGTTCTGGATGACTACTCCTATATAACACCCCTCTCTTGGAATCCCCCTGACCCCACTGAGCCAAGAAGTAGTTCTGTTTTGTAAGTTAAAAAGTTTATTTGATAATTTAAACAATAGATATATATATCACACTTTATAATAAATTAATAATTGAATATCACACTTAATCTGAGCAGTAATCAATAATTGATAGTCTGGCACTAGCACACTTGTGAATAGGAACAGAAGAATAAGGTGGTAGAGAATACTTTATATAAGTTCAGATGGATGTAAAGTTGAATGAAAATGCAATACAGAAAATACTCAATATGATTTCAACAAAACAATGTAATCACTTTTCTCTGGCAATCCCCTCCCCCCTTTATGCAATGCAAGGAAATGGAAGGAAAGCACACAGTTCTCAGAAATGCAATCAAATGTAATTCAGTTCACCCCAGCAAGCTTAGACTACAGAAGTTTGAAACACAGGCCCAAAATGCTTTTATATGTGCTGGCAATGAAGTGAAAAATATGCTAAAATGCTTTTAATTCCCTCTTGAGGTTCAGGGTGAGTGGTATCAAGTTAATATTAGTCCAGGCTCACTCTAGCAATGATTCAGGGATGGTTCTTAAGAGGCAAACACATTTTTAGCAAGGAAAGCAAGGAAGCTGCTGTTTTCACACGTGGAGAAATTTGCAAATCGCGGTAAATTCGTGAGTGCGTTTTTTGTGATTGCGGCAAATATATAGAGAATAGGAATGCGGTTCTAGGTTCGTTGAAAAGCCAAGATTCCCAGCTTTCAGAGGAAAGTTACTGCAAGTCTCTAAGACAAACGGTCACAGAGATATGAGCAATATGGTAAAGGTCGTTTTTCAGATTTGAAATTTTAAAGTTCAAAGTGACAAGTGACAGCTAGCAAATGACAGGTGACAGTTTTGCAAAATGACAGGTGACAGTTAGGAGGCAGTTCTACTTAGATTAAAATAGCTTGGATTAGATTATTTTAACTAAGAGATTGGTTCTGCACAGTTCTGCTAGGTACTCACAATATATTTAGAAATAGAATGGGCCTCGCCACGGATGGTCTCTGCGCACAGCGTCTGGGTCAGCTCTACTCTGCTGGTCTGGTCTGGGTCTCTGGTTCTGATCAGGTCTGGGGGTCCGGATACAGCGGTCTCCGGTTCAGCTGGTCTCTCTCTGGATACAACACTGCTCTCTGGCAAATGGCAAGAGTTCTTGCAAAGAATTCAAACAGCTCGCCTGGCTGTGATAATGGCAATGATTTGAGGCTTGCTAAAGAGGGATTTAGCTTGTAGTTGACCTCTCTGCTACAAATTCTGAAGTAAAGTCTTGGTCTCTGAAGGTGGATAGATTGAAGTCTCTATGTTGGCTCTCTGGAGGTTGATGGAGGTAAAGTATGGATTTTCCCGGCAGAGCGTCCCGCGGCAGATGGAATAGAATGTCCCTATCTGTCCTGACTGTCTGCTTTTATGTGTTTTGAAAGTGGGTGGAAAGGCTAGCTTCCTAGGCCCTAACCCTCTCCACTTGTCATTGGCCACTTCATCCTCTTCCCCTTGATTGGGGGAATGAAATGAAGTGTCATCATGATGAGGTCTGTTTATGGTACAGAGAACCCACCCCTGTCAAATTACACACAATCTATATTTTGACCCAAAAGACATATTTGCACAGGTACACATTTGTTTAAAATTACATGCACCCATCACATATCACAGGAGGTATACCCTGTCCAAATCTGCTCTTCCTGGGAGCTTGCATTCAGAAATGGCAACATTTGCACTTTTTGGTCAAGTTACCAATATCAGATTCTTACTCAAATTTACCCAAATGTGTGCAAGGCATGCAGGCATTAATTGATGAAGTATCAGACTTTTCACATGCAGACATTTTAAGTAATACGCTCTTAACTGCTAGTTTGCCCCCGGATCATGCCACCGGTTCTAAAAACCTCTTAAAATGTGGGCAGAAAAATCACAAGAATTATGGTATCATTTAAATAATTATGACAAGTCCGTACTATGAGTTATTCATCTTTTTCTAAACCCATATTCTGGCTACAGGGGTGTGTCTTTTCAGGTCACATGGTACAGAAACCAGTCTTTCCACTTTCTTCAAGCTCAGCCTCTGTCTCCAGTTTCTCCCCCTCCCAGTTTCTGCCAAGAGGAAGCCATTTTTATTACCCCTGCAATAAACCATCTGCCTGGGCCCTGGAAGGCCCATTGTTCAAGAGGAAGCCATTTATGGCCACTTCAATAAACCCTCTGCCTGGGTCCTATGTTTAGTCTCTAGCAGTCCCTTGGTAATTCAATCAGAGAAGTGTCATATCCCTTTTGGGTGGGAACAGCAAAAGGCAGCTCGGCCTGGGAACACAGCTGTTGTGCAAGTCTCAACTCCTGTCGGGGGTAGCTGGTGGGCAGAATTCAGTTCCTTAAGCCAGGCCCCAGCTAATGTCACTTTTAGTTACCCAGTTTTCTGCATTCAATCAAAACTACCAATTTTTACATATGCAGCTAAAATGCTGATTCTAAGTTTAAACTATGACATTTAAACAATTGCAACCTATGTGACACTCAAAGTAGGTCACTCATTTCTTTTAAACATTTAGATTTTTAGTGTCTTTCAGTCCAGATTTACTTAAACTGCTGAAATCCACAGCTCAGCCAGTCTTGTTATAAACCTTCAAGTCACTTCAGAATATAACTTTACATTGGATCCACCTCTCAGTAAGTCTTTCTTTGGCCTGCTTTGGGTTCATCTATTCAGTTTTACACAAAAAAAAAGTCTGGTGTTGTTTTAAACCGCCGGCTTTCTGATAGTGGTGAGTACTGGTAATGCACCCATTTTTGGGATTTAAGAAAATGAGTTCCCCACAATTCTAGGTTGCTTTTGGCAATCAGCATTGCCATTCCCAATGGTTTCAGACTACTGTGTGGGTAGTCCAATGGTGGTTTTAGGCAGTTCCCTTCTGTGCCCATAACATCGGCAACATGGGTGGCAGCCTATTCTTCATGCACTTCCCTGGGCATTTTCTGGGATGCTCTGGCCATCATGATGTTTTCAATGCCAGTACTGCACAGTTTTTGAGGTAGGGCTCGGATGCATGGGTAAAAACATCCCACAAGCTCCCCTCTTGCGATGGCCATTCTGTTTCACTGATGGAACTCGCAAGACCTGGGATGTTTCCTCATCTTCTTCCAATAGATGGCACAGTTCAGCATCGTTTCCTCCATCCGGTACTGATCGATCGGTTCTCCTCGCCGGTCCTGATGGGAATATTGGGCGGTACACTGGGCCCCTTGCGTCTCTGCTCCCGGTCTCCGGATCGTCCTCCTTGGCCCGTCTCCAGGTTTTCTTTCTCCTAGGACGACAAAGGAAGAGCGGCAATACCTATTCATGGACATTTCTCCCCCACCATTGATATAGTGGGGTGGCATATAAATTTATAGTCAAAACATATGAACATGCACATTTCTTTTTGCATTCAAAAACAAAAACACCCACATTGAGAAACTCAGAATTTGATAGGCGATATGTAGGTTATTTTAAGTTAGAACTGAATTAATCTGAGACAGTACCCTCTAGGATTCCAGAGGATTCCTCCAGTTGTTGCAGAGTGTGCCTGGGATGGCAACGCTTCAACTGGTTAATGTGGACCCACTTGTCTTCCCCCTCTGCCAAACCGCCTTTGGGGATGCGGATCTTGTAGGCCACAGGGGAGATTTTGTCTATAATCTCAAAGGGTCCCTTCCATGTAGGCAAAAATTTTCGCTGTTTGGCCTGGTTCCTTTGGAAATTGTATAGATAGACCCGGTCCCCCACCTGATATTCCTTCCTGGAAGTCTTCAGGTCATAGTGGGTCTTCATGCTATCAGCTGATCTTTCTAGATTCCGCTGAGCATAAGCAAAAGCATGTTGAAGGTGTTTCCTTAAATTCTCCACATACTCATGAGTTGTGGAGGCATTTATCAGTATCTGCTCTTGGGTCCTATAGAGCAAATGCTGAGGAAGCACCATCTTGCGCCCAGTCATCAACTCGAATGGTGACATTTTGGTTGCAGATGAAGGGGTAGATCTGATGGCCACTAGGACCAGAGGTAATCGGATATCCCAACTTGGCCCAGAATCTGCCACAAACTTCTTTAATATGCTCACAATGGTTCGGTTATATCTCTCTACTGCCCCAGAAGAAGCTGGCCGGTAAGCAATATGCAACTTCCTTTTGACCCCCAGTATCTCCCACATCTTTGGCTACCCCTGTCTGACTCAATCCTTTGAGGTAGACCGAAACGGGAAAAGATGTGGTTAATCATCAGGGCAGCTGCAGTTTCTGCCTTGCAATTTGGGGCTGGGAGACATTCCACCCACTTGGTAAACAAGCATGTCACAGTCAACATGTACTTATTCCCCCTAGCAGAGCAAATCACGGGGCCTACAAAGTCGATTTGTAAATCTGACCATGGCAGTGTCATCCCCCTCTTTTGGAGAGGCGCACGGTGCGTGAAGGATGATGGCTGAAATTGTGCACACACAAGACACCCCTTCAAGTATTGGTCGAGGTCCTGCCCCATGTGTGGCCAGTATGCAACCTCTCTTAAGATTTCCAGTGTTGTGTGAAACCCCCTATGACCGGCGGTGGCCGCATCATGGGCGTAACTTAACATCAGGCTTCGGAATGAGGTAGGAACCACCCACTGATCGTGGCCAGCTTTGGATTTCCTTACCAACAAACCGTCTTGGATCCGGAACATTTTTGGACATTTCATCAACACTCTTAGGTCCTCTTTCCCAGTGTAATCGGTATCCGTCAGGGGAAAGTTCTCAGGGTCCTCAAGGTGCTGGTAAAATTTACCAATTATTGGATCCCCTTTCTGAGCTGTAATTAAATCAGCATCAGGGGTCTCCTTGCTCCATTGTGCAATTGAAAGGTCGTTGTGAGCATTTGTCTGGGACCTAGTGATAGCAGTGACCTGGATTTCCCCCAACAGGGACTCAATCTCAATTAGATCCCCTTGGATGGCCCCGGTTTTGGCCAGCTGATCAGCTAAGTCATTTCCAGTTTTGTCTGGTCCCTCTACTTTGGAATGACCCTTGATCTTTTTCCAATAGATGGTCATCTCATTCGAGGTGACCAGATCATCAATGTTTTGGATCAACTTCCCATGTTTCAAGGGTTTGTTATTAGCACATAACATGCCTCTGGTTTTCCAATTAACCAGGTGCTCCACGAACCCGTTCCGTACATAATCCGAATCTGTGATTATGACCAGTTCGTGGAGTTGATGTTGGACAGCAGTGAGGATGGCCTGATGCACAGCCATCAATTCTACCACCTGACTACTTCGGGGACCAATTTTGTATCCAGCGGAGGGTTCTGGGGACTCATTCACCCATGCATTCCCTACGCCGGCCACCAGTTCTTTCTCCCCGTCGTTGTCAACATGGTAAGAGCATCCATCCACATAGACAGTGGGCATTCCCTCCCACTTGTCCTCTTCAAAGACTTTGTGTGGGGAATTAAGGTATGCCTCCGTGTTGTCCTTTATTTTTAGACTTTCGTCCTCGAGACAGTTTTCTCGGGCACAATCATGCAAGTCAGCCAGACCTTGCGCGAGGGGACTCTTCTTGTTTTGGCCATATCTGACCTCCACAGGAAAGCCTTGCATTGACAGAATCCAGGAAGTAATTCGGGAATTACTCACATTTCCGGCCTGGATTCTGTCACTTTGGAGATATTGCAGAGGCTGGTGTGGAGTCTCCACTATGATGTGTTCCCCCTGGATAAACGGGCGGTAATTCTTCAATGCCCACACCGTTGCCAGGAGTGCCTTCTCACAATCGTTGAATTTTTCCTCCACAGAGGATAAAGTTTTGCTCGCATAGGAGATTACTTTATTGACCTTGTCATGCTTTTGGTATAATACTGCTGTCAAGCACGTATTAGAGAACCCCGTCTCCAGGAAGAACTCCTTGTTTCTGACAGGGTAAGCTAGGCAAGGCGCTTCTTTTGAGTTGTTTTACTGCCTCGGCTTGTCTGGACCCCATTCCCACTTGACCCCCCCCCTTCAGGAGATGAATCAGGGGTCTTGTGATCTCTGCGTAGCCCTCAATGAACTTTCTGCTGTAATTAGTCAGTCCAAGGAGGCTCCTTAGTTCCCGCAGAGTTGTGGGGTCTTTCAGTTTTTGAAGTGCTTCCACTTTCTTTTCCTGGGGACAGAGACCCTGAGGAGTAATCTCATGCCCCAAGAAATTAACACGGGTTCTACACCACTGTGCTTTCTGAAAGGAAAGTTTTGCTCCGGCGGCCCTCAACTGCGTCAGAACATAACGGATCTCCGCTATGTGTTCCTCCACAGATGAACTTTTGATGAGGACATCATCTACATAAGCCAGGTTACCCCTCGCACCCAGGTCGGGCATGGCCTTATGTAGGAAAATTTTGAATTCATTGCCAGAGTTGAGGTATCCGAAGGGAGTCCGGGTCCATGTGTATTGCTGGCCCCCAAAGGTAAAAGCCAGCTTGTATTGGTCCTCCCTACTGACAGGCACAGTCCAGTATCCATTGGTCAGGTCTATTGCAGTGAATACCTGTGACCCCTGGATCTGGGCCAGCCCTTGGTCAATGTAGGGCAGAGGCCATCGGGAAGTATGGACCCGTTTTTTGAGCTCCCTGAGGTCGGCGCAGAGTCTCCACTGGCCGTTTGGCTTCAATATTCCCAGCACCGGATTATTGAAGGTGCTGTGGACTGGACGGATTATTCCCCGGGACTCAAGGTTCTTAATTATTTCAGTAAGGGACTCCATGGATGCGAGAGGCAAACGATATTGCTTCACAAACACTGGAGTCATGCCAGGGTCCGTGGGGATTGTTGTTGTGTGGATGTCGGTACGGCCACAGTCATATGAGTCTACTGCAAAGAGATCTTGGAAATCCAAGAAAACTTGTTTCAACTTTTGCTATTGTTCCAGAGTCACACAGGCATCAGCTAGGTTGACTCTCTCTTCCACCATCTGCCTGAAGCCTGGAAAGACTTCTGGTTTGGCTATCTCAGCGGCCTCCTCCAGCTGGGTGGAGAAGTCCCTGGTCAGAGTGCTGATTTGGACCGGAGGCTTCAGGTGGGAAAGGCAGCCCTCATAGACCTGGAAAATCACCTCATCCCTCCTGAAGTCACAAGTCACATCTTCCTTGCCATAGGGGCAGGAAGTGTACACCAGGAAGTTCCCCCCATGCCGGGTACAAATCCTGTCTGGTGTTGTATTGTCATCACTGTCACTGTCAAAGCAGTCCTTGGGGATTGGCCCTAACAGTTCATTACCTTAATCTATGGAAAAATGTCGGTCATCAACCGCCATTCCAATAATGGTGCCTGCGGCTAGAGTAATACTCTTCAAGTCACTGTTATCCACCTCTATTAGAATGGTGTCATGTTCTATGTTGACTAATGGAGTTGGGTTTACCCCCAACCCTTGCTGTTGGAGAGAAGCGTTTAGATGTTTGTAAGCATCAGGGTTTTGCAAATATTGTCCTCTTTTAACTTTCACTTCCAGGGAGAATTGTCGGGTCCTTTCTGGGATGGTGACTTCCTCTTTGATCTGAATTTCAACTGCATAAGGTAGCAATTGAGCTGACCTAAATGCTTTTTCTGGATCATCAAAGCCCATGGGATTATCCGCTAATCGGGACCAAGCTTTGAAGTTTATTAGGTCCAAACTAATGGCAAAGCGATTGAGAATGTCACTGCCTAAGTAAAAGGCGGCAGGGACGTCTCGCACGACCCAACAATTGTGGACTATGCTCTTGTTGCCAATGGAGATTTTGAGCATACACCTGCTTGGCAGGAGATGTTTGGAATTAGGTGCTTCCAGGTCCATTTCCCATTTATCTATCAGTTTGAAGGTGGGAATGGCTGGATCTTTTGGGAGTTGGCGGAACATGGTTTCGCTGATGAAGCTCTTACCGTTGTTCACACACACTCGAGCGAGAACAGAGTCCTTCCCATCATTTAACTGGACAGGGATGAACAACTGCTCTCCAATTTGCTGAATATCAGCCAGGCTCTGAACTGATTTCACATCTTTCTGGACTATAGGAGTGGGAGTTTCTGATTGTGGATTAGTATAGAATTTCAGAGTATTTCCTTCCAGCGTGGAATACCACTTTAGGCTGGAAGGAAGGTTGATTTTCAGAAATAGAGAGGACCCCCCATCACCAGTCTGTTGTCCTACTGCTATTACTGTCACGTCTGGAATTTGGTTGTTCTGGAAGTGAAATTCTACTTGGTCAGATTTTTGTTCAACCATGTGGCAGGTGACGTTTAAACTAACATGGTTGACACTCTGTTTTAATTTTATTGGTCGGCTAGTCTGGGTCCAGAGGACCTTGTTTACGCAATCTATTAAGGGTGACAACCTCCTCAGGAGGTCATTCCCCAGTAAACAAGGGGTGCCCTCTGGAGTCACAACTATGACCGGGTGTTTCAACTTGTGTCGCCCAATTTTAATGTCCAAATCTGCCGTCCCCTGGACGGGAATTTCCTTCCCGTCAAAGTTCTGGAGTTGTCCAGGAAGTGAGGGGAGAGGAATTTGGTAATTCCCTCCCCTTCCTGCGTTCAGTTCATCAAAGGCCCTTCTGGACAGAAGGGTAGCTTGAGATCCCGTGTCCACCAGCGCTGAAATCGTACCCTGCCCCTGTACTTGTACCGGGGCATAATATCTTCCCTCCTTCTCCTCAAGGGGGCACAGATAATGCACATTTTTGGACAACTGGTGGGCTAACTTTCTGGTTTTGGACATTGCTAGAGAAGAGATTTGGGCAGAATTCTGTGGAGAGCCTTGGGAATCTGAAAGAAAAAATTGGCAACTGGAGATCAGAGCCATTGTGGGTTCCCCTGGCTCCGGTTCCGGGCCGCCCCCCCCTTTTTGGAGGCAGTCACCAGGATGGGTTTGAACCAGGGGATTTTCTTGCTGTTGGTTCTGGGATGAGATGGTGGGTGGCGGTAGCTCAGTCTCCACATCTCCCCAGTCTGGATTTGCATCCCTAGGGACCCATTTTTCTTTGGGAGGAGTTCCCCCCTCTCTGAAGGAGAAGATCCTTTTCCCAGGATCCTCTGAGGATCCCTCTCCCTCAAATTGGAAGATCTGTACCTCCTCCTCAAACTGAGTCTGTTTGGGTCTTTTGTTTCTCCTACCCCCCCCTCTGCTCCTTAGGAGGCAGACTTTCAGGGGCAAGAGATTTTGTTTCCGGTTCCTGGGTTTCCAGGGGCTGCTTACAAGTGAGGAAGGAAGCTTCCTCCAAGGCTTTACACCCCCCTTCCCTTTGTGCCTCCTCCCTAGGAACCGGTGTGTTATCGGGGTGCTGCCCCCGTCATTGTTCTGGAGTACCAGGTCCAGAGTTTGGGGCATTCTGCGGTGGCACGCTCATCTGAGGGTCTGTTGAGCCCTCAGTATGTGACCCAGATCCCGTGCCATATTTTGGACCTGGCGCTCTAACTGGGAAACCCGCTCAGGCTGATACGGGGCTCTATTTTCTCCCCTGGGCTGATCCCGGGAAGGGTAGCTATCCCTTCTCTGGTAGTACCCCGGGTTGGGAAGATTTTGGTACCCCTCCACCCTTGGCCTCCCCTCTCCCGGATTAGGTTGTCTGGGCTCAGGGAATTGGGGAAAGAAGGATGGATGATTTTGGGGCTGGAAATTGGGTGGATACCTGGGGAAAAAGTTCTGCCCAGGATTTGGAGAATTTCTGCCCTCCTGGGGGAAGTTAGGAGGGAAGTTCCCTGGGTTAGGTGCTTGGCTGGATCCCCCCCCCTTGGGCTGGAGGAGTCCACACATAACCCAGGATGGGTCGATTTCACTTGTAACGGGGACTTACATAATCAGGAGAGCGAGGGACCCCATTTGTGGGGCTGCCTCCCTGGCTCCCTGTCTGTGACTGGCCCGAGGACCTTCTGGGCCTAGCATTATTAGGTGCAGGTAGGTTTTTAGGCCCCCCCATCTCCAAATCTAAAACGGGGGTGACCTTTACCTCTGCCACCTTGGCGGCAGCAGGGGTGTTGTTGGCTTTGGGGTTTTTGGGCGCATTATTTTTATTTTCTATTGGCTTCTGCACCTCTTAGATCCGGGTCGCCTGTTCAATGACCCAGTCTAAAGATCTTTTCTCGTGAAAATCCCTCACGAGCTGGGTCATTATATATTTGGGCAAGGCGTGGAAAAACGTATTAATAAATTCTCTGCTATCCGTGCGCACCCTTCTTGTGGTCTGTGCAAAAGCACGCTTTAACTCCTGCACAAACTCGTGTGGGGCCTGATCCTCCCCACATTGTAAATTGTAGGCTGCCTTGCGAGCCTCTTGAGGATTTCTATGAGTAGAAAAATGTTTCAAGATGGCCGCCTTATAGGTGGACCATATTAAATGATTTTGGTCCTCCAGCCCCGCAAAGAAACTGGAGTATTCCGGGGAGAAGGTCCACTTTACATATTGAATACAGCTTTGGCTGTCCTTCAAATGGAAAGTCTCCATCATTTGCTCAAACAACTCTAAGTGCTCCCAAACCGAATACTTGGCGTTCTTATGATAAGGCGTGATGACGCTCCTGATTGCCTTGATCTGCTTTAAGGGGTCCTTAAGCAAGGCCCTTTTTGTCTTATTGGCCCTTTTGGTCCGGGTAACCCTGGTCCATTCATCTTCTGACTCAGAGGCACTGCTCCCAGAGGTTCCCGTCTGTTCTTCCAGGTTTTCCCGGATTCTGCGAGCCTGGGAATGGCTGGCAGAATGTGGGGACCTGGTCTCCTGTGTCCTGTACCACTCAGAGGAGTCTTCAGATCCCTCCTTGCTGCCAGGATTTGATGGGTACCCCCCCACTGACCTAACTGGGCAGAGGTTTTCAGGATGCCCTTAATGGGCCTCCTCTCCTGGGGTTCCCCATTAAATTGCACTGTGCTTGGGTGCCCATAACCGGATGCCCGCCCCTCCATTCCTGGGTGGTACTGGCCTATGAGCCCCATGCTTCTGGCTGGATAGTAATCTGCCATCCCTGTGGCCCTGTGCTCATGTGCGCCAGGGGACATGGGGGTGGCAGAGTCCAGGGACTGAGAGAGATAAAGGCCTCTGGTACTAGGGCTCCTGGGGTTATGCTCAGGAGTTTCTCTTTCCCAGCGAACCTCATCTCTATCCGCTCCTGCTCCCTGTTGAAATGCAAGAGCCTGCGCCTTCAGTTCCTCAGTTAAGGCCTTACTAGACTCTATCAGTCTCTCCTGCATCGCTACCTGTTGTTGGAGTCTATCATTGTGCTGGCAGAGAGCCTCATTCTCTCTCTGTGTTTCCTGATTGGTCCTGGAGCACTGGGCCAGTCTTTGCTGCAGGAGGGTTACCTCCTGAGCTGTGTCCCTATTGGCCTGCTCCTTTCTTGCCAGAGCATCCTCCACCTTCCTGGTGTGCTCTATCAAGTTATGGTGTTCTTTTTGGAGGTCACCCAGTCCCTGGAGGGCCAGGTGATTTTCTTCCATTGTTCTTCTTAAGTGGCAGACTTCCTGGCCTAAAGTGTCCCTTTCCTGACCAAGAGCTTGAATTTGTGATGCCAGGTCGTCCCTTTGCCTTTGGAAGGCACCAGCTTTCTGGCGCTCCTGATCAAACTCTGCCTGGGTATCCAGGTCTTTCAGGATCAGTTTATTGCTCTCCTCTTTCTCTCTGTCTAGTTGGATTTGCAGTGTGGCTACCTGCTCTGTGCATGCCCTGTTGAAATTGATCTGTTGCTCCAGCTTTTTCTGGCTCTGCAGTAGGGAGTCCAAACTGTCTTGGCGTTCCTTCTGCAAAGCCAGAAATCTGGTATCCTGGTCTGTCTTTTCCTGTTGCAGTATATCCATGTCCTCTTTTATTTTAATGATATACTGCCTACTATCATTTTCTGACTCCTGGCTCCCCTGCAGCCTCTGCTCAGAAGAGACCAGGTCAGATTGGACCTTCTCTAACGCCATCTGTCGCTTATTAGCCAGATCTTGGCTTTCAGTGCATTTATCCTGCATGTCTCCCATATATAGGTACAGGTATGCCGCTATCCTAACCATCTTGTCTTGTTCATCCTTAGCTTTAGGAGCCATGTATAGTTCACTCAGGGCCACATGTAAGGCACCCTGATCTCTCCATATATCTGACCCTGTTTCCGTGATCTGGGGTGCGATTGCTTGCAACCAGACCGTCTGGTCCTGATGGGTCCACTCACCTCTCACAAATAGCTTATGTAAGAAGTGCTCTCTGGCTATTTTCATATCTACCAAGGTCGTCATTCTGGAATTTGAGTTCCTTCCTGACTTACAGAAGTTTGTATTTTATTTTTGCAAAACAGACCTTTTCCTTAGAGCGTTCCTTTGAGGAGTGCTTTACAGCGTAACACAGCGTGGTGATCCAACCGGATATGTGTATCTGGTCAGCTGGCACACTGTATTAATCTGCACAAGTGATAGATTTAAGCCAAACGTCCCGCTCGAGCCCCAATTTGTAAGAGGATTCAATTCAACACTACAGCTAAGTCAACGCCTAGTCTAGAATACTGAATGAAAACCCTTATTGATATATCTTTATGTCCAGTTCATGCGTTCTGGATGACTACCCCTATATAACACCCCTCTCTTGGAATCCCCCTGACCCCACTGAGCCAAGAAGTAGTTCTGTTTTGCAAGTTAAAAAGTTTATTTGATAATTTAAACAATAGATATATATATCACACTTTATAATAAATTAATAATTGAATATCACACTTAATCTGAGCAGTAATCAATAATGGATAGTCTGGCACTAGCACACTTGTGAATAGGAACAGAAGAATAAGGTGGTAGAGAATACTTTATATAAGTTCAGATGGATGTAATGTTGAATGAAAATGCAATACAGAAAATATTCAATATGATTTCAACAAAACAATGTAATCACTTTTCTCTGGCAATCCCCTCCCCCCTTTATGCAATGCAAGGAAATGGAAGGAAAGCACACAGTTCTCAGAAATGCAATCAAATGTAATTCAGTTCACCCCAACAAGCTTAGACTACAGAAGTTTGAAACACAGGCCCAAAATGCTTTTATATGTGCTGGCAATGAAGTGAAAAATATGCTAAAATGCTTTTAATTCCCTCTTGAGGTTCAGGGTGAGTGGTATCAAGTTAATATTAGTCCAGGCTCACTCTAGCAATGATTCAGGGATGGTTCTTAAGAGGCAAACGAATTTTTAGCAAGGAAAGCAAGGAAGCTGCTGTTTTCACACGTGGAGAAATTTGCAAATCGCGATATTATAGAGAATAGGAATGCGGTTCTAGGTTCGTTGAAAAGCCAAGATTCCCAGCTTTCAGAGGAAAGTTACTGCAAGTCTCTAAGACAAACGGTCACGGAGATATGAGCAATATGGTAAAGGTTGTTTTTCAGATTTGAAATTTTAAAGTTCAAAGTGACAAGTGACAGCTAGCAAATGACAGGTGACAGTTTTGCAAAATGACAGGTGACAGTTAGGAGGCAGTTCTACTTAGATTAAAATAGCTTGGATTAGATTATTTTAACTAAGAAATTGGTTCTGCACAGTTCTGCTAGGTACTCACAATATATTTAGAAATAGAATGGGCCTCGCCACGGATGGTCTCTGCGCACAGCGTCTGGGTCAGGTCTACTCTGCTGGTCTGGTCTGGGTCTCTGGTTCTGATCAGGTCTGGGGGTCCGGATACAGCGGTCTCCGGTTCAGCTGGTCTCTCTCTGGATACAACACTGCTCTCTGACAAATGGCAAGAGTTCTTGCAAAGAATTCAAACAGCTCGCCTGGCTGTGATAATGTCAATGATTTGAGGCCTGCTAAAGAGGGATTTAGCATGTAGTTGACCTCTCTGCTACAAATTCTGAAGTAAAGTCTTGGTCTCTGAAGGTGGATAGATTGAAGTCTCTATGTTGGCTCTCTGGAGGTTGATGGAGGTAAAGTATGGATTTTCCCGGCAGAGCGTCCCGCGGCAGATGGAATAGAATGTCCCTATCTGTCCTGACTGTCTGCTTTTATGTGTTTTGAAAGTGGGTGGAAAGGCTAGCTTCCTAGGCCCTACCCCTCTCCACTTGTCATTGGCCACTTCATCCCCTTCCCCTTGATTGGGGGAATGAAATGAAGTGTCATCATAATGAGGTCTGTTTATGGTACAGAGAACCCACCCCCGTCAAATTACACACAATCTATATTTTGACCCAAAAGACATATTTGCACAGGTACACATTTGTTTAAAATTACATGCACCCATCACATATCACAGGAGGTATACCCTGTCCAAATCTGCTCTTCCTGGGAGCTTGCATTCAGAAATGGCAACATTTGCACTTTTTTGGTCAAGTTACCAATATCAGATTCTTACTCAAATTTACCCAAATGTGTGCAAGGCATGCAGGCATTAATTGATGAAGTATCAGACTTTTCACATGCAGACATTTTAAGTAATACCCTCTTAACTGCTAGTTTGCCCCCAGATCATGCCACCGGTTCTAAAAACCTCTTAAAATATGGGCAGAAAAATCACAAGAATTATGGTATCATTTAAATAATTATGACAAGTCCGTACTATGAGTTATTCATCTTTTTCTAAACCCATATTCTGGCTACAGGGGTGTGTCTTTTCAGGTCACATGGTACAGAAACCAGTCTTTCCACTTTCTTCAAGCTCAGCCTCTGTCTCCAGTTTCTCCCCCTCCCAGTTTCTGCCAAGAGGAAGCCATTTTTATTACCCCTGCAATAAACCATCTGCCTGGGCCCTGGAAGGCCCATTGTTCAAGAGGAAGCCATTTATGGCCACTTCAATAAACCCTCTGCCTGGGTCCTATGTTTAGTCTCTAGCAGTCCCTTGGTAATTCAATCAGAGAAGTGTCATATCCCTTTTGGGTGGGAACAGCAAAAGGCAGCTCGGCCTGGCAACACAGCTGTTGTGCAAGTCTCAACTCCTGTCGGGGGTAGCTGGTGGGCAGAATTCAGTTCCTTAAGCCAGGCCCCAGCTAATGTCACTTTTAGTTACCCAGTTTTCTGCATTCAAGTAAAACTACCAATTTTTACATATGCAGCTAAAATGCTGATTCTAAGTTTAAACTATGACATTTAAACAATTGCAACCTATGTGACACTCAAAGTAGGTCACTCATTTCTTTTAAACATTTAGATTTTTAGTGTCTTTCAGTCCAAATTTACTTAAACTGCTGAAATCCACAGCTCAGCCAGTCTTGTTATAAACCTTCAAGTCACTTCAGAATATAACTTTACATTGGATCCACCTCTCAGTAAGTCTTTCTTTGGCCTGCTTTGGGTTGATCTATTCAGTTTTACACAAAAAAAAAGTCTGGTGTTGTTTTAAACCGCCGGCTTTCTGATAGTGGTGAGTACTGGTAATGCACCCATTTTTGGGATTTAAGAAAATGAGTTCCCCACAATTCTAGGTTGCTTTTGGCAATCAGCATTGCCATTCCCAATGGTTTCAGACTACTGTGTGGGTAGTCCAATGGTGGTTTTAGGCAGTGCCCTTCTGTGCCCATAACATCGGCAACATGGGTGGCAGCCTATTCTTCATGCACTTCCCTGGGCATTTTCTGGGATGCTCTGGCCATCATGATGTTTTCAATGCCAGTACTGCACAGTTTTTGAGGTAGGGCTCGGATGCATGGGTAAAAACATCCCACAGTAGGGATATGTAGTCCCTTGTATGCTTGAGGAGGGCATCCAGCACTTGGTTAAGGATGTGAGAAAATAAGGGTTGCGATATTCCATGCATGTGCCCCACTGTGTGCTGGTAGGTGCCTGTGGCAAGGAAGTGGAGCACCGACACTACCTTGAGTAGAGGGGGGATGGTGGTGCGTATTTCGATGAAGCTGACAATGTCGTCGTGTAACATGTCCACGATGGTGGTAATGGTGTCCCAGTCAAAACGGTACAGGGTGTGGATCTGCTCAGGGGTTAGGTTGAATGGACTGGCTCTGATGCGAGGCATTGGGGGCTGCCTGTGTGGTACCACTGGCTGCACTGGTGAGGCATGCTGGGCCTATCTCACCCTCCTTCTCCTGTTGCATCTCCTCTGTGGTGCCTGCTGTTGTTGTTGTTGTAGCTGGTGTTCCAATGGAAGCATGTCCTTCAGCCTCAGTATTGCTACTACTAGTGGAATCATTTTGGTGTGGGAAGGGGTGTGGTGTTTGGGTGTGCTCCTTTTGTGCTGGCTCAGACTAAATTGCCACCACCTTTGCTGATTGTGTGCACCTGTGGCAGTTGGGAAAACTGCATATAGCATTTACCGGTTGGTTCGTGATGCCGGTATTACCAGCATGCTGGGATCCCCAATTCGCGCCTTCATGATGCCGGTATTTGCATGTCCGGCTGACTTGTGATGTCCACCCATTTGCGGCATGCAGGTATTCCTGGTATGATAGGCTGCATGCCCACAAACTTGTCACTATTAGCGGCACCGTTATTAACGGTGCCGTTAATACCGGGGTCTTAGGTCAGAATAGCCCAGATCGGTATGCGATGCCGGTAATCCTTTACGGGCATCGTTTTTCCATTACCTCCAACCTCGTAATGACCCCCATTGTCTATTAAGTAAACAGCATTTAGCTTTGCCCGTTCACATGTTCCGGAACTCGTCTCGGGCATCCGCGGTCTCCCGAATACCTACGAGCATCGTCTGTGGTCAAGCAAAGAGGAGACAGCGTGTGCCTCGGGCTACTGCGCGTTACTTTTATGGCACATCAAAGCACATGCATCTCAAAGCTGTGCCCTTAGTCACTTGTCATGTGTGTTAATGGCTGTTAGAGGTTCTGTGTTAATTGGCTCCCCCCCTATGCCTGTTCCCAGCCGCATGCATTTTTGACCTCAAAGTGTTAGCTCATCTGCTCCCCACTGTCGTGCTAATGCCCAATTCCTTCCACTTATCCTTAAGGCCCGTGGGGCTTGAAGGATCTGCTTCGGGCGAGGGTGTGGCGCCGCCTTGGATTTCTCCTGCTGGGAGTTCCTCTGATTGTGTCCGTCCTGGGAAGAAGTTGAGCTTGAATAAGCTTTTGTTGCTTGCGCATGCGCTCATGACAGGGCGTTGGTCTGGGCTTTGCCCAGAATATTTACAGGCTCCGTGGGCCATGTCTCCTGTGCGTGAGGGGCACTGAGGCTGCTGGGAATTGTGGTTCCTTCCCACAATCAGCCTGGTTTTGGGTGTCTTGCTGGCATGTGCTGGCTTACAATGACTGGTGCACCTGCAGGAGAGACAAACGTGGCACATACTGTGAATCTGGCCCCCTACTGTGCGTGCTACTCTATGTTTCCTGACCTGTCTGCTTTGCCTCATGACAGGTTCTCACTTGCGTCAAAGTCTCACACTGTCTTTTGTTTTTTGTTCTGTGGCTTGCTTTTTACTAATACATTGTTCACCAATCCACCGGAATAGTCAGTGGTCATTTTTTCCATGTCAATCTCATGGGTAAGAGCAGTTTTGAAGGCCATGTCTGTCAAGGAATCATGCTTAAAATGGCAACTATTAATCCAGTGTAGGGTAAATTCAGAGTAAGGAACATTGGTAAATTGTTTAAAACGGTTCTAGGCAATATCACAGAATCTGGCCCTGCTCTAGATATTCTCAGTGAGCCCCCACACACCCAAGCTAAAGGAAGATCTGTGTATTGAGAAGTACAAGCTCTACCCCATATTCAGGCCATCCTGATGACGTCAGATGTCAATCTGCGTCAGCTGATCCATAGGTTCCTCAATTATGAATCTTCTTGAAGACATAAAGCTCACCAATGGAAATCTGCTTGTCTTCCATGTGTTGTGCACTGAATGCATTTTTCAAGGTAGTAAATTAGATTAGCATGCAACCCACGACTTCACTGGCAGCCCACAGAGACACAACAGGCCACGAATCCAGCTCGGAAGACCCAGGACGCACAGTGGGCTCCTCCAAACTACAGACTTCAACAGGTCAAAGACATTCATCTAAGGCTGGCCTATAGTAAAATATACAGAGTGCAGATCCAGTGAAAGGAAATGGCAAAGCTGCCAGAAGAAAGGAGAAAGTGAAAGGATAAAGAAGCCGGTATCATTGACTTCGTGGCCATCTGACATGGCTTGTCACCAGGGCCCCAACAGGCCTACTATAATTACTGGTGATAATCATTGCAAAATTGGCATGCTTCCAGGGGCTGGAATGCACCATCCATGACAGTGCTTCTAATACAAATGATTGATCCAACCATACACGTTGTGGTTCCTATTGTTCCCTATTCCCCACACGCCCCACTATTCCTATAACCTTTCCCCACCATTTAACAACTGCGATCAAAACATCCTGCTTTTAAGCAATATGCTAAAAAACAACAAGTTAAAAAATAAGACAATAAGTGAGAGGGGACCCTTTGTGAGATCTTACATTTTTACTATTATTTTATTGGTGATTTATATAGTGCTTCATTCTGACTCTTCGAGCTTTTAAGCACTTGATGGGTCAAAACCATCAATTATCCTCTAGGCATTTAAACTAGATTGCCTCCTCCTTGCCGCAGTTATGTATAACCTGTTGTTTTATGTTATAGAAAAGGGTGTCGAGATAAAGCACAGAGGGGTGTGACATTGAACTTTAAACTCCACATTGTGTTTTATGTAAAATTTTATTTTTTCTCTCCTACACGATGTCACCCAGGAGCCCAGTTAATACTCCTGTGGGCTATCTGGCGCTGCATTGATCTCACACACTGGTTCTTAGAAGTATCATGAAAATGATATCCACACGATAAAATTAGTGCAATGTGAGAATAGATCAGGGGACTGGTCTGCTGTATGCAAGTCGTACTCTGTAAAACGAGCCCCCTGCAGGAGGTGGCGCAGTGCCTTTTTTGTTCTTCCCACAAAGTTTGTTTTCATTTTCCTTTGAGCTTTCCACATGAAATGCTGCTCCCCCTCTACTGCCACCCTCTGCAGAATACAGTAAACAGCATTTCTAAATCAAGGATGTGTTAATGCAGGAGTCGCCTCGGGCTGTTTTCCTTGTGTAAGACATGAAAATGGAGTTACTTGCCTTTCAGCAAAGCTGTTTGGCTAACTCTTGGGATGGACTCAGAAATGTTCAAAAGCTGCCCTCTCTATCCAGTGGCACAGCCGGGTGGAGGAGTTGCCTTTCACAGGCAGGCCGCCTCAAGGCCGCCAGCCCTGCTGAGCCTCTGCTTCTGTGCAAGACTGCAGTCAAAGAACAACAATCTGGGAAGGTAGACAAACTCTATAACACATCGGATAAGGCCGTTGTAATCATATCTGTTGATTACTAGAAAACACATGTATTTATATTTTTGTTATTTTCATTACCTGGGCAGAAGATACTTTCATTAACAAATAAAACGGAAGGAGGATCAGATAACTCAACATTAGACGGAAATAACCTCAGACAAAAGATTATCGTCCAAAACAACAGGCTATAGTTCTACTCAAGTAAAGTTTATTTTCAAAGTATAGTCAGTACATTCAGTTTTGTATAAAACAGTAAAGAATGTGCTCACACAGTCACACGCGAAATAACGTGAGGGGAGACTGCATGAAATGAGCACCAAGATCACATCAGGCGGTTGGGGGAGAGCCTGGATTCGAGTCCATACATTGCTCACTACAGATTTTGTTCCTTCACCGCTTAATATAATAACCATTAGTCAGCTTCTGTGTGGGGTTGCATGTCTTCTTTTCCATCTTAACAGCTATGCATTTTATAAGTGTTTCTAAACATTTAGGGCCCGATTCATGGAAAAGTGTGCATTAATCCCGCAAATGCCATGCAACGAGAAACACCCTGCGCAAACATACGTGCATACGTTTTCCTGCGCTCTCTGTGTATTCATGGATCCAAACGCGCATTTTAACCCGACTCGCAAATAAAAACGAGCTGCGTGAGGAACGCCCACAACACTCCCCGATGCAAAACAAAAACCAAGCCATATCCCAACCGAAGCGCAAACCTCTGCGTCCACTCCTGGCCCACCATCCCGCACCCCTGCAAAGACGCGCAAGTTCCCTCGTAACTCAAGGCTACAGCCCCTGCAAAAATCCATGCGCACCTTTGTACCCCAGTGAAAATGCGCAAGCTCCCTCGTAATTCAAGGCTGCACCCCCTGTGCAAATCGGTGGCACCCTCATAAGTCAAGGTGGCACTCCTGCAAAAACACACAAGCTGCCTCGTAACTCAAGGCGGCAACCCCTGCGAAAAAACGCAGGCGCACCCTCGTAGGTCAAGGCGGAACCCTTCTGAAAACGTGCAAGCTACCTCGTAACTCAAAGCTGCACCCCCCACAGAAACCCAGTCACACCCTCCTAAGTCAAGGCATCACCCATGCGAAAACGCTCAAGCTACCTCGTATCTCAAGGCTGCACCCCCTGCGAAAAAGCGGGAGCACACTTGTAAGTCAAGGTGATACCCTAGCGAAAACACACAAGCTCCTTCGTAAATCAAGGCTGCGCCCCTGCAAAAATACATGTGCATCCTAGTAAGTCAAGGCGGCAACCCTGTGAAAACACACGCAAACTCCCTCGTAACTCAAGGCTGCAACCTCTGTGCAAATACATGGCACCCTCGTAAGTTAAGGTGGCAACCCTACTAAAAAGCGCTAGCTCTGTCATAACTCAAGGTTGATCCCCCTGTAAAATCGCATGCACACCACGCGTAAGTCAAGGTGGCACTCCTGCAAAAACGTGCAGCTCCCTTGTAACTCAAGGCTGCACCCCCTGCGAAAACACGGCCGCACCCTCGTAAGTCAAGGCGGCACCCGTGCGAAAATGAACCAGCTACCTTGTAACTCAAACCTGCACCCCCCACGGAAACGCAGGCACACCCTCAGAAGTCAAGGTTGCACCCATGTGAAAACGCGCAAGCTACCTCGTAACTCTAGGCTGCACCCCCTGCGAAAAAAGTGGGCGCACACTCGTAAGTCAAGGCGGTACCCCTGCGAAAACAAACAAGATCCCTCGTAAACAAGGCTGCACCTCTGCAAAAATGCGCAAGCACCTTTTTAAGTCAAGGTTGCACCCCCTGCGAAAACGCGAGACCACGCTCGTAAGTAAAGGCGGCACCCCTGCAAAACTGTGAGTACACACTCTACTCCCAAGGTACCCAAACTGCCGCCATATTCCTATACTGAACATCAACACATCAAGTCCAGACTCTTCCCATCAGCCCCCCTCACCTCTGATCCTACCCCAGGAAGCACCCTGACAGTACTCCCCCCTCACCACACCACCCTCACCCCAGACACTACCCACAGGCAGCCCCCTCAAATTCAGACACCAAACACCAGCCTCCCTCACCTCCGCCACTACCCCAGGAAGCCCCCTCAAGTCCAGACACCACCCACCAGCCCCGTCACCCTCAACACTACCCAAGGCAGCCCCTTCAAGTCAAGAAACCACCCACCAGCCCCCTCACTTCCAGCACTACCCCAGGCAGCCCCCTCAATTCCAAACACTACCCACCACCCCCTCTCACCTATGACACTACGACAGGCAGCTTCCTCAAGTCCAGACACCACCCACCAGCCCCCCTCACCTCTGGCACTACCCCAGTCAGCACTCTGACACTATTCCCCCTCCCCACACTGCCCTCACCCCAGACACTATCCCAGGCAGTACCCTGACAGTACTCCCCCTCCCCACACTGCCCTCACCCCAGAAACGACCCCCAGGCAGCCCCCTCAAGTCCAGACCCCACTCATCAGCCCCCTCATCTCCGACACTACCCCAGGAAGGCCCCTAAAGTCCATACACCACACACCAACCCCTCTCACCTCCAACACTACACAGGCAGCTTCCTCAAGTCCAGACACTACCCACCAGCCCCCCTCACCTCCAACACTATCCCAGGCAGTACCCTGACAGTACTCCCCCTCCCCACACTGCCCTCACCCCAGAAACGACCCCCAGGCAGCCCCCTCAAGTCCAGACACCACTCATCAGCCCCCGCATCTCCGACACTACCCCAGGAAGCCCCCTCAAGTCCAGACACCACCCACCAGCCCCACACTTCCAGAACTACCCCAGGCAGCCCCTAAAGTCCAGACACCACACACCAACCCCTCTCACCTACAATACTACCCAGGCAGCTTCCTCAAGTCCAGACACCACCCACCAGCCCCCTCACCTCCAACACTACCCCAGTCAGCACTCTGACAGTACTCTCCCTCCCCACACTGCCCTCGCCCCAGACACTATCCCAGACAGCACCCTGATAATACTTCCCCCTCCCCACACTGCCCACACCCCAGAAACGACCCCCAGGCAGCCCCCTCAAGTCCAGACACCACCCACCAGCCCCCTCACCTCCGACACAACCCCAGGAAGCACCCTGACAGCACTCCCCCTTCCCACATTACCCTCACCCCAAACACTACCCTCAGGCAGCACCCAAACAGTACTTCCCTCTCACCACACTGCCCTCACCCCAGACACTACCCCTAGGCATCCCCCTCAAGTCCGGACACCACCCACTAGCCCCCCTCACCTGCGACACTACCCCAGGCAGCCACCTCAAGTCCAGACACCACCCACCAGCCCCCTTCACCTCTGCAAAAACGACCTCAGGCAGCCCCTCAGGTCCAGACATCACCCATCAGCCCCCTCAACCCAGACACTACCCCAGGCAGCCCCCTGAAATCCAGAAACCAGCCCCCCTCACTTCCAATACTACCCCAGGGCCCCCCTCAAGTCCTTCACCACCCACCAGCCCCCCTCACCTCTGACACTACCCCAGGCAGCACCTTGACAGTACTCCACCCTCCCCACACTGCCCTCACTTCAGAAACGACCCCCAGGCAGCCCCCTCAAATCCAGAAACCACCCACCACCCCCTCACCTTAGACAGTACCCCAGGCAGCACTCCGACAGTACTCCCCTCCCCACACCACTCTAACCCCAGACACTACCCCCAGGCAGCCTCCTCAAGTACAGACACCACCCACCAGGCCCCCCACCTCTGAAACTACCCCAGGAAGCATCCTGACAGCACTCCCCCTTCCCACATTGCCTTCACCCCAAACACTACCCTCAGGCAGCACCCTAATAATTTTCCCCTCTCACCACACTGCCCTCACCCCAAACACTATCCCCAGGCAGCCCCCTCAGTTTCAGGCACCACCACCAGACCCCCTCACCTGCGACACTACTCCAGGCAGCCGTCTCAAGTCCAGACACCACCCACCAGGCCCCCTTACCTCCGACACTACCGCAGGCAGCACCATGACAGAACTTCCCCTTCCCACATTGCCCTCACCCCAAACACTACCCTCAGGCAGCACCCTAACAGTTCTCCCCTCTCACCACACTGCCCTCACCCCAGACACTACCCCTAGGCAGCCCCTTCAAGTCCAGATACCACCCACCAGCCTCCCTCACCTTCGACACTACCCCAGGCAGCACCTTGACAGTACTCCACCCTCCCCACACTGCCCTCACTCCAGACACAATCCGAGGCAGCACCTTGACAGTACTCCACCCTCCCCACACTGCCCTCACCCCAGACACAATCCCAGGCAGCACCCTGACAGTACTACCCCCTCCCCACACTGGCCCCACCCCAGAAACGACACCCAGGCAGCCGCCTCAAGTCCAGACATCACCCAACAGTCCCCTCACCTCAGACACTACCCCAGGCAGCCCCCTCAAATCCAGGAACCACCCACCACCCCCTCCCTAAGACAGTACCCCAGGCAGCACTCTGACAGTACTCCCCCTCCCCACATCACTCTCACCCCAGACACTACCCCCAGGCAGCCTCCTCAATTCCAGACACCACCCACCAGGCCCCCCACCTCTGACACTACCCCAGGCAAAACCCTGACAGCACTACACCTTCCCACATTGCCCTCACCACAAACACTACCTTCAGGCAGCACCCTATCAATTATTTCCTCTCACCACACTGCCCCCTCAAGTCCAGGCACCACCCACCAGCCCCCTTCATCTCCAACACTACCCCTGATAGTACTGCTCCCTCCCCACACTGCCCTCACTCCAGATTCTACCCCAAGGCAGCACCCTGACAGTACTCCCCCTCCCCACACCTCCCTCACCCCAGACACTACTCTCTCAGGCTGCCCCCTCAATTTCAGACACCACCCACCAGCCCCATTCACCTCTGACACTAACCCAGGCAACACCCCGACAGTCCCCCACACAACCAGTGCAATGCATGGCTGAAACTCACCTGAACCTCTTTGGTCTGCCTCCTGCACAAAGAACACCTCCAAAATGTCCACTGCCAACACGATCAACAGGAAACAATGAATATCAATCCTGGACTGTAGCATCTGCCCTAATTCCCTGGCAGTCCTGAAACTACAGACCCACAACCAGACAGCACTATATTGCCTCAACCACACTGTGGCCAGCCACTCCCCATGTGACCAGTGAATGTAATGGAAAGGGGCATGTGCATATTGGACCTGAGTCGTTGCAAAGGGATCAACACACAGCAACTGAATGTGCTCCGAGTACAGAAGTAAACCAAATCAAACATTGTTCTGAAACACAAATAATGAGCAGACACGTCACAGCTTAAGCATACGAAAGGAGTGGCAAGCTCCCTGCCAGGGACCACAACATGACAGGCCTGTGCATGGGTGTTGGGAGGGCAGTCAGAGAGTGCATGACTCACTGACACAGGAAATCTGGGCTAGCAGACAGAAAGCGCTAACATGGTACACAACTGAATTCCAGTGGCAGAGGGGAGCAAGGCATGCAAGCAGCAGTGGGTGGCTGAAAATGCTGGTGGGTGTGTGAGCTTTACATATGGGAGTGAAACAGCAATGGCAAAAAAAAATGCAAGTGATTTGACCAGGCCACCCATACACAGTGAGTCCACCTCCCACCACAGCACCCACAATGACAAATACACACTACAGCCAATAGAGTGCGGGCACATACACAATCACAAACATGTGCAAAGGGGAAACATGAACAACAGTGGACCTTAAATCAAAACAATGTGAAAGTCTGCAAACATACATGAACAGGTGGCATCCCATCCATCATCAGAGTCAAACAGAAAATGCTAAACATATCCACACATCACTGAAACCATACCGGGATGCACAGCATCTCACACACACCAGAATCCTCATCCCCAAACACACTGACGCTAAACACACAGTGATGTTGCACATGCAAAGGAAAATAAAACATCCAGTGCAGCTTCCAGTCGCCTGATGGCCCCTCCCATGTACATCTCTCCAACCACAACCATCACAGCAACAATATCAAACACACAGGCATGCCACCATACACATGACCTGTAATGGACAGATGCACTGGGTGAAATGTCAACAATCAAGGGTGCAGACACACAAATGAACTGCACGAAGCGTGGAATGTAACCATATCAAACCTGTATCAAATTAAACTATATACAACAAAAACTTAGAAGGAAGGTCCAAGAAGTCTGGGATAAATGAGAAAAAATTAAATAGAGTGCAGGCACATACACAATCACAAGCATGTGCATGTGTAACCCTATACCTAAAGAACTATATATATCAAAAACGGGGAAGGAAAGCAATAAAAGTCTGTGGTAAAAGAAAAAAAACATATATGAAACCTATACCTAAATAACTATATAAAAAGGCAGCGGGCTAGTCCTCATCACCAATATCTCCCAAACTGTCAACCACAGCTACATCACACGCCACATCCTCCTCCCTTAGGCGGGCCTCCTTTGTTTCCTGGAGGGCTTGCAGTGTGGACAGCATCTGTAGTTCGGTGGCCCGCACCGACTTGCAAGTGGCCTCCAGGATGGCAGCCCATTTCCTTGCTCCGAGGTGCCTGCTGTCCCTCCATTGCCTATGCCCCGTTGGTGCCTGGGTAGACATGGTAACCACCTCAGCCGAAGTACTTGGGACTCCCATCTTGGGTGGGGATGTAAGCTCCACCCGTCAGAGCGTTGGGGGTCGGACTGTCATGACCACTGTGAGGGGGCACAAGTTGTGCTACAAGCAGGATCCCACCAGAACACTGAGGGCCTTAAAACCACTGCAAAAGGGCTCCTGGAGCCAGTCCTGGCGCCTTTGGCACCAGGCTCATTTGTAGGAAGCAAGGGCTGTTCAAACTAGGTCCCATTTATGTACATGGGCCTTTAAATCCAACATGGAAGCACCCACACAATCTAGTTCTAAGAACCAAGCCATGCAGTCTAGTGTTTTGGGTGTGGCAGGCCTGGAACTACTTTACCTGGTACTACTTTACCTGGGCTATATAAACCACACCCTGACTGCAGAACATGCTTCGAGTTATTCTGCAACCAGCAGCGTGATGCTCACCGTGTCCAGCTCCTGGTCTTCAGCATCTTCCTGTAATCCTGAAAGAACAAGAACACGATTATTCTGTTTTACCTGAGAAAACACAATCCAGCACTCAGCATCTCAACTGGGCTGCAATCTGTGGAAACCGAGAGAAGAAGAAACATCACTCACCTGTGAACTAGCTTAAGGACTTCTGGCAAACCGCTAGCACAGCTGCTGTTCGAACATTGCGATCTGCAATACGAGAAAGGGAAAAACAATATTAGAACTTGCGCTTCCAAAACATTGAATTCCATCAGTCTTACCTGAATTCCATCGTGCTACGCCATGCTTCCATCCAGAGCACCACAGCAACATCTGCAAAGGAAAAGAAACATATTCAGGTTTGCTTTCAATATTAAACAACCGCACAGCGCTGTACTTACCTTAACGGATTCCGGGGCCTGTTTTTCATCGCGCTCTCATCCACTTGCAGCACCACAGCGGCCTGTGAGGAGCAGAAGAAGAAAACATAGGTTAGCTTCAAAAGACAATCAAGGCGGTGCGCTTCACGCTTTCTCTTACCTAGAAACGAGCCTCTCCACCCGGCATGCCAGCATCAAGACCTTCACACCCGAAAAGAAGGAGATAAAGACATTAATGAATTCCCACCATAAACAGAACAAAGACTTACAATTAACAAACCTACCTGCCTACCAGCAGATTCGGGGTCACAGCAGGCCTGGGCCCAAGGAAGGCGTACTGCACCAGTGAAGCAACTCCGGCAGCTTGCCACCAAACATCAAGCGCCCCTGCACAAGAAACGCAGGAGGGATAGCTCACCCTACAAATAACTAAGGTGAGAAAAGAACCCAGTGGGAAGGGAATCGGTCAGAGGGAGGTGGGAGATTCACCCACTAGAGGTAGTTTCACAAATCCTCCCTTCTGTAATTGCAGATTCGTTATTCAGCACTGGGCAACTATGTATCCAGGGTTCCAGATCTCAGAGCCTTCCAGACGCCCCCGGGGATATGAGGTGAGCATAACAGAACACAAAGCCTTTAAACCTTATCCACCTGGGCGTCATGGAGACATCTGAAACTGATCAGTAAGCCCAGCTTTTGGGACAATTACGCGCCGAGGTACATGCAGCCCGGCAGGAAACCAATTCCTTAAGACGAGATTTAATAGTCACAAAAGACCGTACTGATGAACTAAGCAAACAGCTACTAAAACACAGGCGGGGAAGGCTCCATATCCTGGATTCACCCCAACTGTCGCTACACCATCATCAGTCAATCCAGTACAGATAACGTTGCCGGGAGCAATACCCCCGGCACCACCAGAACGGTTTAATGGAGACCCCAGAATGTACGCAACATTCATGAACCAGTGCCGCCTTCATTTTCTTTGTTGCCCAGGGGCTTTCCCAAACGACCAGGAGAGGGTGGCCTTTGTGTTATCATATTTGAGTGGAAGTGCCGCAGACTGGTTGGTACCTTTAGTGAGCCGGGATGACCCATTACTGCAGAACTTCAGGGGTTTTCAACAGGAGATGGAAAAGTTATTTGCTGGACACTTGCATGGACAAGCTCTTGATAACAAACTCCTGTCCCTCCGCCAAGGGAATCAAGATTTGCTGACTTATATTGCCACCTTTAATAGACTGGTTGTAGAAGCGTGGTGGCCAGAAGATAAAAGAACCACGTTTCATCGGGGCCTACGAGGAGACCTGAAGGATGTCCTTGCTCAAGTGGTAGACCCACCTAAAGACTGTGCAGATTTTATCAACCTGGTAGTTCAGTTGGACCACAGATTACAGGATCGAAGAACAGACCGAAGTAGAATCGAAAATCATGCCATGTACGTACGTTCAAAAGATAATGTTCAACATCCATCAGAAAATACCACAGAACCCAAGCAGATTGGAGGAGCACGACCCCCTTCAACCAAGGTTTAAAGAGACAAGAGGAGACAGCTACAGTTATGCCTATACTGTGGTAAATTGGGTCACTACCTCAAAGAATGCCCAGTGAAATCTCCAAGGAAGGTGGGAGGTGCTACAGAGAAAGAAGATGATGGAAAGGAATCGGAAAACTACCAGGCCCGGCAAGCGTAGAAGTCCGCTTGTCGAGCGAGAAGGATGAATCACAGACATCACATTTCGTCCTACCAGTAACCTTGATCAATCACCAACGACCATCATGGATGCATGCCATAGAGGCATATATAGACAGCGGAGCAGTTGGTAATTACATAGATCGAGATCTGGCAACAGAAATGGGACTTCCCTTATGCACAAAACCAACAACTGAAAAGGTAACTACAGTTGACGTTACAGAAATTGCTTCGGGACCAGTAAACCAATGCACAACAGAATTAACCCTTATATGTCAGGATGGACATCAAGAAGCAATCACGATTGACCTCATCAAAGCTCCTCAGTTCCGGTTGATCTTAGGGATGCCATTGTTAGTAACTCACAATCCCCACATAGACTGGCATGCAAAGAGACTGACCTTTTCCGACGAATGCGCCCACGCTTGCTACCAGAAATCTATACCACAACCAAACCTGAAATCTGTTCAAGGAATAGCATTGGGGATCGCGGAACCAATGGACACCTTACCAAAAGAATATCAGGATTATCAAGATGTTTTTCAGAAGGAACAGGCTAACACATTACCGCCACAAAGGCCGTATGACTGTCAGATCGACCTGATACCTGGCGCACAGGTTCCTTGTGGTCGAATTTATGCACTTACGGAAACCAGAAATCTCCACTTGAAGTCCTATCTGGATCAATACCTGGCTAATGGGTTTATCTGCCCGTCAAAGTCACTGGCAGCCTCTCCCTTATTCTTCGTACCCAAGAAGGAAGGAGATTTGAGGACTTGCATCGATTACCGTGCACTTAATCAAATCACAGTAAAAAAATGCTACCCTTTGCCCCTTATCCCGAAACTGTTGGACCAAGTGAAGGATTCCCGAATCTACACCAAACTAGACCTCAGAGGAGCATACCACCTTGTACATGTTAAGAAAGGGGATGAATGGACAACCGCGTTTCGCACCAAGTATGGCCTGTACGAATATCAGGTAATGCCTTTCGGGCTGTGCAACGCTTCCGCAGCGTTCCAATACTTCATGAATGATGTATTACCGGAATTAATCAATGTCTGTGCCCTGGTCTATATTGACGACATCCTGGTGTATTCCCTTTCTAAAAGAGATCATGTGGAACATGTTCGCTTAGTCCTTGCAAAACTTCGCCAGCACAAACTGTAGGCTAAACTCAAGAAATTCTCCTTCCATTGTCACCGAAGTTGAGTTCCTCAGTTTTGTTCTCTCGCCAAAGGGAGTCAAGATGGATTTACACAAAGTAGATGCCATCTACTTTGTGTAAAAAGTAGATGCCATCCTTAATTGGCCGTCACCTTCTTCACTTAAAGGAACCCAAAGCATTCTCTGCTTTGCAAATTTTTATCGCTGATTTATTCCAGATTTCTCATGGATAGTCCACCCAATCACATCGTTACTGAGAAAAAACAACAAAACATTCCAATGGACTGAAGAGGCGGAACAGGCGTTTTAAGAACTCAAGAAAAGATTCACCTCCGCGCCAATTTTACGACATCCTCACCCTGATCTCCCCTATGTAGTGGAAACTGATGCTTCCAGCGTAGCTATGAGAGCAGTTCTCTCTCGACGAGATCTAGAGACAAGCCAATTACACCCCGTGGCCTTTTGGTCACGTAAATTCTCACCACCAGAACTTAACTATGCAATTACAGACAAAGAATTGTTGGCAATAAAATCAGCCTACAAAGCCTGGCAGCAGTATCTATTAGGTACCAGACATACCATAACAATAATCACAGATCACCAAAACCTTCAATACCTAAAGTCAGCATTGCGGTGGGCTCTATTCTTCACAGAATACGATTACGTAATAACATACCAACCGGGAGTTCGGAATGGTAAGGCCGATGTCTTGTTCTCATATGGGTGTTGAAGAGAAAACAAACAGTACTCTGGACCCTGTTGCCATCATCCCAAGTGATAAACTACTGGGACTCACCACCACATTGACACTGAGTGAACTTCAAGATAGATTCTAACCTTAATGAACCCTGAGATCTTGCAGAAATGGAATTCCCAAAATGAACATCACACGGTTCTGGATGTATTACCCTAAATCAGGGAACGACTATATCTACCAAGTAAAGTTCTGCAAGAATTGGTCATGTCTGGTTATCACGATTCCCTGATCGAAGGCCATCCTGGAATTGCTAAGACTCTAGCCAATGTTAAACGGAATTATTGGTGGCCAATCTGGCGTAAGGACATTGCTCGATTTGTTCTATCCTGTGGGATATGTGCACAGAATAAATCACAAAAACGGAAACCAGCTGGCCTCCTACAACCACTGGATATTCCGCCGGCTCCTTGGCATACTCTTTCTCTTGATTTTATTACAGACTTACCTCCCTGTCAAGGTTTTAATACCATTCTGGTGGTTGTAGATCTGTTCTCTAAAATGGCACATTTCATTCCATTCAAAGGACTTCCTAATGCTACCGGTCTGGCAAAAGCATTTCTTGAACAGATTATAAAACTGCATGGTTTCCCCTCAGTCCTAATCTCAGATCGTGGAAGCCAATTTGTATCCAACTTCTGGAGGAAATGTTGTACCATGGCACAAATCGATGTTCGATTATCCACTAGCCATCACCCCCAAATGGATGGACAAACAGAAAGAACAAACCAGACATTAGAACTGTATCTACATTGCATGCTGCATCAAGTGGAAGAGAATTGGAAAGACTTATGGATAGCGGAAGGAATACACATACAATAACTCCATACACACCAGCACGGGACAGAGCATGTTCTACACAGTATATGGAAGACATCCACGTACCTCTGAACTAGACTCCCCTACGACCTTGGAAATGCCAGCGGTAAAGATTCTACACACAAGCATAACCCAAGCCTTCAAAAGGTCAAATTAACATTTACTGCAAGCCAAAGACAGACAAAAAAAATTCTCAGACCTGCATCGAAAAAAAGGTCCCAATTACCAAGTTGGAGACAAAGTCTGGTTGGCATCAAAACATGTGCCCATAAGAGGTACCCGGACCTTTCGTCCAAGATATCTAGGACCCTATACCATTGAATCGGTGATAAATCCTGTGGCCGTCAAGTTAGCCTTACCACCAAGCATGCAAATTCATCCGGTGTTCCATGTGTCACTTGTAAAACCTGTACAGCAAGGAACTCAAGTCTTAACACCACCAAAACCTGTGCTAGTTGATGGAGAGCTTGAATTTGAAGTTAAAAACATCCTGGATACGAAATGTACCAGATCTAAGCTATACTATTTAGTGGACTGGAAAGGGTATGGGCCTCAAGACAGAACTTGGGAACCAAGTGAACATATTCACACACCACGTCTGATTAAGAGGTTTCACCTGGATAACCCCACCAAACCCGGACCAGACAGGAAGGATACCATGAGAGGGGCCTTGGGGGGGACTGCTGTCATGACCACTGTGAGGGGGCACAAGTTGTGCCACAAGCAGGCTCCCACCAGAATCCTGAGGGGCTTAAAACCACTGCAAAAGGGTTCCTGGAGCCAGTTCTGCCACCTTTGGCACATGGCTCTTATGTAGGAAGGAAGGGCTGTTCAAACTAGGTCCCATTTATGTACATGGGTCTTTAAATCCAACATGGAAGCACCCACACAGTCTAGTACTAGGAACCAAGCCATGCGGTTTAGTGTTTTGGGTGTGGCAGGCCTGGAACTACTTTCCCTGTTACTGCTTTACCTGGCTATATAAACCACGCCCTGACTACAGAACATGCTTCGTGTTATTCTGCAACCAGCAGCGTGACACTCACCGTGTCCAGCTCCTGGTCTTCAGCATCTTCCTGTAATCCTGCATGAACAAGAACAAGATTATTCTGTTTTACCTGAGAAAACACCATCCAGCACTCAGCATCTCAACTGGGCTGCAATCTGTGGAAACCGAGAGAAGAAGAAACATCACTCACCTGTGAGTACTTGTCATGATGCCTACCCCCGGAGCACCAGGCCAGGCCCAGCACCAGGCCAGGAGCAGGCATCACGCCCCCGGGTAAAAGCCCAGCGGCCCTTTATAGGGGCTCTTTGGACTCTGTCCTGGTGCTGTTGGACATCAGTCCTGGCGCCATCGGTGCCAGGCTCACAAGGGGAAGTGTTTGGTGCACTTACCTGAAGCAGACCATGCTGCACACTCACCTGATGCAGACCATGCTGCATGAAGAACCAAACCAAATGAGGCTTAGGAGGGATTATTTTTCTGAAGGAACTATTTTGTTACTTGGGTGGGGCTGTGGAAGAATACTCACCTGGAACTTCTTCCAAGGCTATTTAAGCCACGCCCAGACAGCCACACGTGCTTCGCGTTGTTCTGCATCCCAGCAGCTGAACGCTCACTGTGTCTGCTCCTGCACCTGGACTCCAGCCACGCCCGCCTCGAACCTGGAACACCTGTAAGGAAAGAAGAGAAGAGAAAGGTGAAAACCAAGAACTTATTCAACCTTCTTACCTGCATCCGGAATCTTCACGCCAGCATTCCTGAAGGAAGACTTCCATTTAAAAGCACCGCGTTGCTCGCTGCAGCGCCGCGCTTCACTCACCTGTTCCCGAGACGCCGCCCGGCTCCATCGCGGCTCTCAGCACCGGTCGCCACATCTCTGCACCTAGGGGAGAGAAGAAGAGACAAAAGGTGAGCAAGGGAACACAAGAGGAAAGCCGAATTTTCAGCCATATTACTTACCGGCTTTTCTTGGTGAACCATTCCACATCTCGGGTCGGCGCCGCATCTTTGGCAGGTACCGCACCCCGGCCCCTATGGGGAAAGGACAAAAGACATTACTGGGGAATTATAAAGACATTTAGAGGGGTCGCCCTCATCACTAACACACCTGATTTTACCACCGGCAATTTAACCCCTCAACGCATCGCCTTTGTTCTGCACCTGAAATAAAGGACAGATCACAGGTCAGGAAAAACAACATAAAAGGAGGCTCACACTTGAACTTTTGCATCTTCATACTTACGGCGTATCGCTCAGAAAAGTCAAGTGGATTTGCCAGCGCCATTCTGAAAACCAGTGAAGTAACTGGACGAACGCGCGCCCCTGCACCAGAAGCAGGATGGAGAGTTAATCCTTCCAAACCATAAGGTGAGCTTAAACCGGGGGTTTTGGAGGAAGTCAGAGAAGAACGAATAGGGAAAGGGGGGAGCAAGCACACTATTCAGCAGACAGTTAATCCCCTTTCTCATCTGCAGAAGGATATTCCTACGGGCCAGACAAGCAAGATTTGGGGGTCCTGTTCAATCGGTGGTCCGAATTCTGCGCATCACGCTTGAAGAGGCCACAGCAACCCTGACCAGACCAGCGCCTCCGTGGGAGCCAGGTGAGCGTTACAGTACTAGCTTAAGGACTTCCGGCGAACCGCTACCACAGTTGCTGTTCGAAGATTGCGACCTGCAATAACGAGAAAGGGAAAAACTATATTAGAACGCGCGCTTCCAAAACATCGAATTCCATCAGTCTTACCTGAATTCCATCGTGCTATGCCACGCTTCCATCCGGAGGACCACAGCACCATCTGCAAAGGAAAAGAGACATATTCAGGTTCTCTTTGAATATTAAACAACTGCACAGCGCTGTACTTACCTTAATGGATTCCGGGGGCCTTTTTATCATCGCGCTCTCATCCACTCGCAGCACCACAGCGGCCTGTGAGGAGAAGAAGAAGAAAAGACAGGTTAGCTTCAAAAGACAATAAAGGCAGTGCACTTCGCGATTTCTCTTACCTAGAAACGTGCCTCTCTATCCGCCATGCCAGCATCAAGACCTTGGCACCCAAAAAGAAGGAGATAAAGACTTTAATGAATTCCCACCATAAACAGAACAAAGACTTACAATTAACAAACCTACCTGCCTACCAGCAGATTCGGGGTCACAGCAGGCCTGGGCCCAAGGAAGGCGTACTGCACCAGTGAAGCAACTCGGGCAACTTGCCAACAAACGTCAAGCACCCCTGCACAAGACACGCAGGACGGATAGCTCACCCTACAAATAACTAAGGTGAGAAAAGAACCCAGTGGGAAGAGAATCGGTCAGAGGGAGGTGGGAGATTCACCCATTAGAGACAGTTATCACAAATCCTCCCTTCTGTAATTGCAGATCCATTATTCAGCACTGGGCAACTACGCATCCAGGGTTCCAGATCTCAGAGCCTTCCAGACGCCCCCGGGGATATCAGGTGAGCATAACAGGGACTGGTGTACAGGGGGCCATAGTGGTATGTGGCCAGGAAGGCACCCCGGAGTACATCTGGCACACAGAGGAGGAAGCGGAGGAGGTGGTTGCAGCAGTGAACAGCCCGTGGAGCCCACCAGGGAACATGCCTGCTGCCAGCAAGGCCACGAGGCGGTACCCCTCATTGTGATGATGGGCAAACATACAACGAGTAGTCTGCCCATCATCACGTATGACTGAAGTCCGTCAGGTCAGGCTGACCACCAGGGGCAGCATCTGGTCCCTGATGGACACAGCAGCTGGCAAGGGGATGCTGGTCTGGGTGGAGGCATCGCAGATGCATCTGATGTCCCAGAGACAGGATTTTGAACAGGCACCTCCACAGTCTCATGCCCTTGGGACAGCGTTGCATCATGCACACCCACCACAACTCCCCCACCTGATCCCATGGGCTGGGCTGCAATGGCCACCTCCTCCGCCTCCCCCTCCGTCAACCTGGATGACTCCAGGGTGTCTTCCGCTGTGGCATCACCCTGCTGAGGAGTCCCTTTTTGGACTTATCTCCATTAGCCATGCCCGATGGTACAGGCACTACCTCAGCCACATTGCTCCGTGAAATGAGCTCTCAAAGGGGAGTGGCTGGGGCCTGTGCCTTTTTCCAGTGGAACGTCCCCGCATCCATGCTCCACAGCACCACTTCCACCCTCTTCATCCGCTGCAGCAACTGTGCTAAAGGAGACACATAACAGCTACATAAGTGTACTGTGTCAAAGCCAGTATGGCATCAACAACATTCACAGGAACATGATTTGTCCAAGGCACAATCAGCAACATCTACACTCACACACACGGAAATGCAATTCATATCCAAACTGACACAACAACCCAGTCTCAATGTCAACCACAGTCATGACACATTCACATGTAACCGCAGCACGATATGGGCAGTGCACAGACACATACCAAGAGAAATCGCATGTACCAATGGGAAAGTCAACGTGACCCAACTGCAACCTGATGCACATCAATGGGAGACATGCCACAGGGGCAATGGGGTGGGCAGGGAGTAAACTGGCAGATGGACATACATGTAAAGCATGTAAATCATGCCACTGGACACATTGTGGGCAAGACACACAGTGGATTCCTGGCCACCAGTAGTCAAAGATAATTGCACCACTAACAGCATGGCCATGCCAACAGCTACCTGGGCAACGCTTCACACAATCACATCAAACAACATGCTTCTGTCACAACCCGACCTGTGCGCATGCAACACATACATGCATCAATTGCACCGGCACACGTACACATGGGATGCACACACATGAACTCTGAGTACATAAGCTTCAACTTGACAGATTACATCAGAGTCCCAGAAATTGCAATGTCCCAATTTGACTATGCCAAACATCCAAATGCATGTGTCATCTCCAGACGTGTGGGAATCATAGTTACACATTTCTATTGTCCACACATCATGTCCATCATGCATGCACATTCTCAGCTGCCACCCTTGCCATCCAAGCATGTCCAAGCATGTCTCAGCCACAAGTGACATTGCATGTGCACGTGCACGGTTTGCACAACTGGACAACAACTGATCATCACCAGCAGATCTTACCTATCCACTGACAACTGCACCAATCTAGCCAATCTGTCAAGGATTCATTATTGTAACTCACTATTCACAGGCACCAATGCCCGAAACATCAACAAACTACAAATAGCTCAGAACAATGCTTATAGAGCTGCGCTTAACATCCCAAAATAAATAAATATCTCCGCAGCCAGAGGTAATATCCACTGGCTTCCGGTTCGGGATCGTATCAAATTAAAATTTTTACCATTAACCCACACATGTCTCTCTAATAGCGCCCCCACCTATCTAGCTAGACAAATCTCCAAAGTACAGTCCAGCAGACCCACCTGCTCAGCTTACTCTTCCCACCTTGCCATCCAAAGATTTAAAGGGCAAAAGGCAGTAGGTTGTATCTTCCCTGTGCTTGCAGCAAAACACCTGGCCTTGAGATCAGATCCTTCCCTTTGGTCCTTCCGCAAAGGACTCAAAACCTGGCTCTTTTCTCAAGACACCTGATAGTATCTCAACCATATATTGACACTTACCGAGCACCGACCTCTTACTATGACTAACTTCGATCAAATGTTCCCTACCCCCCTACACCGGACTTAGAACCACTACAAAATGTGTAATCTAACATGCAATATGCAAGTTCCTTGAAGTATGTAATCACTGTAACTAATGTCTTTAACCTATGTAAGCAATGTCTGGAATGAATACCTCTGCAAGCTACAAAATGTGTAATTCTAACATGTAATATGTAAGCTCCATTAAGTGTGTAATCACTGTATCTAACCAATGTAAGCAATGCCTGGAACAAAGATCTCTTCAAGCCACTATTGAAACCGACCTGAATAAGCAATAAGCATCCAGATGCCCCTGGATTTGGCACGCTATACAAATGTCGAAATAAATAAATAAATAATCACACGCTGCAAATACCAGCGCATGTTCGACAGATGCCACACCTCACACATGGGGAGCATTGTCAGGGGCCTGCATGTCGCTGCCGATCGCTGAAACACACATAATGCAAAAATAAGGGTGTCACTATTAACATGCAGGCACATGCACAACACACATGCACCATAGCGTACTGCCACACATGCCTACTCACCAGCAGACTCCAGATGTTGTTGGCAATCACAGACCTGAGTATGCAGCTCCGAGTAGAACCTTGCAAGGACATGCATGTTTTTGTTGGAGAGCCTGCAACTGCCTGCACAGTGCACCTCCACGGTTGCACCGGCCTTCAGGGTGCGCAGGGCCTTGGTGTGGGGCCTGCATTTCAGGTCCTCTCAGCGCTTATGAACAGTCTTGAAGAAGCAGACTGCCACCCCCTTGACACTGATGGCAACCGTTATGTTCTCCCTGATATGCTTACGTTCTTCTTGCTGCGTTGTTTCACTGGTGTAGAAGAAGGCATCATAATTCTCCAGGAGATTATGCACCAAGATGCCAGCTTCCTTTGAGCTGAAGTTGACAGGCCTCTGCCCCGCTGCCTCGCGGCTATCGGGTTGCTGCTCCAGTCAGATGAAGATGATGCTGACATGGCAAACCTGTGACAGTTGTGGGTGGGCAAGGTGGTCCTGGAGATGGGCCGTGGAGCAGTGGTGTTGGAATGGTAGAGTGGGAGTCCGACACAGCAGTGGAGGTGGTCACAGGACCGGAGAAAGGAGCACAGAATAAGGCTGTACAGCAGGCACTCCCCATGCAGTGCAGGTTGCCAGCAGGCACCCACACTGGACAGGAAACAGCAGATGGCAATGTGGGAGGCAGCAAGAGAAGGCAGGTAAATTGTCACGGAGGCATGAGAGTGGATCTTCCGTATCTAGCGACAGAGGCAGCCAAAAACAGAGTAAAGGCTCTTAGCGCGTAAGTTACGTGACACATGCTGGATACAGTGCACAGATGCTGCCCATGGAATTGACAGGGCTGACTAAGGATGTGAAAATGCAACACTGTTTGTGCGCGCAGAGGAACAAAGAGGGACGACTGTCATTTACACGTATTTGGGGGTGCCATTCAATCTGTTCCCTTCAGGTACCTGTGAGGTTTGTACACAATATTGGTAAATAAACACAGTTAAACGGAGAATGTATATTCTTATTCCCAAGGTAAGTTTTATTATCAACGTATAACTCTTCTAATATTTGTTTTTTATGTTTTCTTTCAGATAACCAAATAAAAGGATACAGGTGGTCTCCCGATATCTTCTGGAGAGGACAGAGTTCTTTTTGGCCCAGCGGGACAGAATATTTCAGGTAAGTCTTTGTTTGACTTCTTGTCTTCCTTTCTTTGACGTCTACAATATCGTTTGGGTCTTTTCTCCTTTGCTTTAGGACTTGTCTCCCTCTTTATTCTCTTCACTCTTCTAATAGTCTGAATTCCATATTTCTCAACATGCGTCTCGACGCTTTGCACCCAGTTAATATCGTAATAGCATTTCCTACATAACTCGTAACATGTCAGCGTTGAATAATATGTAGCGCAACGGTGCCCACTTTCAACATCAGAAATCGTCTACATAGGTTTTGTCCGGCAGCCGTTCAATTCGTATCAGAGCGGAGCTCTTTCTTTCATAGTATTAGCTTACCGCTAATCAGCTGGGTCACGTCAATGGGTCTTCCAATCGATCCTGCGGTGTCACTCCCCTGCTTGCTCCCTCGCATTCATCCACGTTGGTTTACACCATTTCCGAGGGTCGCCTTCTGTCCACTCTGTCAGCCTGTAACGACTTTCTCTCTCTCACCTCCCGGCAACTTCGGGGAATCAATCACGGTCGCGTCCTCTTCTTAGCCGTGACACACGATCAGCTGTTCGTCTTGGCGTTCCCCGCTGACCAAAAACTTCTATCCTCGGGAGGCTCAGCGAGTCATCAGCTGCTCGGCTCGGTGCGGTCTCCGTTGTTACGAGCTCCGCCGCAGCTACTCCCTTCGGCAGATCAGCTGTTCTGTCGTACGCTGACTCTCCCCTTTTCCGCTTTCTCTCCGCCTCTCATGGGACAAGCTCAATAGCGACTTCTAACTATCGCATATATTATTAGTTTCTTTAACTTCTGATTAACTCGGTGCAACGGCACAACTTCCCTCTTCTGTTCAGCTGACTCAATACGCCCAGTTCCAACCGTCCTCTTTCAAAAGCTCCTCCTCGGTCTCCTGGCAACCAAAACAAAAACAAAGAAGGGACAATTGTTGTCATCAAACTTCATCTCCCTCCAATCTTCTCTGTGATTGGCCCAGTGACCTGTCAATTACTCCCTTCCATTAGATATCATCAATTAACCCTTCATATGGTCTTTCTGCCTAGTATTAACAGAGCCTGAGCCAGCCGGTGTCTTTGTTACCAAATCTGCTCCATTTTTATCACATACCCTCCCCTCTAGTCCCTTACGTTTGGTAAGGGAATTGTTCCGGGATAAGAAATCTGCCTGGGCCATTAATTTTCCTGGACGATGAACTGTTTTGAACGTAAAAGGTTGTAGTGATAAAAACCATCTCAGTACTCGGGGATTAGTATCTTTGTTACGTGCCAACCATATAAGAGGTGCATGATCAGTCACCAGAGTAAACTCTCTTCCTAATAAGTAATAGCGTAATGCCTCTATGGCCCATTTCACTGCAAGACATTCCTTTTCAATTGTAGCATAATGTTGTTCATGTGGTAAGAGCTTCCTGCTTATGAAAAGTATGGGTTTTTCTGATTCACCTTGCCCCTGAAACAATACCGCTCCAAGCCCTGTTCCAGAGGCATCTGTGTGTAGGAAGAATGGAGCTGAGAAATCTGGACATTTTAAAATGGCTTTTTTCAGATAAAGCATTCTTTAGGTTATTAAATGCATTCATTGTCTCTGTTGTATACCAGCTCTTCTTCTTGCTAGATGAGTTTTTCAACAAATCTGTCAGAGGTGTTGCTATTGTTGAAAAATGGGGGATGAACCTTCTATAGTACCCAATAAAACCAAGAAAGGCTCGCACTTGTCGGCGGTTTGTAGGAAATTGTAAGCTTTTTATGGCTTTCAGCTTGTCTTCTTGTGGTTTAATCATCCCCTGTCCTACAAAGTATCCCAAATATTTAGTATAGAAATTAGCCATGAACGTTTTCTTTGGATTTATGTGTAGACCAGATTCTTGTAATAGTCTAAGTACATTTTCCAAATGGGTTAAATGATCGTCCCAAGTTTGACTGAAGACAATAATATCGTCAAGGTAGGCTCCTACATATTCTTCCTGTCCTCTAAGGATTGAATTCATGAGCCTTTGAAATGTTGCTGGTGCCCCATGCAACCCAAACGGTAAGACTGTAAATTGGAAAAGTCCCGATGGTGTGGCAAAAGCAGTTTTTTCTTTATCCTCGGGGAGCAACGGTATTTGCCAATATCCTTTTGTTAAGTCTATAGTAGTTAGAAATTTAGCTTTTCCCAGCTTGTCTAGTAAATCTTCGATTCGTGGCATAGGGTAGGCGTCGAACTTGGAAATCTCATTCAATTTCCTAAAGTCCATGCAAAAACGAACCGTTCCGTCAGGCTTTGGCACCATTACTACAGGGGATGACCACTCGCTATGAGAGGGTTCTATTACGCCCATCTCCAACATTTCTTTGATCTCCTTATTGATAGATTGAAGTTTTGTCTCCGGAATTCTATAGGGTCTAATTCTTACTACTTCTCCTGGCTGAGTTATAATACGATGACATACCATGTTCGTTCTCCCCGGTAAGGACGAAAAAGTATTTGCAAATCTCCTTACCAACCCGAGGAGTTCTTTCTTCTGTAACTCAGATATATTTTGATTTATGTTTAACGCTTCCAGTCCCAGATCTTCTTTTAACCTTGGAAAAGGTTCGAAAGATGTCTCCTTAGTATTAATCACTGCCACCGTCGTTATAGGTTCTACCCATTTCTTTAGTAGATTCACATGATATGTCTGTGTTGGGAATCTTCGGTCATTTTGTCTCACCTTGTATGTTAGTGGACCTAGGACCTCTTCAATTTCATAGGGTCCTCTCCATGCTGCCAGCATCTTGTTCTCAGACGTCGGGAGTAAGACCAACACTTTATCTCCCTTGTTAAATGATCTTAATTGAGTGTTTCGATTATAGAAGTATTCTTGTTTGGTTTGTGCTTGTAACAGATTTTCTTTGGCAATGTTCTGTAACTTTTCTACCCTCTCTCTAAGTTGGTATGCATACTCAGTAAGTGAGATCTCTTGACTCGGCTCCTCTTCCCAGTTTTCCTTCAAAATATCGAGTAGCGTTCTCACTGATCTTCCAAACATAAGTTCAAAGGGCGAAAACCCTGTCGACGACTGTGGTGTATTCCTTAAGGTAAGGAGTATCCATGGGAGCAACCTGTCCCAATTCTTTCCTCCTGGCTCTCCTGTTTTACGCAACATTTGTTTTATGGTTTGATTGTACCTCTCTACAAGGCCATCAGTTTGAGGATGATAGACAGCGGTTTTTAAATGCTTCATTTGTAGAATCGTACACACTTGTTCCATCACTGATGACATAAAGTTGGATCCTCTGTCGGTAACAAACTCCTTCGGTATTCCCACTCGGCTAATAAAGGGTATCAAGGCATCACATATACTTTGTGCACTAGTAGACCTAAGAGGAAAGGCCTCCGGATACCTGGTAGCATAGTCGACAATCACTAAGATATATTTATGACCTCTGGATGAAGGTTCTAAGGGGCCAAGAATATCTAACCCAATCCGATGGAAAGGTTCCAACACGACTGGCATCGGCTGTAAAGGTGCTTTCCTCACATTGGCTTTATTTTTCTTCTGGCATTCTGGACAGGCTTGGCAGAAACGAGCCACCTGAGCATAAAGCCCCGGCCAATAAAACCTGGCAAGGATTTTTTGTGTGGTCTTCTCTGTTCCTAAATGACCTTCACCAATTTGTAGATGTGCCACTTCCAACACCGTTTGATAATATTTCTTGGGTACTAGCAACTGTTTCAGAATAGTTCCAGTGGCATCCTTGCTAGTTCGATAGTATAATCCCTTTTCTTTAACAAAAGAGGGACCATTTCCCGATACCCCTGAGTTAACTGCAGCCCTAGCATTTCCTAATAATGGATCTATTTCTTGTGCCATTCTGAAAGTATCTCCCGCTTCATCAATTTTCCAGTCCACTGCAATGGGACAAACATTTTTTTCGGCCCAAACTTTCTTTAACTTTCTTAACTCCGACTTCACTTTCCTTTCTTTATTTAGCGGCTCTGCAATGGTCTCATGGGCGAACGGGGCACTTCTTAACCAATTTTCTTCTATCGACTTTATGATCCGTGAAAAATTGGGAACATCGGAACCAATAAGTAGAGGCTCTGGTAATACTGGCATTAGGGCTGCCCTCACCTCCATCTGTTCCCCGGCTACTTTTAACCTAATCTCTTTGGTCGGGTAAGGTTTGACATCTCCATGGACACAACGTATGGGAATTAATGTATTTGGGTCCCCAGTATTCCCCACAAGTTCTGTACTTACAACCGTTTGCAAACTGCCGGTATCCACCATAGCTCTTGTAGGTTTCCCATCAACTTCTGCTTCGCAAATATACGAATACGAGGTTTTAGGGATTGTCGTTCCTTCTTGATATTCTCCTTCTCTGGGAACCTCCATGTTTCCCACGTCCATAGGTTCAGCCTTAACTCTTTTGGGACACATTCTTGCTAGGTGTCCCCACTCACCACATTCAAAACATTGTATGCCTTTTGGTACCATACTAGCGGGCCTGATGCCTACAGGGCTCTCACTCGTTGGTCTCCCTTTTGGAGCCTCCCACTCCGGCTTAAGTAACATCGAGTTCGGCCATCTTGTCACAGTAGTTGTTCTGAGAGAATGGTTATTCCAACTGGCTGTGGGGGTTGGTTTGTTGTTTATCGCATATGTCATGGATCTGCTTTGTCCAGCCTTTTGATAGGCTGAAGCGATGTTAACAGCTTCAACCAGGCTTGGTCGGTGATGTTGGCGCACCCAGCGTTGCATTGGTAAAGGTAAGGCTTCCACAAACTGCTCCATAACAATTTTCTCTGACATCTCATGAGTGGTACTGGTGTTAGACTGCAACCATTTCTCTCCTAACTCTTTGACTCTATAAAAGAGCTGCCTCGGTGTTTCTTCTGCTTGTAGCTTGACTTCTCTAAATTTTATCCTATATGCCTCTTCATCATGTCCCAAGCGTTCCAGTACTACTCGTTTCATATCTGCATACGGGGTTTCCCCGGTTGGATTGGCTGCTTGGTAAGCACTCTGCATCTCACCTGTCATGAGGGGTGCTATGTAGTGACACCAGCTATCGTTTGGCCATTGAGCGTTCCTAGCCACTCTCTCGAAGTTCACAAAGAAGTGAGCTGGGTCCTCTCCTACTGCGTACTTTTGTAAGACTGATGCTGGAACCTGGGAATGTCGTCGTACGGTGGTCGCCTCCATTAATTGAGCTTGTTGTAGTTGTATGGCCTGTTGAAATGCTTGCCTATCTGCTTGGGCTTGTTGGTTCTGTAACTGTACCGCCTGTTGAAGTAATTGTTGCCCCTCACTTAGCGTTTTAATGAGTTCTTCCATGGTGTTCGGCTTTATATCCCACTTCTGACACCAAATTGTGAGGTTTGTACACAATATTGGTAAATAAACACAGTTAAACGGAGAATGTATATTCTTATTCCCAAGGTAAGTTTTATTATCAACGTATAACTCTTCTAATATTTGTTTTTTATGTTTTCTTTCAGATAACCAAATAAAAGGATACAGGTGGTCTCCCGATATCTTCTGGAGAGGACAGAGTTCTTTTTGGCCCAGCGGGACAGAATATTTCAGGTAAGTCTTTGTTTGACTTCGTGTCTTCCTTTCTTTGACGTCTACAATATCGTTTGGGTCTTTTCTCCTTTGCTTTAGGACTTGTCTCCCTCTTTATTCTCTTCACTCTTCTAATAGTCTGAATTCCATATTTCTCAACATGCGTCTCGGCGCTTTGCACCCAGTTAATATCGTAATAGCATTTCCTACATAACTCGTAACATGTCAGCGTTGAATAATATGTAGCGCAACGGTGCCCACTTTCAACATCAGAAATCGTCTACATAGGTTTTGTCCGGCAGCCGTTCAATTCGTATCAGAGCGGAGCTCTTTCTTTCATAGTATTAGTTTACCGCTAATCAGCTGGGTCACGTCAATGGGTCTTCCAATCGATCCTGCGGTGTCACTCCCCTGCTTGCTCCCTCGCATTCATCCACGTTGGTTTACACCATTTCCGAGGGTCGCCTTCTGTCCACTCTGTCAGCCTGTAACGACTTTCTCTCTCTCACCTCCCGGCAACTTCGGGGAATCAATCACGGTCGCGTCCTCTTCTTAGCCGTGACACACGATCAGCTGTTCGTCTTGGCGTTCCCCGCTGACCAAAAACTTCTATCCTCGGGAGGCTCAGCGAGTCATCAGCTGCTCGGCTCGGTGCGGTCTCCGTTGTTACGAGCTCCGCCGCAGCTACTCCCTTCGGCAGATCAGCTGTTCTGTCGTACGCTGACTCTCCCCTTTTCCGCTTTCTCTCCGCCTCTCATGGGACAAGCTCAATAGCGACTTCTAACTATCGCATATATTATTAGTTTCTTTAACTTCTGATTAACTCGGTGCAACGGCACAACTTCCCTCTTCTGTTCAGCTGACTCAATACGCCCAGTTCCAACCGTCCTCTTTCAAAAGCTCCTCCTCGGTCTCCTGGCAACCAAAACAAAAACAAAGAAGGGACAATTGTTGTCATCAAACTTCATCTCCCTCAAATCTTCTCTGTGATTGGCCCAGTGACCTGTCAATTACTCCCTTCCATTAGATATCATCAATTAACCCTTCATATGGTCTTTCTGCCTAGTATTAACAGAGCCTGAGCCAGCCGGTGTCTTTGTTACCAAATCTGCTCCATTTTTATCACAGTACCGCATACCTTTTTTTGGAATGGGGGTTTGCCTCAGCGCATACGTGCATATGTTGTTCCCCAGTTTGAGGCCTGCGGTGTGTCGCATACGCATTTTTGGTTTTGGGGGTGCCACTCTGTATCGCTGTATCGTATACTGATTTTTGTTTGTCGGAAGCTTTCCATGTATCGTGTACACAAATGATGTGTTTGGGCTGTCACTGCATATCGCGTGCCACATTTTCATTTTCAGAAGGTTTCCGGGTATTGTGTATGCAATTATTGTGTTTGGGGGTGCCACTGCCTATCACGTACCACTTTTCCATTTTTTGGAAGGTTTCCGGGATCGCATACGCTATTTCTGTTTCTCAGAGTTCCCTTGTGTATTGCGTGATGTATTTTATTACATTTTAGGGTAAATTTGAGCCTTGCTAAACCACACATCTATGTCGCACATCACGTAGACTGTTCCTTTACTCATATTGCCCAGGACAATAACTTGGCATGCCTTCCATTCACCCCTTAAACCTGGCATGGCATGAGTGGAAAGGCCTGAAGAGGAAAAGGGGGCAGATGGAGTCGAGGACATGGTGAGGAAACATCTGCCCAAGCCCAGGGTGTCGGGACATGATGTGGAGACATCTGCCTGAGGCCCAGGGGATCAGTGACATGATGTGGATACATCTGCCACAGCCCCAGGAGGATGTGGCAGGCCCTGGTCCACAGGTGGCCCGGCACCTGGATGCCAACGTGGTCCCAGCCAGAGAGGGGTAGCACCAACACCCCGTGTCACTCAGGGCAGGAAAAGATGCCCTGCACAGCAGGAAGAGGCTGAACCACAAGACACCTCACAGGACACTGGCCCGAAAAGGAAGAAGGACTTCACAGATGAGAAACTCCAGATCCTCACTAACTACGTGATTGATCACCATCGTGACATGTGTCTGTATGCGGGGAGCACCCATACACCCACACAATGTATGTTACATTGGCAGCGTGCCACGGACCAAATCAACATCTTAGGGGTGGAGATGCACACTGCTGAATAGGTTCAGAAGCACTGGAATGATCTCACCCATCGCACCAAGCACACACTCAGTGTCAACCTGGCATTTGCACTGGCAACTGGAGGGGGCAACCAGCGGATGAGCAGCTGACACTGCATGGAGAGGCCTTGTGCAAATTCATCCTCCTTGAGCAGGTACAAGGTGTGGGAGCAAAAACAAAGAGGTGATGGCTGGAAGGTTTAGAATGAAACCACCGTTCTTCGGCTGCCAAGCCATTACAGAAGGGGAAAGACCATTTGCAAATCAGGCTTGGCCCCACCCCAAAAGGGGCAGTACAGCCCGAACTGCTAGGCCACATCCCTTCTGCACGAGACCACAAGCATCCCCAAACATGTTTCGCCCTTGTTGGGGCTCATCAGTGAGGAGTAGCTTGGGTCTCTAGGCCCAGCAGGCACGGGACCCATGTCTGGGCATACCCTGCCAAGCCATCACTTTTGTGGTCACAGTTTGTCTCACTATGTGAGAGAGGGTATGCCCAGGCGTGGGTCCCTTGCTTGCTGCGCCATAGGGAACCAAGCTGCACCTCACTGATGAGGCCCAAACAGGCTGAAACATGTCTGGGGTTGCTTGTGTTTCCGTGCAGAGGGGACCTGGCCTAGCAGTTTGGGGTGGGCTGCTACCATTGGTGGCAGTACCAGACTGATTTGCATATGGCTGGACCCCTTTTGCAAAGGCGCAGACGGGCTAAAAAACGGTGGTGTGGAAGGTTGCCCAGAGCAACGCCAGAGATACAGATTCATTCAAAACCTTCCACCCATCACTTTTGTGGTCACAGTTTGTCTCACTTTGTGAGAGAGGGTATGCCCAGACGTGGGTCCCTTGCTCGCTGTGCCATAGGGAACCAAGCTGCACCTCACTGAGGAGGCCCAACAAGGCAGAAAGATGTCTAGGGTTGCTTGTGTTTCCGTGCAGAGGGGACCTGGCCTAGCAGTTCGGGCTGGGCTGCTACCATTGGGCGCAGTACCAGACTGATTTGCATATGGCTGGACCCCTTTTGCAATGGCGCAGACGGGCTAAAAAACGGTGGTGTGGAAGGTTGCCCAGAGCAGCGCCAGTGGTACAGATTCATTCAAAACCTTCCACCCATCACTTTTGTGGTCACAGTTTGTCTCACTATGTGAGAGAGGGTATGCCCAGACATGGGTCCCTTGCTCACTGTGCCATAGGGAACCAAGCTGCACCTCACTGAGGAGGCCCAACATGGCCGAAACATGTCTGGGTTGCTTGTGTTTCCGTGCAGGGGGGACCTGGCCTAGCAGTTCAGGCTGGGCTGCTACCATTTTGTGGCAGTACCAGACTGATTTGCATATGGCTGGACCCCTTTTGCAATGGCTCAGACGGGCTAAACAAAGGTGGTGTGGAAGGTTGCCCAGAGCAACGCCAGTGGAACAGATTCATTCAAAACCTTCCACCCATCACTTTTGTGGTCACAGTTTGTCTCACTATGTGAGAGAGGGTATGCCCAGACATGGGTCCCTTGCTCGCTGTGCCATAGGGAACCAAGCTGCACCTCACTGAGGAGGCCCAACAAGGCCGAAACATGTCTGGGTTGCTTGTGTTTCCGTGCAGAGGGGACCTGGCCTAGCAGTTCAGGCCAGGCTGCTACCATTGGTGGCAGTACCAGACTGATTTGCATATGGCAGGACCCCTTTTGCAATGGCGCAGACGGGCTAAAAAACGGTGGTGTGGAAGGTTGCCCAGAGCAACGCCAGTGGTACAGATTCATTCAAAACCTTCCACCCATCACTTTTGTGGTCACAAAGTGTGGGAGGCCTGGAGAATTATGAGGACACATTTGCTGAGTGGCTGGCATTGAGCATCAATTGTTTTGTCAGCAAGGCATGACCCATCCTTTTGGGCAGTGTCACATCAGGCTGTAGTTGTATGCCATCCCTGAGTAATGCATGTTTTCTGACATGCAGACTTGTGTCACATGGCCATCATACTGGGAGTAGCCCATGTTGTGTTAATGTTGCATTTGTCTGTGTGACATGTAAGTAATTTCAATAAAGCACTTCACCTAAGTCAATGCCTAGCGTGTAATGCACAACTGAAATCCTTATTTATTTTGTCTAAAAGTTATTTTATTCTGAACGATGTACCACTCATATCACGCCCCTCTCATGGAACCCCCCCGCCCCCGGTCACACTGAACCAGGAATCAGGCTGGTTTGCAAAGTTAAAATATTTATGTAGTTCACAATATAATCACACTATGTTTAATGGGTGTACAATAATCACCAATTGGGTGATGCAACACTAAGCAATCTCTTTAATCAGAAGGAGTAATAGTAAGCAAAACAATTCAGTACAGAAATAATTCTTTTGTGAGTGTTCAAATCAAGTAGCAATGTGGTTACTATTTACTCCTGCACACCCCTCAACCCACAACAAGCAATGTAACGAGATAGGAGAGAGAACCGGTTTCAGGAATGCAGAATTCAACAAAATGTCAATCCCAATTTCCCCCGAGCAAACACAAGAGAGAAACATAACTAATTGGCAAACTGTCAAAATGGTTTTAAAGTTATCTGAGAATGGATTGGATAAAACACTAAATATGGTTTAAATTACTGAAATTGTTTAAATTCTTATGGAAGCCGCTTTATATAGTTGCAGACAAACACTAGAAATGTTTTGATAGTAATAAGCAATGTGAAAACTTAAAATTGAGGTCGGTTGCAATCAAAAGCTGTTTTACACGTTATAGAAATTTCCTAAAACAAAATTTGCGGCAAACTTTTCTGTGCGCGGTAATCGCGATCGCGGGAACACTATATGGATTTGGGATGCAGTTTTTAATTCTATGGAAAGCAGAGGCTGTTAGTTACAAGCAGGAGTTTCTAAAAATTGAGGGGGTTATGGACGTTTTAGTGGAGGTCGTTTTTATGAGATAGGAAAACAAGGATGCGCTTTCAAAAGACAAACAGGATTTCTTTACATTAGGGGATGACTGTGAAGTAGCAAATACCACACGGAAGCACAGCCACTGGACCAGGGTGCCACTGGATCAGAGCGACTGCCTGCCAAGGAGCTTGCCTTCTTCAGATGAAATATAGGAGCGCAAATATTTTTAACAATACTAGTACCGAAGGAGATAGTAGGGATAGTATAGAGAGTTCAGGCAATTCAAAAAGTTTCTAACAATGCAGATTCTGAAGACAAGATAGGATAGATTCGGATAGGGATTGGACTGTGGATAGTACATATGCTAGTGACACAGTCCTATTCTATGGATACTCACTATATATGTTTGAACAGAACTGTCAGGAATTCTGGTCCGTCAAGATCAAGGATTCTGCTCAGAAATTCTGCTGGGCACACCGGACTGGACAGCAAGGAACTCTGGTCTGCACGGCACAGCACAACTGGACAGGGCCTGCAATGGCTCTCTGGTCACAGCACAGCACAGCACAACTGGATTGAGTCTTTTGATTCTGGTAAGAATTCTTTTAGCAGGAAAGCAGTTAAAGCACAGCCCGGCTGTTTCTTTTGTTCCCCTTAGGTTTCTGGGGGTGAATTCTGGTTTCTGGAAACTCAAGGCCTAGTTGAAAATGGTTCAACTAATGGAATGGGCCTTTCTGCTTGCCAAGTTTCTGGAGTCAGGAGCAAGGAATATGGATGGATCTGCTTCAGGGTGCTTCGCCAGGATCAGGATAGTGGGTGAATCTGTGTGTGTTTTCTAAGTCCTCAGCTTTCTCTATTTATGCATATGATAAGGGGTGTGTGTACTGAATTATCCTAAGCGCACCCCCTAGGCAGGCTATAGGTTAGAATCTCTTCTGCCCTTGATTAGAGAAGAAAACAGGGTGTCACCATGATGATGTGGGTTTATGAGTCAGAGAATCCTCCCCTTGTCTTTTGAACATAAAATCTACTTTTAGTACAATACATATTTACAAGTGTGCAATCTTTCTAACAATAACATATATAAATTGCATATTTTGTGGAGCAGATCCTCTTCCAAGCCCCGTCGTTGTAGGGTCTTGGCACTGCTTTTGACAGAATTCTGCCCTTTTTGTCCTGAACACATGGTTCAATTTCGGAGCAAATTTCCACAAATGTGCGCATTGGATAAGGGCATAAGCGTGTGAAGTTTCATACTTTTGACATAAAAACATTTGGTATAAAACCATAATTTCCACTGTTACTTCACAGAACATAGGACAGAGTTGTGGCACATCTTAAAGTGTGCAGCCAAAAATTCAATTCACAATTCTGGGGTTTACATATTTTTCACAATCTTGCACAGTAAATTATCAGTCTTTTTAAAATGTGCTTTTTGTCCTTGTTAATCAACAAATGGTTGTCTGTCCACGCCTCCGTCCTCTTCTTGCAGCTCAGGAGCAATATCCTCCCATTTCCTTCTGGCAGAGGCCATTTACGATCCTTCCTAATTAGCATCTCCTTGAGTTGGAGGAAGTCCATTGTCCACTTCCCACAGCAGCCCAAATTCTCCTCCCCTAATCTAATCCTCACAGAGGTGTGATTTCCTGGCCTTCATCGGGGAAGCTATCATACTGGTTGGGTGGCTTAGAGGCAGCTTAAATTCAATGTCATTTTGTTACATTTTTTTTCTTGGTTTAAAACAAACTTGCAATTTTCAAACAAGCAGCTAGAACACTTATTCCAGCTTCTAAACCCTGGGATTTAAATAGTTACAACCTATGTTACGCTCAATAACAGGTCACTTAGTTTTCAGACATTAGATTTCAATGGTACAAGTTTAAATCCTTATGATGCGATCGACTGACAGCTGTCATACAGGCGGCCGCTGGTACTGTGCCCAGATTTTGACAGATTTCACAGGCAGGCACATTTGCTGTGAATGTTTCGATGACAAATTCCGCTTTTCATGATATTGTATGTTCATAATGATTTCTTGAATGAAGTGACTAGAAACACCCAGCAAGAATATTGGATGTTTGATGGTGTTTTGGACCGGCATTCTGTATTTTCAGAAACCAAGGAAAAGATTTGAAAACAAGATTCTGGATTCCTTTCAGCAAAACACTGCTTTTCATGCAGTCTCCATTTTTACTTGTTATGAAGCCCAGTGACATGTTTCAGCAGTGAGGTCACCATTCCACCACGGACAACATTCATGGTAGATTTAGCAGCCATCTTCTCGTGTTGTAAGGCGCGATTTCCATAGGTTTTGGCGCTCATAGGGGTTTTGTGGCCATTTTGATAATTCTGGCACCATCAGCACACAGTGATGCCACAGGGCAGAGCATAAGTGTCTTAATACATCCCACAAATCACCCTTTCACAACTTGAATTTGACTGTCCATCAAGGGGAAGTCGGGAGATTGTGATGTCAATCTTTCTTTTTGGTCCAAGTGGAAAAATTCGTCTGCTCCTCCCATCAGTACTGGATCGACAGGTTCTCCTCGCCGGTTCCGGATGGGAGTATGGAGCGATACCCTGGGCCCCTTGGGTCTTTCCTTCCGGTCCCCGAGTGGTCCTACTTGGTGCTTAGAATCCAGGCTTTCAGTACTATGATGACAGAACAGAACAAGGTTACGGACATTTCCCCACCACTATTCATGTAGTGGGGCAGATGCATACCTTTGACATACAATTGACAATCTTTCCCGCTTGTAATTATTACTGATTTTCAACAGGTGGAATGGTTTTACAGTTGGAATTTTCTAGAGATCCTGAATGTTACCAGATGACTCCTCTAGTTGCCACAGAGTATGCCTAGGATGGCAAAAACTTCAGTTGGTTGATGTGGATCCACTTATTTTCCCCTTCTGCCAAACTGCCTTTGGGGATACGGATTTTGTAGGCGACTGGTGAGATTCTGTCTACAATTTCAAAAGGACCCCGCCTGCTGGGAAGAAATTTGCGCTGTTTGGCCTGGTACCTTTGGAAATTGTAAAAGTAGACCCGGTCTCCTACTTGGTATTCTTTTCTAGTTGTCTTAAGGTCATAGTGGGTCTTCATACTGTCTGCAGATCTTTCTAGATTCCGCTGAGTATAGGCAAAAGCATGTTGTAGGTGTTTTCTCAGATTCGCAACATACTCATGAGTTGTGGAGGCATTTTTCAAGGTCTGCTCTTGGGTTTTTTAGAGCAGATCCTGGTGAAGCACCATCCTTCGTCCAGTCATCAGCTCAAATGGCAACATTTTTGTTGCAGCATAAGGGGTAGATTTGATGGCCATCAGGACAAGAGGTAATCCAATGTCCCAACTTGGCCCAGAATCTGCCACAAACTTTTTTAATATGCTCAGAATTGTCTTGTTGTATCTCTCAACTCCGCCACTAGAGGCTAGCTGGTAGGCAATGTGTAGTTTCCTTTTGACCCCAAGTATCTCCCACATCTTTGTCATCACTTCGCTAGTGAAGTGACTACCTCGGTCTGACTCAATCCTTTGGGGTAGTCCAAAACGTGAGAAGATGTGGTTGATCATCAGGGCAGCTGCTGTTTCTGCCTTGCAATTTGGGGCCGGGAGACATTCCACCCATTTAGTGAACAAGCATGTCACGGTCAACATGTACTTGATCCCCCTAGAGGAGCAAATCACGGGCCTGATAAAATCGACTTGTAAATCTGACCAAGGCAGTGTCATCCGCCTCTTTTGGAGGGGAGCACAGTGTGTGAGTGATGTTGGCTGAAATTGTGCACACACAAGACACCCCTTCAAGTATTGGTCGAGGTCCTGCCCCATGTGTGGCCAGTATGCACCTCTCTCAAGATTTCTAGTGTCGTATGAAACCCCCGATGACCGGCTGTGGCCGCATCATGGGCGTGACTTAGCATCAGGCTTCGGAATGAGGTAGGGACCACCCACAGGTCATGGCCAGCTATGGATATCCTTACCAACAAACCGTCTTGGATTCAGAAAATTTTTGGACATTTCATCAACACTCTGAGGTCCTCTTTCCCAATGTAGTCGGTATCCGTCAGGGGAAAGTTCTCAGGGTCCTCAATGTGTTGATAAAACTTGCCAATTATTGGATCCCCTTTTTGAGCCATAATCAAATCAACATCTGGGGTCTCCTTACTCCATTGTGAGGTTGAGAGTTCATTGTGAGCATTTGTCTGGGACCTAGTGATAGCAGTGACTTGGATTTCCCCCAACAGGGACTCGATCTCAAGTAGATCCCCTTGGATGGCTCCGGTTTTGGCCAGCTGATCAGCTAAGTCATTTCCAGTTTTGTCTGGTCCCTCTACTTTAGAATGACCCTTGATCTTTTTCCAGTAGAAGGTCATCCCATTCGAGGTGACCAGATCATCGATATTTTGAATTAATTTTCCATGTTTCAATGGTTTGATATTAGCACATAGCATGCCTCTGGTTTTCCAGTTAACCAGGTGCTCCACGAACCCGTTCTGTACATATTTGAGTCAGTGATTATGACCAGTTCGTTGAGTTGGTGTTGGACAGCAGAGAGGATGGCTTGATGCACAGCCATTAACTCTGCCACTTGACTACTTCGGGGACCGATTTTGTACCCAGCGAAGGGTTCTGGGGCATCATTCACCCATGCATTCCCTACGCCGGCCACAAGTTCTTTTTCCCCGTTGTTGTCAACATGGTAGGAACATCCATCCACATAGACAGTGGGCATTCCCTCACACTGGTCTTCTTCATAGACTTTGTGTGGGGAATTAAGGTATGGCTCCATGTTGTCCTTAATTTTAAGACTTTCGTCCTCGTCTCTGGCACAATCATGCAAGTCAGCCAGACCTTGCGCGAGGGGACTCTTCTTGTTTTGGCCATATCTGACCTGCACAGGAAAGCCTTGCATTGACAGAATCCAGGAAGTAATTCGGGAATTCCTCACATTTCCGGCCCAATTCTGTCACTCTGAAGATATTGCAAAGGTTGGTGTGGAGTCTCCACTATGATGTGTTCCCCCGGATGAACGGCGGTAATTTTTCAATGCCCACACCGTTGCCAGGAGTGCCTTCTCACAATCGTTGAATTTTTCCTCCACAGAGTATAAAGTCTTACTTGCATAGGAGATTACTGTATTGGTATTGACCTTGTCATGCTTTTGATATAATACTGCAGCCAAGTATGTATTTGAGAACCATGTCTCCAAGAAGAACTCCTTGTTTTTTACAGGGTAACCTAGGCATGGCGCTTGTGAGAGGCTTCTTTTGAGTTGTCTTACTGCATCAGCTTGTTCTGGACTCCACTCCCACTTGACCCCTCCCCTTCAAGAGATGTATCAGGGGTCTTGTGATCTTTGCATAGTCCTCAATTAACTTTCTGCTGTAATTAGTTAGTACAAGGAGGCTCCTTAGTTCCCGCAGAGTTGTGGGGTCTTTTAATTTCTGGAGTGCTTCCACTTTCTTTTCCTGGGGACAGAGACCCCGAGGAGTAATCTCATGCCCCAAGAAATGGACACGGGTTCTGCACCACTGTGCCATTTGAAAGGAGAGTTTTGCTCCGGCAGCCCTCAACTGTGTCAGAACATAATGGATCTCTGCCATGTATTCCTCCACAGTTGAGCTTTTGACTAAAACATCATCTACATAGGCCAGGTTACCCCTTTCACCAAGGTCGGGCATGGCCTTGTGTAGAAAAATGTTAAATTTGTTGCCGGAGTTTATGTATCTAAAGGTAGTCTGGGTCCATGTGTACTGCTGCCACCCGAAGGTAAAGGCCTGCTTGTATTGGTCCTACCTACTGACAGGTACAATCCAATACCCATTGGTCGGTCAATGGCAGTGAATACGTTTCAATATGTTGGATCTGGGCCAGCCCTTGGTCAATGTAGGGAAGAGGCCATCGGGAAGTATGGATCCGTTTTTTGAGCTCCCTTAGGTCAGCACAGAGTCTCCACTGGCCATTTGGTTTCAAAATCCCCAGCACCGGATTATTGAAGGTGCTGTGGACTGGACAAATTATCCCACGGGACTCAAGGTTCTTAATTATTTCAGTACAGTAAGGGACTCCATTGATGCGAGAGGCAAGCGATATTGCTTCACAAACACTGGAGTCATGCCAGGGTCTATGGGAATTGTTGTTGTGTGGATGTCGGTGCAACCACAGTTGTATGAGTCCACCCCAAAGAGATCTTGAAATTCTAAGAAAACTTGTTTCAAATTTTGCTTTTGTTCCAGAGCCTCACAGGCATCAGCTAGGTTGACTCTCTCTTCAACCATCTGCCTGAAGCCTGAAAAGACTTCCGGTGTTGCTATCTCAGCAGCCTCCTCCAGCAGGGTGGAGAAGTCCCTGGCCAAAGTGCTGATTTGGACTGGTGGCTTCAGGTAGGGAAGGCAGTCCTCGCGGACTTGGAAGATCTCCTCATCCCTCCTGAAGTCACAGGTCACATCTTCCTTACCATAACGGCAGGAAGTGTAAATTCCCCCCATGCCGGGTGAAGATCCTGTCTGATGTTGCGTCATCGTCGCTATCACTGTCAAAACAGTCCTTGGGGATTGGTCCTAACAGTTCATTAACTACATCTATGGAAAAATGTCGGTCATCAACCGCCATTCCAATAATGGTGCCTGCGGCTAGAGTGATACTTTTTAGGTCGCTGTTATCCACCTCTATTGGAATGGTGTTGTGTTATATGTCGACTAATGGTTTTGGGTTTACCCCCAACCCTTGCTGTTGGAAGTGAGCATTAAGATGAATATAGGTTTTTCAGTTTCTGTCCTCTTTTAACTTTCGTTTCCAGTGAGAATTGTCGGGTCCTTTCTGGGATGGTGACTTGCTCTCCAATCTGAATTTCAATTGCATATGGCAGCAGTTGAGCTGACCTAAATGCTTTCTCTGTGTCATCAAATTCCATGGGATTATCCGGTAATCAGGACCAAGCTTTGAAGTTTATTAGGTCCAAACTAATGGCAAAGAGATTGAAAATGTCATTGCCTAAATAAAATGCAGCAGGGACATCTTGCACGACCAAACAATTATGGCCTGTGCTCTTGTTACCTATGGAAATTTTGAGCATACACCTGCTAGGCAGGAGAAGTTTGAAATTGGGTGTTTCCAGGTCCATTTCCCATTTGTCTAACAGTTTAAATGTGGGAATGGCTGGATCTTTTGGGAGTTTGCAGAACATGGCCTCGCTGATGAAGCTCTTACCATTGTTCAGACATACTCAGGCGAGAACAGAGTCCTTCCCTTCATTGAACTGAGTAGGGATGAACAACTGCTCTCCAATTTTCTGAATATCAGCCAAGCTTTGAGCTGATTTTTCATCTTTCTGGACTATAGGAGTGGGGTTTTCTGATTGTGAATTTGTAAAGAATTTCAGAGTGTTTCCTTCCAGTGTGGAATGCTACCTTAGACTGGAAGGAAGTTTGATTTTCAGAAATAGAGAGGACTCCCCATCACCAGTTTGTTGTCCTACTGCAATTACTGACACGTCTGGGATTTGATTATTCTGGAAGTGAAATTCTATTTGGTCAGGTTTTTGTTCAACCATGTGGCATGTGCCGTTTAAACTAACATGGTTGACACTCTGTTTCAATTTTATTGGTCGGTTAGTCTGGGTCCAGAGGACCTTGTTTACACAATCTATGAGGGGAGACAACCTACGCAGGATGTCATTCCCTAGTAAGCAAGGTGTGCCCTCTGGAGTCACAACTATGACCGGGTGCTTCACCTTGTGTCGCCCAATTTTAATGTCCAAACATTATGTCCAGCCTGTTTGGCTGTTCGGCGTGGGGTAGGCCTTTCTGTGTTGTAAAAGAAAGGTATTGTAAATCATCCACCAGAAAGACCTCTGTTCATAGGTACAAAAAAAACAAAAAAACAAATGATGGTTAAAAACTTAAGGAGTGGGAAAAGGTGTTTGAACGGGTCACCTTCTCCGGTGAGTGAGGGGAACATGTCAGAGGACGATAGTTCACAAGAAACAGTAAACCAGACCAAAAAAAAGAGGAAGTGTATGCGCAAGCTTATAGGAGGTTTTCACCCTATAGGAGCTGCCGCCATGAGTCTCAGCGAGGTGATGCCAGTTTGCACCACCACGCCTGAACCTCTGGTCGGTGAACCAAACAGCATAGGTGATCTGTATCCAGTTAACCCAATCTGTAATATACCCATTACTGACAACTCCCTGCTGGGCGCCATAGGTGATTCTTCCATTCTCCCGTCCTCAGATACATCTCTAGTGGCCCCGGCCGTATTGCCGAACTTCATAGCAGAACTCGGCTCTCAAATGGCCCCTCAACTCCAGCCTCAAGCTCTCGTGGCTTTAGGGAACAGGTCCACTTCCATGCGGCAATTGCTGCTAACTTGACTCAATTAAAAGAAAAAGGGAAGAAAGATATAATCCCGGAAGCAAAAGACATTAAACAAAATGCGAGCTCCCCAGCCCACGAGTTAATGGGTTGCCCTAGTGACACCATTTATCCACACTCCCCAGTCCTAGGTGTTGACCCATCATTTAACAAAAAATTATTTGAACAGCCTGGGCTGCCTAACTCACCATTTCCTTTACACCCCCTTGAGGATACACTGGTAGATCTTACCCAACATGAGCTTCAAAACTTCCCAGTGTTGACGAGGATACTGAACTTGCTTGACAAAGGGCACAAATTCATCCACGGTGCAATTGGTGCTCTCAGTTCAGCGACTTCAGAGATCTCATCCAGATTGTGCAGAATTGAGGGATTTTTGATGGCTCAAGAGAAATGCCATGCATTTTGGGCTGATCAAATCCTGAATGGAAACCCTCATGCTCTGAATCAGCAATCTCCACCTATAAGTCCCACTCAGACCCAAGCTACACAAACACCACTAATAGGTGCTCCACAGTCCTCAATATCAAATCAGTGTGATCTTCCTATTCAGCAGAAAGATTTGATACCTAAAGCTCAGAGCGAAAGCTTGACTCCCACATACGAAGAAATTGCAAAACTACAGCATGAACAAATCTTGGCGCTTGAAAAAATTGTGATAGCTGCCAACTTAGTTCCTCTTGAGCTATTGCAAGGTGTTCATTCACTCAGCCCAGAGCGCAAAAGTCCCTCTCATTAAATATGATGCCGAACAGCCCTTCTGCCCTTACCGACCTGATCGATCTAAACGAAGGTCAAATCTTGGGTGCCCAAGTTGAACCTGAAGTTACGGTAGGGAAAAGCGACTTACAACAATCTTCCTTCTTTATGTCACGAAAGGCAAAAAAAGTCATGTTAGAGCACTGAAACGACAGGCTCATACAAGTGCATATTCTGCAAGTATGCAACCCGAGATAGTAATTATAAACAATAACAAAAAAAAAAAAAGTTGCGTCCCAGCCAGTTAAACCTTTTAGCATGAATGTATTTAAAACAAATATTGCCTTAAGTCATAAGGATGAAACAATCATTGCCCTCACCCAATTGATGTAGAAAGTCAGGAACATTTGGGGGTCAATAAGTGTCGACCCAATGAAGGACTTTTAATGTTGTCACCCAATGCGTTGTCAAAATTGAATTCTTTGGAGGCAGAAGAGGGAGAGGCAGCAGCTGTAAATGAGGCCAGCGCCCTAAGCTCTCCCCTCTTAATCCAAACACAGCTCCAAAAATTCTTTGACAAAATCAACAAAAAATCACTTCTTTAACCTGTCTCCTCCAAAGCGGTGAAAGCAAGGCTGAGGACATAAGTGAATCTGTTGGGGCCAATAATGATTTTGGGGATTCAGTAGACTTGAACAATCTAAATCTAAGTTCATTGGTGAGTAAAGTAAAGGAAACTATGCATGTGACCTTGGGACTAAACCCAAAGACTGCTCTACCTGGTCCTGGACTTCTGAAAAGCAATCAAATTAATAATGCTAGATTGAAATATAAAGGGCCTGTCATAGACAAAGAAATCCCACAAGAGATGAAACTGATAATGGGGTGGAGGGTAGATCCTTTAAAGATCGATAAACCAAACATAAATCGCGCTTCTCTGATGAAAGTGTTTCATCAAATTCCCGCTCTGCGCAATTTGGTGTCTGATGATATCGATTGGATTCGTCTGCCCCATGTACCAAACTTTCGTATGATTTGCAAATTTCAAACAATAATGATTGCCACACAAATTTGGAAGCACCAGAAAGATTTTGAGATGGTGGGGTATCATCTAGTTGTGTGTTGTTTCATGGAAGAGGCCACAAGGTTCGTTGAGTATCAGGTGACTGTTCCCCCTCCCGACTTGAGTACAGATGCAAGCGACTCTCAGATGGCATGTCTGAATGAAAAACTAAGAGTTCAATCGGAGTCGGTAGCAAAAATTGTATCAAGTCTGGCATGGTTGGGACCCCTGATGAAAGCTCTGCCTAATGAACTTCCAGTTAAGGAAAAGCTATAAAACGATGCCCTAATCATAAATTAATGGAACTGTTGTGGACTTAAAAATCTTAATTTGTGGTTTAGTAAATTGAACCATGCTAATCGTCCCACAATAATTTTGGTCCAAGAAACAATGTCATCCCAGAACATCTACTTAGAAGGTTATTGTGCTTTCTTTTCTCATGCTGTGAGAGGCGTGCTTGGGCGACCCTCAGGAGGCCTAGCAATTTTTGTTAAGAATGATCATTGTACAAATGTGAGTCAAGTATACTCTTCGCCAGAATTGCTTGCAATATCAGTGGCCTATGGTAATGCTATGAGTGATCATATTTTAATTATTTGTGTATATTGGAATCCTTCATCTGTTTCAATGGATCACATAATTGAAAAACTAAATCAATTACTGTTAGAAGTTGTCCTCAAAACTCCAAATGTACAAATTATCATAGGTGGAGATTTGAACTCGAATTTAATGGCAAATAGTCTAGGACTTGAAAGTGCTAATTAGGCTTATCCTGTGTCCTCCTATGAAAGAGGTCAATAATGGGTCGATTTCTTTGAACAATGGGATATGCAAGTAGTACCTTTTTCAAATACAGTTCCCATGTTCACATGGAATCAGGGCCAGAAATGTTCAACAATTGATTATATGGTGGCGTCAGTGAGCCTACTAAAAATGACATTAATGTGCTCCATTTTGAATCTAGACCAAAGTGATCATTGCCTTTTGGCGTGTCGTTTCAAGATTAACCTCCCTGTGTTTAAATCATTGCCACTTCTGCCATTACCTGAAATAGACAGGCATGCTCTCTCTCTTAGATGGAACCCTGGTATATGTAGGCAGTTGAATTGTTTGGTTAACCGAGACATTATAAAAAGCAATTCCATATTGATATCTATGGGCAAACATAAATCATCTGACCTGGAAAATGATACTATGATTCTTCGGCATTTGGAGGTGCTTTCAGCTCAACATATTGCCAAAAATCAAAATATCTTTCCTGCAACATATATGGACTCAATTGCTACTAGAAAAAATCAGAAAAACATTGCAATTCGTAATTGCTAAGGAAATCCACGGATAGAGGTGCAAAGGCATTGGAGAAAAAAGCAATATTGACTAAATACAAAAATGATATCAAATTCCTAAAGTTTGGTAAATATATTAAAAATAACCACAAAATGATTACTGATTTAATCTACAAAAACACTCGGGAATTGTGGGCAATATTACGCGATCCCTTAATGAAAGTACCCACGTTGCTGCGTTCAGCTGTGAGTGGGGAAGTATGGGTAGAATTTTTTCTGAAAAAATATGTGCTCCCTGGACAATTTACGCACCTCAACACCCAGGTCCCTATGACAGATCTCCCACAATGTTGCCCCTGTGGAGTGGAGGAGATTGAAATAATAATAAGGAATTTAAAACCCTCAAATGCAGCCGGCCCAGATGGTATTCCACCATCTGTCTTAAAAGATGATCCAAAGTTTTGGGCAGCTTTCTTGAAACACTGCTTTGACTGCTTGTTCCAAACGAAAACTATGCCTTCATCTTGGTTATCTGCAACCATTATTCCCCTGCACAAAAAGGGCTCGCTTTCCGAGCCAGAAAACTTTAGGCCTATTGCACTCATTGATGTGTCTGCAAAGATTTTTGTTTTTGACAGTGTTATTAGAGAGATTTTATGGCAAAGAATGCAATCTCTTCATATTCCTTCACATTTCATAGCCATGATATCTCTCTTACACACAAATACAAATTATAAGGTACGAATAGATCAAACTGGGTGGTTAACTGACCTGATTCCTACCCTTATAGGAGTCAAACAAGGGTGTAACCTTGCGGCCATATTATTTAATCTGTATTTGTCTTACATTGACAAGTTATGGCCTAACTCCTAGTCCTTCCCTGTAAAACTTGGAGCCTTATGCATTAATTGGTTAGCTTTTGTAGACAACCTGATCTTGTTTGATCAAACTCCGTTTGGTCTCCAAAATAAACTGGTTCAGCTAGTGGAATTTTGTGACAACCACAACTTGAAGCTCAACCCAACAAAATTGCACATTCTTGTATTAACGAATAAAAGAAAGCTCAAACACTATCAATGGGTCACGAAGGGGCTGGCAATCCCACGGGCATTGGGAATGCTTTATCTGGGATATAATCTGACCAATACTGACTCCATTGCTAAGTGGCAATCAGCCATTGTCATTAGGACCACACCTCTGATTGCACAAATGAAGTTAATATACTCGAAGATTTGCAGATTCTCCTTAATCCCATTGATTGAATTTTATACTCTTAATGTGGAAACAATCATTTTGTATGGATTAGATTTGTGTACATTGGCAATTGGTCCAGTTTTGAATGTAATTCAAGGTGGAATATGGAAAAAGGTATTGCGTCTACCATCATCATTACCAAACTCTGTCATTATCCATGAATTAGGGCTTACATCTCTTGCGGCAAAATGCCTATGGCGCAGACTGGCCAACTATGCTAAAATGCTAAATCTTCCACCCAATTCGTTATATGAAGATCTAAAAACCATGTTAAAGAATGGCAAGCCAAACTCTCTACTATTAAGGCGGTAAAGTGTGTATATAGAGCCTTGAACATATTGCTGTGGAGACTGTCGACTTGATTAAGCGTCCACAAATAGTGAAGTTGAAGTTGTACCAATTTGACTGGGCGATTACAGCTGATATGATTGGGACATATACAGCCTATAGTGAATATGCAAAATTTCGCCAAAAATTAAAACCCTGTCTGCCATATATCAGACAGATTTCATGCCAGAAAGTGCATATATTATATATGCGCTTTAGACTTAACTTATTAGCGACAACAGAGCGTATGAAATCTTGGCGGAACGGGGTTGTTATAAGAGACAAAAGTTGAAGATTCTGTATATATTCAGGAAATGAAACTTTGAAACATCTTGTACTATATTGTAACCACTTTGCAAATGAAAGGAAAAATATATGGGAATATATGTAAGCTCTGCTGTTGACAATGACCTAGAATCACTTTGGACACAATGTATGTGGGGTTACAGGCAATCTTTGATTATTGCATTGTACCATCTTTTGGTAGTTATTGATTTGAATTTAGTGAAAAAGAAAGATTTGGAAGATTGTGACTAGAGAAGCGTGCCTTATAGATCGAAAATGGGTCTTGAAGATTGAACTTTAGTATTTTTTGGAGTTGTACATTACTATGTTTGTTGTTTTAAAGATTATATTGTCGTCTGAAATTTCTTTACTTCCTTTTTCTTCTTTTCATTTTTAAACTTTTTAAATTTGGTTATTTTTATGTAATGATTGAAAGTTGTTTTAAATGTTGTAAAGATGTTCACATCAAAAACAACAATAAAAGAAATTTAAAAAAAAAAAAAATGTCCAAAGCCGCATTCCCCTCGACGGTAATTTCCTTCCCGTCGAAGTTCTGAAGTTGTCCAGGAAGAGGGGGGAGAGGAATTTGGTATTTCTCACCCCTTCCCGAATTCAGTTGATCAAAGCCCTTTTCTACCGAAGGGTAGCTTGGGATCCAGTGTCCACCAGTGCCAAAATTGTACATTGCCCCTGTATTTGGTCCGGGGCATGGAATCTTCCCTCCTTTTCCTCAAGGGCAAAAAGATAATGTACATTTTTTTGCGTTAGTTAGTTTCTCGGTTTCGGATTCTGAAAGAAAGGTGATTTGGGCAGGATTCTGTTTGGGGTCTTGGGAATCTGGAAGGAAAAGGTGACAGCTAGATATGGGGGAAGTTTCGGGTTCCCCTGGTTCTGATTCTGGGCTGTCCCCCCCTTTTTGGAGGCAGTCACCGGGATGGGTTTTAACCAGGGGATTTTCATGCTGGTGATTTCGGGGTTGGATGATGGGCGGTGCTAACTCGGTCCCCACATCTACCCAGTCTGGATTTGGATCCTTTGGGACCCATTCTTCTTCAGGAGAGTTCCCCCATCCCTGAAGGAGAAGATCCTTTTCCCAGAATCCTCTGAGGACCCCTCTCCTTCAATATGTAAGATTTGTACCTCCTCCTCAAAATGGGTCTTTTTGGGCTCTTGAATTCTCCTACCCGCCCTCTGCTCCTTGGGTGGCTGACTTTCGGGGGCAGGAGATTTTGGTTCCAGTTGCTGGGTTTCGAGGGGCTTTCCACAAGTGGGGAAGGAAGCTTCCTCCAAGGCTTTACACCCCCCCGTCCCCTTGTGCCTCCTCCCTGGGAACCGGTGGGTTGTCGGAGTTCTTCCCCCGTCATTGCTCTGGAGCACCAGATCCTAGATTTGAGGCATTCTAAGCCGCCATGCTCATCTGGGGGTTCTGTTGAGCCCTCAGCATGTGACCCAGATCCTGTGCCATTTTCTGGACCTGGCGCTCTAGTTGGGACACCTGCTCTGGCTGGTACGGGGTCCTCATTTCTCGCCTGGTTGATCCCGAGAAGGGTAGCTATCCCTTCTCCCAAAATACCCTGTGTTAGGGAAGTTTGGGTACCCCTCCACCCTTGGCCTCCCCTCTCCTGGATTGGGCTCTGGGCTCAGGAAAGTGGGGAAAGAGGGATGGGTTGTTTTGGGGGTTGAAATTTGGCAGGTATCTGGGAAGGACATTTTGTCTGGTATTTGGGGGATTGCTGCCCTCCTGGGGAAAGTGAGGAGGGGAGTTCCCTGGGTTTCCTGCTGTCTGGTTGGATCCCCCCCTTGCGCTGGCGAAGTCCACACATAACCCAGGATGGGTTTATTCCCCTTGTAGCGTGGGCTGATGTAGTCAGGGGAGTGAGGGGTCCCATTTGTGGGGTTGCCTCCCTGGCTCCCTGTTTGTGATTGGCCCGAGGGCCTTCTGGGTTTGGGGTTGTTTTGATTCTGTGTGGGCAGGTTTTTAGGCCCCCCGATCTCCAAATCTAAAATGGGGGCAACCTTCACCTACGCCACTTTAGTGGCAGCAGGTGTGTTAGTTGTTTTGGGGCTTTTGGGATTATTTTTGTTTTCCAAAGGCTTCTGCACCTCATAGATTCACGTTGCTTGTTCGATTACCCAGTCTAAAGATATTTTCTCGTGAAAGTCCCTCACTAGCTGGGTCATAATATACTTAGGGAGAGCATGAAAGAAAGGGTTTACAAATTCTTTGCTGTCAATGCGCACCCTTCTAGTGGTCTGCGCAACGGCCCGTTGCAACTCCTGAACGAATTCTTGTGGAGCCTGGTCTTCCCCACATTGGAAGTTATAGGCTGCCTTGCAAGCCTCTTGAGGATTCCTGTGAACAGAAAAATGTTTCAGGATGGACGCCCTATCGGTGGACCATCTGGAATGATTCTGATCCTCCAGCCCCAAAAAGAAGCTGGAGTAATCAGGAGAAAATGTCCACTTCACATACTGAATACAGCTTTGGCTGTCCTTCAGATGGAAAGTGTCCATCGTCTGTTCAAATAGCTCAAGGTGCTCCCAAACCAAATATTTTGCATTATTGTGATAGGGCGTGATGACGCTCCTAATGGCTTTTATTTGTTTCAGTGGATCCTTGCAAAAGGCCCTTTTGACTTTATTGGCTTTCTTAATTCGGATCACCGTGGTCCACTCATCCTCTGACTCAGAGGCAGTGCTACCAGAGGTGCCTGTCTGGTCTTCTAGGCTCTACCGGATTCTGTGAGCTTGCGAATGGCTGGTAGAATGTGGGGGCCTAGTTTCTTGGGTCCTGTGGCACTCAGAAGAGTCTTCTGACTCTTCCTTGCTCCCAGGATTGGCTGAGTACCCTCCCCCACTGTCCTAGCTGGGAAGATGTTTTTAATATACTCTTAGTGGGCCTAACCTCATGGAATTCCCCACTAAATTATACCGTCTGATCTCTGGACAAGTGGTATTTCTGAGGATCCATTTCTCTGATTCTCCCCTCATTGGAGTCTCCCTGATCAGAGAATATGGCCCTAGCACTTGGGAACCCATACACTGATGCCCGCCCATCCATTTCTGGGAGGCGCTGACCTATTGGTCCCATATTCCTCATTGGGTTGAAGTCTGCCATCCCTGTGGCCCTTGGCTCATGTGAGCCAGTGGACATGGGGAAGGCAGAGTCTATGGAGTTGAGGAGATGAAAGTCTCTCGTGCCAGGGTTCCTGAGGTTATGCTCAGGTGTTTCCCTCTCCCAGCGGACCTCATCTCTCTTAGCCCCTACTCCTTGTTGCCATTCAAGAACCTGACCCTTTTGTTCTTGTATCAAGGCCTTACTAGTCTCTATTAGTTGTTTCCCTCCAGAGCTACCTGTCTTTGGACCCTGTCATTTTTCTCACAGAGAACATCATTGTCTCTCTGTGCTTCCTGTGTAGTTTTGGAGTATTGGACAATTTCTGCTGCAGGAGGGTTACCTCCTGAGTCCTGTAGTCCTGTCCTTACTGGTCTGGTCATTCTTTGCTAGAGCATCTTCCACCCTCCTGGTGTGCTCTAACAGTTTTTCGCAGTCTTTTTGGAGCTCCCCCAGTCCCCAAAGGGCCAGGCGATTTTCTTCCATCTTGGTTTTTAAATAACTGACCTCCTGGCCTAAGGTGTCCCTTTCCTGAATTAGAGTACGCCTCTGTGCAGCCGGGTCGTCCCTTTGTTTTTTGAGTGCACCAGATTTCTGGCGCTCTTCATCAAATTCTGTCTGGGAGTTAAGGTTTTTGAGAATGAATTTGTTATTTTCCTCTTTTATCTCATCAATCTGATTTTCCAGGGCAGTTATCTGCCCTGTGCAGGCCCTATTATAGCTTAACTGCTGCTCCAGCTTTTGTTGGCTCCGTAGTAGAGAGTCCAAACTTACTTGGCACTCTTTTTGCAGCGCCAGTACTTTGGTATCCTGCTCTATCTTCTCCTGCTGCAGGATATCCAGATCTCTTTTTACTTTTATCAGGTACTGTCTGGTTTCATTTTCCGTTTATTGGCTCTTTTGTAGCCTTTGCTCTGCAGAGTCCAAATCAGTTTGGGTTTTTTCTAAATATTGTAGTTGCCTGTTTGCCAGGTGTAGGTTTTTGGCATATTTTTCCTGTATTGCTTCAATGTGGAGGTACAGATATGCTGCTATTTTGTTAATTTACTTTGCTCTTCTTTTACCTTAGGGGCCATGTACAATTCACTAAGTGCCATGTGTAATGGACCCTGATCCTGCCATGTATCTAATCCTGTGGCAGTGGCTTGTCATTTGATTTCCTGCAGCCAAACATTCTGATCCTGCTCTGTCCATTCACCCATGACAAATAATTTGTGCAGTAGGTGTTCTTTTGCCATATTAATTTCTACTGGGGTCCCCATTCCGGAAATATTCATTTCCTTTCTGACTTACAGGAGTTATTTTATTTTTGCAACACAGGCCAACTCCTTAGAGTGTTTCTATCGAAGGGTGTTTTCACAGTGTAGCACAGAGTGGTAGCCCAACAGGGTTTATGTACCCCGTCAGTTAGCACGCTGTCTTAGGCTGTCATAAGTGGTATGTCTAATTCAGGATCTCGTGACGAGCCCCCAATCTGTAAGTGATTTCAATACAGCACTTCACCTAAATCAATGCCTAGCATGCAATGCACAACTGAAATCCTTATTTATTTTGTCTAAAAGTTATTTTATTCTGAACGATGTACCACTCATATCACGCCCCTCTCTTTATGTAGTTCACAATATAATCACACTATGTTTAATGGGTATACAATAATCATCAATGGGGTGATGCAACACTAAGCAATTTCTTTAATCATAAGGAGTAATAGTAAGCAGAACAATTCAGAACAGAAATAATACTTTTGTGAGTGTTCAAATCAAGTAGTAATGTGGTTACTATTTCCCCCTGCACACCCCTCAACCCCCAACAAGCAATGTAACGAGATAGGAGGAGAGAGAAAAGGTTTCAGGAATGCAGAATTCAACAAAATGTCAATCCCAATTTCCCCCCATCGTGGTCGTGGGAAAACTATATAGATTTGGTTCTATGGAAAGCAGAGGATGTTGGCTACAGGCAGAAGTTAACATTTCATTTCTAGCATGAAAATTGAGAAAGTTATGGACGTTTTAGTGGAGGTCGTTTTTCTGAGATAGGCGCAAGAATGGGAAAACAAGGATGTGCTTTCAAAAGACAAACGGGATTTCTTTACACTAGGGGATGACTATGAAGAAGCAAATACCACACGGAAGCACAGCCACTGGACCAGGGCGCCACTGGATCAGTGCGACTGCCTGCCGAGGAGCTTGCCTTCTTCAGATGAAATATATGAGCGCAAAGATATTTAACAATACTAGTACCGAAGGAGATAGTAGGGATAGTATAGAGAGTTCAGGCAATTCAAAAAGATTTATAACAATGCAGGTTCTGAAGACAAGATAGGATGGATTGGGGATTGGGATAGGGATTGGACTATGGATAGTACACACTGCTAGTGACACAGTCCTATTGTATGGATACTCACTATATATGTTTGAACAGAACCGTCAGGAATTCTGGTCCGTCAAGATCAGGGATTCTGCTCAGAAATTCTGCTGGGCACACCGGACTGGACAGCAAGGTGCTCTGGTCTGCATGGCACAGCACGACTGGACTGGGTCTGCAATGGCTCTCTGGTCACAGCACAACACAGCACGGCACAGCACAACTGGATTGGGTCTTTTGATTCTGGTAAGAATTCTTTTAGCAGGAAAGCAGTTACAGCACAGCCCGGCTGTTTCTTTTGTTCCTCTTAGTTTTCTGGGGGTGAATTCTGGTTTCTGGAAACTCAAGGCCTAGTTGAAAATGGTTCAACTAATGGAATGGGCCTTTCTGCTTGCCAAGTTTCTGGAGTCAGGAGCAAGGAATATGGATGGATCTGCTTCAGGGTGCTTCGCCAGGATCAGGATAGTGGGTGAATCTGTGTGTGTTTTCTAAATCCTCAGCTTTCTTTATTTATGCATATGATAAGGGGTGTGTGTGCGGAATTATCCTAAGCGCACCCCTTAGGCAGGCTATAGGTTAGAATCTCTTGTCCCCCTTGATTGGAGAAGAAAACAGGGTGTCGCCATGATGATGTGGGTTTATGAGTCAGAGAATCCTCCCCTTGTCCTTTGAACATAAAATCTACTTTTAGTACAATACATATTTACAAGTGTGCAATCTTTCTAAGAATAACATATATAAATTACATATTTTGTGGATCAGATCCTCTTCCAAGTCCCGTCACTGTAGGGTCTTGTGTCTGCTTTTGACAGAATTCAGCTCTTTTTGTCCTGAACACATGGTCCAATTTCGGAGCAAATTTCCACAAATGTGCACATTGTATAGGGGCATAAGTGTGTGACGTTTCATACTTTTGACATAAATAAATTTGGTATAAAACCATAGTTTTCACTGTTACTTCCCAGAACATAGCAAAGAGTTCTGGCACCTCTTAAAATGTGCAGCCAAAAATTCAATTCACAATTCTGGGGTTTATATATTTTTCACAATCTTGCACAGTAAATTATCAGTCTTTTTAAAATGGGATTTTTGTCCTTGTGAATCAACACATGGTTGTCTGTCCCCGCCTCCTTCCTCTTCATGCAGCTCAGGAGCAATCTCCTCCCATTTCCTTCTGGCAGAGGCCATTAACAATCCTTCCTAATTAGCATCTCCTTGAGTTGGAGGAAGTCCATTGTCCCCTTCCCACAGCAGCCCAAATTCTCCTCCCCTGATGTAATCCTGATCTAATCCTCATAGAGGTGTGATTTCCTGGCCTTCATGGGGGGAAGCTATCATACTGGTTGGGTGGCTTTTAGGCAGCTTAAATTCAATGCCATTTTGTTACATTTTCTTTTCTTGGTTTAAAACAAACTTGCAATTTTCAAACAAGCAGCTAGAACACTTATTCCAGTTTCTAAACCAATGGATTTAAATAGTTACAACCTAGGTTACTCTTAATAGCAGGTCACTTAGTTTTCAGACATTAGATTTCAATGGCACAAGTTTAAATCCTTATGATGTGATCTACTGACAGCTGTCATACAGGCAGCCGCTGGTACTACGCCCAGATTTTGACAGATTTCCCAGGCAGGCACATTTGCTGTGAATGTTTTGATGACAAATTCCGCTTTTCATGACATTGTATGCTCATAATGATTTCTTGAATGAAGTGACTAGTAACATCCAGCAAGAATATTGGATGTTTGATGGTGTTTTGGACAGGCATTTTGTATTTTCAGCAACCAAGGAAACAATTTGAAAACAAGATTCTGGATTCCTTTCAGCAAAACACTGCTTTTCATGCAGTCTCCATTTTTACTTGGTGTCAAGCCCAGTGACATGTTTCACCAGTGAGGTCTCCGTTCGACCATGGACAACATGCATGGTAGATTTAGTAGCCATCTTTTCATGTTGTTAGGCACGATTTCCAAAGGTTTTGGAGTGCACAGGGGTTTTGCGGCCATTTTGATAATTTTGGCACCATCAGCGCACAGTGACAGTACACATCACCCACAGGGTACTCCCTTGGTACATGGGCACCATGAGACACCTACATCTACTGTTGTGTACTTTCTTTCTTGTGGTTTGTCACTCTGAACTGCTAGACAGGTGCATGCGATTGATGTTGAATTATCACATCAGGTCATGCTGAGATGCATGCTCCATTTGTCACCTGCTCCTATGCGATGCCTTGTCATGATGCATATCTGAGCAGCCTGTCACTACACCTTGTGGTGTGCCCCAAATTAAGGAGCATAAGGGCCCACAAATCACAGCCCGAGTTACAGGCATGATGTAGTTGCTTGTAGTGTAAGTAGTGTAGGAAGGGGTGACGCGATCCACTGTGTGGTAAAAAACAGCTGTTGCAGGACTGTCATGCAGAGGTTAGCTTCCTTTCAATCTGAAAGTCACATGGCGGTAGACAGCAGATGTGGCAGCTCTTGTACCTCATGAATTGCAATGAGTGTACATGGCTGCATTCCATTCTGTGCACCTGCATAGTAGTTGTTCGAACATGTCAGACTAATTACATTTTAAGGCACCTATTTGGCATCAAAGTCCTGAGTGTGTCTGTCAGTTGATACTTGATAGGCACATGCCTTGTCACTTACATCATTGTGCTGTGCAGTTGCACAGACATTGGCCTGTCTGTGAACTGGATACAGGCACAGTTCCACACACCTGTGCCATCTGACTGGTAATGTCAGACATGCCAGCTACATCGCACACCCAGATGTGGCATGATGGCTTTGTTGCAACAGGTGCAATGTGATAGGGATCTGTGGTAGTGCTGTGTAGAGGAGCAGCTGAATGCCTCTGCTGCAAACCCTGCCCCCAACTCCCAAATGTTGGAGACCTGAGATCGTGCCATGTTTGGCACCAGCAGTTGTGCCAATACCGCAGTGTGTGTTCGAGAGAAGATACCCATTGGGAAAACGCTACCGAATGTATCCCCGAAGGGATGACAAATTGAGGGAAGAACTCCCTGATAGGAATATGAGCAGAGAAAAGAAGCCAGTAATGTCACAAAAGAGTATGTAAAACGTCCTGAGACACTGGCTGAAGAGGATATATAGATCCTGAAGAGACTAATGATGAAGTAAAGAATCAATTGAACTTTTTAATATAAAAAAAGAGATTAATTGTGCATGAAGTGCATGAAGTGCTGCAGAAAATCAAGCGGTCAATAATTGTACAGATGCTGAAACGCAATGTAGACTAAGTCATCATAGAAGCTGGCTATACGTAGTGAATAGGGCACAGGTGAAGCCACCATTTTTATAGAAGTTGGACATTGGTATCATGAATTTAGTAAGCCAATACCCATGAAGCGGGAAGGGAAAACTCTGTCCCAGCAAGAATAAGCAGAATCGTGGAGCTGCATGGTGAGGTTGTCTGGCCGTGAGTCAAGACTGAAGCAGCCAAGGTCAGCTATCTATTCTGGAAAGGGGCGAAAGTGCAGAGAATTAATCATCCCTTGTTAAGGTGCAAAGAAAGAACACCAAGAGTCCAAGTTTAATTAATTTAAAGTATTTAAAACCTGCAAAATGGACCAAATCGTGATCTGATGTTACGTGAGCCAAGGATGAAAATAGATTTCAAACTTGGAGTCCCAGAACACGATAAGGAGGGATCTCACTCCCATGTATTCTAAAGACAAGGATACGTTGCAAGGCCAAGTTCAAAGAAAGTCTTCATGGCAGAAGGCATGGGTGATGAGAGATGCTAGGCTAATTAGGTGGGGAGGTAGTGTCATGCCCCATCTCCTTAAAACTGGGTCTGGGCTCACATGCTGCTAAGTGAACCGAATGTTCCAGACCTGGCACAAGCATGCCAACCAATTGTAGTGGTCCATATATTGAAGGACCGTATAGTTTGAAAACCAATGAGAAATTGTGTATCTAATGTTTCTGAAGATTACATGTTTTAGAGGTAGTACACCTGTTGTCCACATGTCCATATGTTGTCCACCTGAAAGTTCCTATAGAACGTATATATTTAGATGTTCCCCTTAAACCAATTCCGACCATTGGTAGGTTTTTCATTATTGCCACATAGTATTACATCACCGCTGATGTATTTTTTATATAAAAGCTATGATTTGTGTGAAGATCGCTGATGGAACTTGAGCGTCCGTCCGTTGATGTTTGTTGTAAACTCCCTGTTTTAGATAATTGTTAATAAAACAGTACTTTGCAATCTTCCTGAGTTGGTTCGGTTATTTGGATTTGGAGTTATTCTGTGTGATCTCATCCATTACACATACACGTTTCTAAAGCGCCCTAAACTCAGCTGTTTCACAGTCTGAGTATGCACGTTCATGAACTTTTCACCCAGCATTGTGGTCTGATCTGCATATACAGGGACTGCATTGCAAACAAGAACACCCATGCCAGAGACATTGCCGAGGGGATTGATTGTTGCACACACATGCTACTCATGGACCTTGAATGACCTTCATCACCATGTCCAAATACTGTGTCTCAGAATATGTTGTATGCGCTCGACATTTGCACATACACAGCCTCCCCACCGGCATGGTTATAGCAGGAGCAACAGGGCAGGGACATGTCACTAAAATGCAGATGACACGCAATCGACATTTTTGTAGGCAGAATTACAGGCGGCGCAGTGATCACATGGAGTCCATTTGCCTCAGTGCCCTGCCTTCCAGTATGACAGCTGGCTCGGTGAAGTGATGCCTACTGCATGATCCTGTCTTATGTGGAATTGGTGATATTATTCATCACATCTTCTTTGACTTTGCATCAAGGGCTCCCCTGCCAGTGTTTACTGCACTGTGTCAGTGCCACGTTAATGAGGGGATGCCATATCATGGCATTGGGAGCACTTCTAAGGTGATCCTGGGTTTCCATCCTCTTAGTGGTCTCCTTTTGGGGATCCTCTCAGTGTCATATTGACTGTGGCCAGATGCAAGTGTCCCATCAGCATGTAAATGGGCAAGGGTTACATGGTCCTTCACTGCATGGCACTCGGGGGGATAAGGCAGTGTAGGTGTTGTCGGTGGGTAAGGTGTCACTGTGTGTGCGATTCATGTTACGTTGGTGGAAGATGGGTGGATCTGACTGCATGAGTGGCAGAACATATGGTGTTGGGCGGCTGGTGAGCTATTTTTTTTTTGCATTTGATGCATGTCACTCAGTAGGGCACCTGCTGATGTATGTTTGTGTGCATGTATGTGTTGCCTACCCTCACATTGTTTTGATTAATTCTACAGAGGCATGTGAATATGGTTGCTGAGATTGAAGGTGAAGTTGCTGCTGTGTGCATGTGCAGGACACAGCATCATGATGTGGTGTGTTCCATGCTAACAGAGGGTGACCTCAAAGGACTGCACAGTCCAGCTGGTGGAGGCACACAAGGGATACATTGAGATGTGCATGTTGTTTGCAGTGCACTTGTATTTTTCAGGATCGACATGACAGCTGTGACGTGACTGTTTATTGTGAGCATAGTTTTGGTCAAGGAATGGATTGGCCACTGAACCTCTTTATTGTTGTGGCACACACATTGTGGGTCCAGGTCTGTCCTAGCAGGTGTTTGTTTTTTGCATCCATTTGGTACTATGACTTACTACTTGTGGTCTCATTTGTGTATTTTGGTGTTTACATGCACTGGAGTTGTGGTCCATATGGTAGTGGTCAGGCACTTTGTTGCTTGTGCTTTGTGCTTTTAGGTGCACTATGGGGACACTGTTGGTTCAGGTTGCTATGACTGTGTTGGTGATTTGTGCAGAGCCTTACAGATTGGGGGCTTGATTCGCAGAGAGTTTCTCTATGTGAATGTGCCGTTATTTGACACTTATCTGAATCAGGCCCTCGGGGTATTTCACACAGTTTTTATCACTTGCAAAGTGGCTCGGACTCAGTGGTAATTTTGATATGGGGTGCATAGTCTCCCTATTCATAGTATGCATGTAATATGTGGAATATTGCCCCCCTGCTTTCATGCTCACATCAACATGGATAGGTTTGAGCCTGTACTGCACCTGGTCCCTCAGGTGTACAATAGTATTTGGAGTGGCAGATTGGAATTAGTGAACATGTTTCTTTTGATGTTCATGAATACCTAGGTGCTAAGAATTGACTAATGCCGAGTTGATGCATTTTTCTGTTTCAACATGTTTTTACTTGTTTATGTATTTTTCACATTTATACATTAGTTCTGCCTCCACAATAATTTTACTCACAACTTTGCAAACCGGAAGTGATATACTCCCAGTTACTAATCTTAGCTGGGGCTCAGTTTATGCCTGTTGTTTTATGTCTAGTGGACACACATGATTTGGCCCTCCCGGGGCACATTCTCAGGCTGTTTTTGTGGGCACGGAGGATAGACCCCAATTGATTGGCACCTGGGATGTGGCTTCAGTGTGTGTGATCCACAGGGACAGGTTTTTATGTGAAGTCGGGGTGCGTGCAGCCTCTCCATGTGCCCTTTGGCCAACCACCAACAAGGGTGGTGCCTGTGGGTGCAGGCATTGTCCCACCTGCAGTTCCACTGGTACACCACACTGTGTGGTGATGTTGTACAGTACACATGCAGCCACTATGATTCTACATACTACCGATGATGCATATAGCAATACCCCACCAGAGTGCTGAAGGGAGCAGAACAGTGATTTCAGCACTCCGAACATGTGCTCTACTAAGGCCCCAGTGACTAAATGTGCTCTATTATATCTCACCTCAGCAGGTCTTGTAGGATTCGGGATTGGCATCATCATGAATGTCAACAGCGGGTAGGCACAGTCCCCTGTAAATGTGTACATGGTTGTCATTGTCATTACCTGTCAGGGTCTACTGTTCAGTCTGTCACATGCATGCATGTGCGTGACCATTCATACTCATCGATGAGCCTTGCATTACCATGATTACCACTTGGCAGGGCCCGGTGCAGTGGTAACTGGCAGAAGATGTAGCTATCATGTGTGCTGTCCAGGAAATTGGCAAGCACTTCCATGAGGATTCCATTGGCATCACACATTACCTGCATATTGATGCAATGCCGGTGCTTACGATTCCGGATGGTGTGCTCCATCATTCAGGGTGGTCGTAGCGCAACATGTGTGCAGTCAATTGTGCTTAGTACATGTGGAGTGTGTGCTACTGCATAAAATACCTGGATCACTGTTTGGGGCATATATATGTGCCTACCTACACATGCACGTGCTGTTATGCATTACAACACCTGGTATAGACAGCGGGTTTGGGTGGCCTGCGATATCCCACCAACTATTGCATTGGTTTGCTGGAAGGACCCAGTTGCAATGAAATGAAGTGCAGTCAGCACTTTTTCTAGGGGGTAAGGGCCTGGATGCAGATTGTGGATGATGCTAAGCCATCTTCCCACTCCCTGACGACTATGTGGGGGGAACTTGTACCTGGCATATACCTGGTCATCTGGCATCCCAAACATCATGGTGTGTGTTGTGAATATCCAGAACCCTGGGCATTCTCCTCCTCCTGCTGTGTCCGTGAATGATAGCTCCTACTATTGCTGGGTTCATCCTGACTGTAGATGTTGCTTTGGTGTGCCTTGTGTGCTTTATATGCATTGGTTCCTATGTGTGCTGTCTCTTATGCCTGCTATCATGTGGCAGATGGATCACAGGGTTTGCGTGTTTTTTTGCGACGTGACGTTCCATGTTGAAATCCATGAATACGGTTGGATTTGCGTTTGAATGGGAATGCAATTGCTTAGCTGTGGCAGGTCCATCAACGCACCCTCATTTTCATGTGTTCTTCCTCATTCTGCATGTTTCGCCCCCTATCTGGGCTCTTGCGTAGGTCAGGCCAATACTCTGCTTGGAGTCTCGTGCAAGGCGCTCGTTCACTCGCAGAGCCGTGCCGAGCCAGCGCAAACTCCACGCAAGTCCTGAAAAAATCCTGCGCAGTCGGTTCAATGAATCGACGAACAGGGATTGGCACACAGATTGGCATGCAAAGTCCCGATTTTCCATGCAGATTTTTCCATGAATTAGGGCCTTAAAAGCATAAAGAATTCACACACTCACTGAGTTTAAGTCTTATATATCTAACATATGGGCAGGAAGCAATCACGCTATATGAAAATGTCTCTCGATGTAACAACAATTTGTGTTCTCATATAGCATGGCATTGCCCTTTTCCTCCAAAACTGAAACCACACTGATGCATATTCTTCACAGAGCAGGGTTAGGAGGTGGGCCCATAGTTTCCTTGGGGCGGTAGTCATTCTGCGGGTCCCACGTATCGGCTTACCTTTACCAGGAGTTAATTTCAGGAAAATTGCGTGGGAATGCACTGAATTACCACCAGCATCAAAGAACATGCTGGCGGTGACCTAGATGCATTTGTCAGGTGGAGCGGGAACAGCAGGCAGACATGTAAAATCACCTTCCTGGCCCGCATCTCTGCCTAACAAATTCTGGAAAATCATGTTGATCGCTAAAAATCGCAGTAAAAGTCTACCAGCATTTTTACCATGATTTTTATCGATTTGCAGAACCCACAAAATCTCCCCGGTGCCTGCAAATGATGTTGCAGCCATAAAAAATAAGCTTGTGTGATTCTTCTACTCTAGAAGTATAACAAATGCACTCATTAATTTACAGACTAACAATGTTTTATTTTCGTCACAGAAAGCATTTATGCTTCAATTAGATTGGATTTAAATATATTATTACAATAATGGTTTCCTCTGGAGTAGAAAGGGATAAGGTTAAAGGTTAATGTTGCCTTGCCAACTGAGTCTCCGCCTTGGCCTGGTGGCAACATTTAATGAAAGTAAAGATGGTCATGTCCTAGAATTTTATTCCCAAACGAGCAAATTAATTCAGCATCATTTGTTACATTTTGCCCAAAGATCTCACAGTGTGGCGAATGACCCAGCAATTTAATGAACGGGGTCCAACGGCCTCCTGCCAACTAAAAGCGAAAAGTTAAAAATAGAATTAATTTAGTAGTATTTGCAAATCGCTCCACTGTAGCTTTGCTTTGAAGTCAGACAAGTCGAACAATTCCCAAAGGGAAGGCAGCACTCAGAAAACAATTAAGAGCCAAAAGTGCTGTTGTTAAATTAAGTGAAGAGTGAGCCTTTGAATAGACAAGGGACTAAGCAAGTCACAGGACTACTTAATAAAAGCACTTCTTCAAAACACGTGAATGCAAATAGACATCATAATGCAGAAACGGATACATTACAGAAAGAAAAACAAACCTTGGAATTAATTAAATTGAACGTTATGTACTTTAGAATTTATAACAATAATTTTCTACCCAGCTCCTTAAGTTTCTGAAGTTTGCATGATTTTGTCTTGCTATCACAAAGCTATGCATGTATTACAGGGACTGAGGTAGCAGCCATGTATTTATAGTTAAGTTGCTCAACCCACAGCAAGAGCACTTTTTGGGCGACTTATAACTTCGCCCCCCCTGGACGAAACCTCACGAAACTTTGCAAAAAAAGTATATGACCCCATCAGATTGATCCTGCGATGTATGGTGAGGTTTCATTAAGAGGGTCAAAGGTATAGGGAGTCCCAAATCTTTTTTTTTTTATAGACGCAATAGAAAAAACTATTTACTCACGACTACAACCCAAACAGCTAGGCAGATTTTCATCAAATTTGCAGCAGGAGTGGCGGCTTGGTCCTGAAAGCGTGATTTTGTAAATTTTGTGTAAATCCGTCCAGTATATTTTTATAAAACGACCAAAAAGTAAGTAAAGAAAAATAGTGATATCTGGGTGCGTTCCGCTGAGTTACTTTGCTGTTCGGTCCGCGGACGGGCCTCCGATTGGTGCAGAGGCTGATGTGAGGTCTGCGGACATCGGACGTGCCTGCTGATTGGATGGTGAAAAGCGTGAGATGCACCAGATTTTCCGAAACGCCCGTCATGTTGGATTCAGGGACATCCGCCAGTGTCCGCGAACATTGCAGTAAAAAATATTAAAAAAAACACAACATTGCACTTGTCAAACTTATCAAACAATCTCTGGGGATGTGAGGGGTGATGAGGGTGACATATGGCCTTAAAAAGCCAAGAAACAGGTGTGTTTCCTTCCCCGATGTCCACGAACGGTCCGTGATATTTCTGAGATGTCCGCAAACATCTTAGATATTTGGAGGCATCTATGCTTATTTGTGCATTACAGAGTTGGTGAAAAGCTGTTTTTGGATGGCTTATAACTTTGGCACCACACAATGAAACTGCATGACAGTTTGGAATTTAATTCTAGGCCTGATTGTGAATGGGTTTTGAAAGTGTGGTGTTGTTTTGTCAAGAGGGAACAAAATTACAGTGGGTGTCCCAAAAGCCTGTAAAGGCTTATAAATGTGGTGCCGTTTGACGACACTGCACAAAGGTTTGCAAAAAGATTTTAGATTTGCAAAGTTGGGTGGGATTTTGTCAAGAGGGGACTTAATTAGAGGGGTGTCTCACACATTTTTAGATGGCTTATAACTTTGTTGCTGTTTGACGAATCTGGACAAATGTTTTCAGAAAGATTATAGTCCCATCCGTGAATGTCTGTGCAAAGTCTGAATGGATTATGTCAAGTGGGGGCTAAGTTATATGACTATGTTCTTACGTACATTTTGACACTTTCGAAAAATAAAACATGGGTGGATTTCCAGCAAACCTGTTTAAGGAGCATTAGCAAGGATCTGTAAGCATGGTTTTGCAAATGTGTCCATGTTTTATTTTTTAACAAGTGTGATAATGTAGGTACAAAAAATAGTGATATACCTTTGGTGAATGCGGTATAGCCTGTGGCCATGGGCAGTGGCAGATTGTCCGGCTCATGGCATAAGCTTATAAGCAGGAAAATCTGGCTACATGCTATGACCACGAGGGACGACCGATGAGGTTAAAGGGGCCATGTCCACCAGGGACCAACTATTTTGTAACGTTTTTCGAAATTGGGAAAGGTTTAAAAGGTAAAATAAAATGTGCTTGTGGGTACAGGTTGAAGTGCTGGATGGAATTGCAACAAATATGCACAAGGAAGCTCAGCAAGAACTGGAAAATATGGTTTTGCAAATATGTCCTTTGTTTTTTTTAAGTATAAATAGTAAGTACACAACACAGTGATATAACTTTGGTGTCTGGACAATGGGCATGGTCGTCCACAAACAGAAATGTGTACTCTAATTTGATTATTGGGGAATGCGGCATGGCAGAAGCGAAAGGTTTGAATGGGAAAAAATATTCTGCTTGCAGTTACAGGCTTAAGTGTTGGGACTAGATTACAACAAACCTGTGCGACGAGCACTAGCAAGGACCTGAATGCATGTTTTTGGAATTATGTCTTGTGTTTTATTTTTCCAAAGTGTAAGAATGTAATTAGAAAAACTAGTTATATACATTTGGTGTCTTGTTAGTTGGCCTAGCCCTTGGCAAACGCAAATGTGTACTCTGATTTGCTTATTGGGGAATGCGGCATGGCCAAAGCCTATGCCCCATGGATTTGGAGACTGGCCATGACTGCAAGCCATGCCCACTGGCCATTGGTTACATTATTATGGTATAGTGGACACTGAACTAGGATACAGCGTAGGTGCAGTGAATAATAGGGGTGGTTTGGTTCGGCTGGGGTCATGGTGGAGTCTTAAGCCATAGGCAATTGAAAAATTATTTACATCCTCAGCATGCCCTGCTGATAACAACAGACATAAGTATGTGTTGCAAAAAAATGTTTCTTAAAGGAGCTTTATAGTTCTTTCATATATGTGAAAAGAGGAATGATTAATAAGTTATATACAGTGATGTAACACCATGAAACATTTTCACTTAGAAAAATCTATTAAATTGACCGAAAACAACTTTGTTAAAGGGATGTTATGACATGATATGATATGGCACTAATGGCGCGCCTATAGATAAGTCTTTCAAGGAATGACGAGTCAAGGGAGGGGGAACAGAGGGAAGACAAAGTCAATGATCTTTCTAGACCCGTTGACATTGAGATCGCGCAAGGTGGGAGGGGGAAGTGAAAAGTGCGGGGAAGGAGGGTGGCAGTGCAATACATAGGATCAACAGTAAAATAAATAAGAACAATAGATATAAGTGTGGCCAGCTTGTGGCAAGTGCAGAGGTAAGTGCAGACATCAAGTGTTAAGAGCTGGTGGGGGACTGTGGGGATACAGAACAGTCCCCAAGTGCAGGTGTTGCCAAGGAGGCAGTGTAGGTGTGAAACTGGCGGGAGATGGGACCTGGGCCTGGGATCAGAGGGTAGCCAGGTGACTAGTGCAGTTTCAGTCAGGAGTTCAGAAGGGAAGAGGAGGAGAGAAGGCAGAAGCAAAGAGGAAGGTCTTGAGGTGCTTCCGGAACCAAAGATGGTTCTCCTCAAGTTTCAGGGAGAGAGGGAGGCCCCAGCCAAAGATAGAGATTTACCACCAACTTGTTACTTGGAGAAGCGACTGACCCTGAGGGAGTTGGAGGTGGATGAGAAAAGATTTCGAGCATGAAGATATTTCGGAAGAGAGAGATGAAGGTTTTGAGGCCCTAGGCCCCAGAAGGCCTTGTGGACAATGCAGAGGCTTTTGAACTTAATACTCAAAGCCAATGGGAGCCAGTGCAGAGATTTCAGTCCTGGAGAGATACAATCCCTGGGCCTGAGGCCAAGGAAAATTCTTGCAGTCCTGTACTGGATGAGTTGCAGAGGGCGGAGAGTAGAAACAGGCAGATTTAGGAAGAGGCTGTTACAGTAGTCCAGCCTAGAGAGAACCAGAGCTGGCGACAGTGAGCTTCTGGGGGAAGGAGAGGAAAAGAAGAATACCTCTGAGGAGGTGCAGCTTGTAGTGTGACTTCTTAGAGACAACAGAGATGTGAAGGAGTCGAAGATGACCACAAGGTTTTTAGCATCACAGGTGGTAGCAGGAAGAGGGCCAAGAGAGGCCGGCCAGAGAGCGACAGGAAAGGAGGGAGCAGGTGTACCGATGAGGGGAATCTCAGTATTACTGGCATTAAGGCAGCGATCATTGGCGGCACACCACTCCTGGATAGCAGACAGACAGTCAGAGATGAGGGAAGGAGAAGGGGTGGTGGATGGGAGCCTAAAAATGAGCTGAGTGTCATCTGCGTAACACTGAAAGTTGAGGCAGAGAGCGGCTATGCGGTGTGCAAGAAGTGCCAGGTATTGGTTGAACAGCCAGGGAGAGAGGTTAGACCCCTGGGGAACACCACAGGTAGAGATAGAGATAGAGGAGAGGAAGGACCCAAGTTGGACCTGGGAGGGATGATCAGAGAGGAAGGAGGTCAGCCAAACCAGGGCCTGATCAGTGATACCCAGGTTATCACGGAGATGGTTGAGCAGGATGGAATGGTTGACCATGTCAAAGGCAGAAGAGAGATCAGGTAAGATGAGGACACAAAGAATATTGGAATCAAGGCTGGATAGCAGGTCTTCACTGATGTTCAGGAGAGCAGTTACCATGCTTCTGGTTGCTCTGAAGCCAGACTGATAGTAATGGAGACAACCAACAAATTCTGTGTGAAGATTAAGCTGGGAGATGGCCAGCTTTTCCAGGAGTTTGCCCAGGAAGGAGTGATGGAGATTGGATGGTAGTTAGCAGGGTAGGAGGGGTCGGCTGCGGGGTTCTTAAGAAGGGAGTGTACAAGGGAGTGCTTCAGGGGGAAGGGAAGACTCCAGTGGCCAAAGAGTGGTTTCAGAAGTCAGTCAAAGCAGGAGCTAGGGTGTCAATGTGGTCATTGATGGTTTTAGAGGAACAGGGGAGAACCTGTTTTGATGAGACTTTCATAGTTTGGACTTGTCTAGAAACCTCCTCTGGGAGAACAGGGGAAAGGCAGAGAAGGGGGAGGAGGGGTGGCCACAGAAGGGCCAGAGCACGAGCAGGGAGTAGAGGGAGGAGGAGGAGAGGAAGAGATAGAGGAAAGGAGGTCCTGAGTTTTAGAGATGGAATGAGAAGCCAGGACTATGCAGAGGGCCTGGGAGGGGACAGGAGAGGTAGAGACTGCAGCAGGATTGGCAAACTCCTTGCAGATTTGAAAGAGTTCAGCCGAGTTGTTGGATGCCGCGGAGACGCAGGCTTGGATGAGGGCTCTCTTCTTGGTGCGGACAGAGAGCCGGTATTGCCTTTGGAGCAGGTGGCAGGCCATTTTGTCTGAAGATGTACAAGAAGCACGCAAATTCCTCTCAGCCACACTCCACTTGCGTTTAAGGTTGACGAGGTTTGAGTTGTTCCAGGAGTTGCACTTGGATTTGGGCTTCAAGAGGATCCTCATGACAGGGGCAAGATCATCAAGAGTATCAGATATAGCAGAGTGGAGCATAGAAAAAGCTGTGTCAGGGTGTGAGACAGCTGAAGTGGGGGGGTGAGAAAGCGGCGGTGATTGCCTCAACTGACACACGCCTCATGGGTTGGATAACCGAGAAGGTAGGTGGTAGTGCTGGAGTTGGCTTGGCCTGAGGGGTGGAGAGAGTGAGCTGGGAGGAAAGGAGAAGGTGAACACTTCAGGAGAAAGGAGTGGTGAGACCATACGAAGAGTCCATAGTTCTGGCGAGTGAACGACAAAGAGGATGTCGGTGAGGGTTTGTCGGGTGGAGGCACTGGTATAGGTGTCAGCGATGGGGAGGTCTGGGTTGGAGACCAGGATGTCCTTTTTAAACTTCTTCCTACCAGATTTTGTGAGGAGAGCAGGATAGTCGATAGAAAAGCAGTTAGCAAAGATAGGAGAGACAGAGAGCACCATAGAGTAGGTAGGGAGAGGAGAGAAGGGGAAGGGGGGAGGAAGGAGGTGTAGGTGCGGGGAGAAAACTAGCGAAGGACACAGGGAGATGCGCAAGCAGACAAGACAAGGAGAGACGAAACAATAGTAGACAATTGAACAAAACGACAAGAGCTCAGACAATAGTAGAACAGTTTGCTAGATTAATGTTTTGCTAAAAAGGCAAAACCAAGGACAGCACCACTTTCACAATGTAGTTCAAACACCGGAGACAACACACCTAGGTCTGAGAGTCCTGTATAGTGGTAGAAAGGCCTAGGTTTCACAATGGAATTTAAATACTGACATAATGCAATTTAAATACTTTCACAATGCAATTTAAATACCGGAGAAAAACACACTTAGGTTTGAGAGTCCCTTATAGTGGGAGAAAGGCCTAGGTTACACAATGCAATTTAAATACTTTCACAATGCAATTTAAATACCAGAGAAAAATACACCTAGATCTGAGAGTCCTGTATAGAGGGAGAAAGGCCTAGGTTTCACAATGCAATTTAAATACTTACACAATGCAATGTAAATACTGGAGAAAAACACACCTAGGTCTGAGAGTCCTGTATAGTGGGAGAAAGGTCTAGGTTTCGCAATGCAATTTAAATATGGCCAATAACCGTAGTGTACTCAGAGTGGCACAGGCTAGTAATCACATTATTATTCTAGTGCAGGTAAGGTTGCTATGTGGCAGGGTTTTCAGGGTAGAGTGATGGCTCTATTCCTCACCCGGGCCACTCCTACTTTACTAGTCGCTGCTGGTTGACGGCTGGCCACTAGCTTCCCCTGCTGAAACATGCAGACACTAGCTGGAGCTGCCTCTGTAGGAGACGCCCTTTGCCTTGGGGCCCTTAGCCGCAGGGGCTGCTGGGCAGCGGGCTGCACTGGAAAAGAGGGTTACAAGCACTGGGATGGCCTATCAGGGATTCGGGCGGGCTGGGAGGCGGGAAGGAGATGGATTCAGGAAGTTAGCAAACGGGTCGGGAAGCGGGGCACAGCTCGGGGCAGGCGGCCAAAATGTTACAATTATGGTCCGGAAACAGAGGCCTAGTAGGGTCAAGTACTGACAACACTCACCCATAGAGGCTGGAAGAGGAAGGGTGAGAGTGGTACAAAGCCGTGGGTACAAGCACTGAGATGGCCTATCGGGGAGGTGGGCAGGCTGGGAGGCGGGAGGGAGATGGATTCAGGAAGTTAGCAAACCAGTCAGGAAGTGTGGCACAGCGCAGAGCAGGTGGCCAAAATGTTACAATTATGGTCCAAAAACAGCGGCCCAGGGGGGTCATGTACCGACAACACTCACTGGTGCAGGCTGGAAGATGTGGGGTGAGCGCGGCACAAAGCAGTGATTACAAGCAGTGGCATGGCCTATCAGGGAGGTGGGCGGGATGGGTGGTGGGAGGGAGATGGATTCAGGAAGTTAGCAAATGGATCGGGAAGCGGGCACAGCGTGGGACAGGCAGACAAATTGTTACAATTATGGTCCAAAAACAGAGGCCCCAGAGGGTCAAGTACTGACAACACTCACCCATGGAGGCTGGAAGAGGAAGGGTGAGCGCTGTACATGCCTTGGTTACAAGCACTGGGATGGCCTATCGGGGAGGTGGGTAGGCTGGGAGGCGGAAGGGAGATGGATTCAGGAAGTTAGCAAACGGGTTGGGAAGCGGGGCACAGCGTGGGCGGGCGGAAAACATTTTATAATTATGGTCCAAAAATAGAGGTACAGAGGGTCAAGTACTGACAACACAGCCGTGGAGGCTGGAAGAGGTTAAGATGCATCCTAGCCTTGGGACTCCTCTGCTCCTGTAGTTACCCAGTGGCATCCCACCATGGCATACCTTGGCATTTCCCTCCTGGGTTCTAATGAGCACTTGCCCATCATACTGCCCCTTCAACCTATGCACGTCTCTCACAACACAATGCATATGTGCATTTAAAGGAGCATTGTGTACAATTAATTGTGATACATATGGAAAATGTAGACGGAAAAGATTTGTAAAAGATTGTTAAGTTGCGGTCGGTGTGTGGAAGCTTAATATGGTCAGAGGGTTATGTCTTTGCCTTCTGCAAGCCGCCATGGAAAGGGAAGAGGGGCTCTGTACGGAGCCCCACCTTCCCTTTCTATGGTGGCCATCTTGGAAAAGGATTTTCCTTCCTACAGCGGGACGCCGCACGCATTTGGTTGTAGGAAGAAAAATCCTTTTTTTCAGCACAGCGCGTTACCGCTTTGGCAACCTTGGGTGCTAATGGCCATGATCTCCCATTGCAGGGGCCAGAACAGGAGTTAACGGTCCGGAGCCCTCATTATCCACCCTCGCTTTGCTCGGGCCGATAACTTGCTGTGGCGTTATCCCCCGTTCCATGAATGCCACATTATTCCCATTAGCATAACACAGAAAGTTAATGGAAAAGTTGAAAAATCTTTTTGAATCTATGTTCTTTACTGGGAAAAGTAAAGTAGATGGAGTCTATAAGATTATTTTTTTAGTTCTGTTTTATAACTGTGAAAGGTGGTTCCTAAGAAGGTTAGAACTTAAGGTGGGGACGGAAATGAGGGAAGAGGCACAAAACATTAATATGGTGGGGCAGGTGGACAGGGGAAGATGTTGCACTTGTGTTATATCTAAGGTAGGGGGCACTTTTTCTCCTTCTCCTTGATTAAAGCTTCAAAAGCACTTTGAAATTGCTCCCCCCTGCAGAGTTGTGTTTTGCAGAATATATAGAGGACTGTAGTCTTTTAAAGATATGGATTAACAGCCTCTTTTATTGCTTGCAAGGTAGCTGGTGGGTTTTTGTGTCCCAGAGAAGTAGGCTGTGTGGTTACAGTATTGGTTGAGGAAAATGAGGTGGAGGAAGACAGCCTGCTACTTGCTAAGAAAGGAACAATCCTTCTAAGAGCATTGCAGGGTGTGGCAGCACATGGAGGTGGTCCCATAGGAGTACTCTCCAGCTGGTCCGCGACTGAGTACAACATTGCACTCCATGCATTTCACTTTGGTAGCTTTATCCTTTGGTACATTCCCAATTGAGGTAAATAACTGCCACACCCATGATTATCTCTGGGTGCTAGAGGTAAGCACTTCCTCTACCTCATCTTCTTGGTCCTCTTCATTGTCTTTGGAAGTACTGTTCTTTTTTTGTTGTTGTGTAGATCCTCCAGCTAGTGGTGGTGGTGGTGCCTCTTGGGGAGGAAGGATGGCAGTAGCTGATGCAATTTCTTAAGATAAATAGCAGTTTAGCTAATATTATTCCAAGTATGTGCTCTGTACTAGATTGTCAATGGATAATGAGTAAGAATAGGTGTTGGAGCTGTGCAAGGGTAAATTCTGAGCTTGAAAGTTTCTAGATCAATAAAAAATACAGTTCCGAACTGTCTGTGAAGCATGGAGCCGATCGAGAAGTGCAGACACATTTGCAAACATGTCATCATACTGCACATGTAGTCACGTGACACTGACCAGAAAGTCTGCGATGAAGTCAGACGTTCATGGATGTCGACAAACAGAAAAATAGTGAAAAAAGTTACAAAAAGTGTTTAGAAGTGTTAAAAAAAATGATGCTAGAAGGTGGGAAATGGCAGTTTTAAGATGGAACTTTGTAAATTGAACAAAAATGTTGCTATATTGGGCTAAGTATGATATAATCAAGTTGAAGGAAATTATCATTCACTAGTAAAAACCCATGAAATTCACTGAAAAAACATTGTTAAAGGGACTATATGGTTAAGTTGCACAAATAAATGAAATTCAATAAAAAAAATGTTGTTAAAGGGACGTTATGGTTACATGTAAAACTGAAAAACCTCCACCAGCTATGCAACCATAACTCACGCCACCACCATACACTGCTAAGACTAACACCCAGAACATCAAAGATGACATCACATATGTCATTGATGACGTAACTGATGACATCGCATATGAAATACATTTTGATGAAAAGGCCCTAGAGGGGTTGTATTTATAATATTGGTAATAAGATGTCAGGGGTGATCGAGAGAACTATCATGAACTACTTAATCAATCAAAGAATGTACTCATCTTAACAAAACATTATAATGGAGTGCTGTTGTTAATACAGGAACCTACTCATACATAAACATAGGCAATGGCTGCAGCATGCACCATAGAAGTACAATATTTCTAATCTTGTATGGATAGTAAAATGATGAATGCTACCTTATCAGAGTAATTAATAATGTTAAACATGTAATAAATACTACACACTTGTGCTGGTACAAACAATACATATGAAGACCTACAATGCATACAGATTAGAGGAAAATACAGGGAAACTAAATTGATGAAGAAAGAAACATAATCACCAGAAAATATTAATAACATTAAAGTTTATCTTCATGTATACAAATGAATTGTGTGTTTGAGGCCTGCTTATTGCCCCATGTATGTGCTCCATGAGCTGTGACACGTTTTTATAACATGGCACACTCCAGCCAGGGACTCCTTCCCCGACAATGAATGTGGCGCACAATAAAAACGCTTTTTATATTTAATAAACTACAGGTTTTGAGTAGGCCTCCAACCCGTCTCACACCCAACCTTCACAAACACAGTGTGTCACAATGGACTAGGAACCAGGCCAGTGTGTATTAATAAGATATTTATTTTTATTATTTAATGAAAAAGGAAAAAATATTCAAAATACAACAGCCAGCAATATGTGGCAACACAAATGCAATGATTCCTACAGAACAATCAGTTTCAGAAATCCGGTCACAGTTTACATGGATCATCAATGGCAAAACAGGAAAAAGAACACTTTTTAATCAAGTGATAGCATCAAGGTTTAGAATTCCCCCCCCTGCAACACTCACCCCCAGACATCAGCTAAGTTAATTCCTTTGAATGGAAGTCAGTGGCAAGCAGTAAGGATAGAGAGAGAAAAATCAGATTTGGAATAAAGCCCACCGCCCCAAGATGAGAAGCCAGAAAAGAAAGTGAAAATGCTGTTTTGGAGCAAAACGTCAGAATCAGACTTGGATTATTATTCACATGGCTACTCACAACTGCTGTGGGATGGAATAAAGGAAATTCATGTTGCTACACGTGAGGTGATAGGGAAGCTAATCAGTAAACAGAAAAACGTGGAAATGTGGTAGGAAAATCGATTTAAGGGAGACCGCAAATGCCGAAGGAAAAATACAAACGGCGAATTTGCAATGACAGGTAACTAAGGCAAGGGTTTAGCTTTCAAAATCGGAAATAGGTTTTCAACAACAAGGACAGAGGCACATAACAGATAGGATTCTAGGCAAAAGGAATTTCTCTCAAAGGGACTACGATTTGGGGTTTTCTATGGGACAGAGCAAATTAGGAGTTTGTGGGGTAATGCACACAATACATGGGTACATTCGGTTTTCAGTCGCACATAGACTAACTCTTTTGAGGTTATACTTTAATGACTAGAATAATTAATAAAAACACTCAACAAGATTGTTGATTTCAAATGGCAACAATTTTGAATGTGAATTTCAATAGGGAATTCATTGATTTATTTCAAAATGATGCTAAGGACTTATACAGACAACTGAAAAATGTATCAAAGGAATATGCTAACATACACAAGCCAATACAAATTCTTCTATGGAAAGGTGAATTAATGATACTGTCAATTTGGGACTTTCAATGGGATCTTCAATGGGGTTATGTTGCAAAAAGGAAAAGATTATGCAATTTAGGGCTGGGGTTATTTGCTACTTCAAAGTAAGCCTTGGTTTAGGATTCTGGAAAGCCAGCTGGAGCTCAGGACACTCTGGACAGCTAGGCAAATGGTCTGGTCTCTGCACTCTCCTGGATGGGATTCTGGATAACCAGCTGGATCTCAGGACAATCTGGACAGCTAGGCAAGGGGTCTGGTGGTCGCTGCACTCTCCCTGGTATGATTCAGCTGGCTCCTCTCCATCCTCCTTCTACTATCTCCACAGATTCTTGTGTGGGTCTCCCTGTGTCTAGTACAGTCCCCCCTTATATAGCCCAAAATGACAACACTCACTTTACAATCTATGGGGAGTATTCTATGATTAGCCCTAAACTGGCATAGGACAACCTATCATTCCTCTCCCCACCCCCTGGCATCATTGGTTCAGGGGAGGGAGAAACATCTGTCTGGCATTTATTACAGTTCTTTGTTTCTCTGGTCATGATTGCCACATTTTTAAATCAGCCAGAAACTGGTCTTTACTGGCCATTTCAATCCACAAAGACCTAGGAACATGCACTTAGTCTCTAAACAACCACCTGTTATTTAAACGGAAAAATAGCAGAAAACAAAATGACTTCTTATTCTGAGCGCTGCGAAAAAGGCATAACATGAATCAATCCTTTAATGTCAATTTGGAGGATCTGTCACATATGGGAAGGTGGTGCTTCATCCCCCACAGCTAACTGAGTTCCCCTTTCTCAGCCGATGACCAAAGATTTTTATTGCACCTTTTGAAGTTTGACTTTCAAGGTGATTGAAGTCTTATGGGGAAAACATAATGTGCATGGCTTTAGTCAATACCCCACCCACAACATATTTCACTGACATTTTCTGTACAAGCAAAACTATCCTTTAACAGCGGCTTTTAAAAGTCATTTTTCCTTATTTCACATGTGTGCAAGCCATTTTTCATCTAACGTTTGAAATGCTATTCTGTAGGTCATGGGATTCTTTAATGTGTCCCTTTTGAGTGAGTTTGCATTTTCTGTTGCTCCATTGACATGGAGGGGTAGGCCCCCTGCACAGGATTTTTTTGATAGGACATGGAATAAAAGCAAAAGCCAAGCCATCTTCTACATTTGCAGTGTTTAGAGCGCTGCTGTTCAGATGAAAGGGAAAACGAAAGCTGTGTCTGGTTGCAATGTTTGAAATCCTTGTCCCTCAGGTGAATTCAGAGTAGGACAAGTCCGTTTTTGGATGTAGTGAACAACCTTTTTTGTATTCAGATGAAGGAAAAGCAAACGCAGGGCTGTTTTGAATGAAGTGCCTAACTTCTTGTTATTCAGGTGAAAGATAAACAAACGCAGGTCGTTTTGAGTGCAGTGCATAACTTCTTGTTATTCAGATGCAAGAAAAGCGAACGCAGGGCCGTTCTTGGTGAAAAGTTCAAATGCTTGATGATGTATCCTGCCTCCTGCAGGATCTACCCTGGGCCAGTAATCACAAGGAGCAGGAACCAGGCTGACCCAGGTAAGTAGAAAAAGAAACATGCTTTATTTACTTCTTAGGTTCCATAGTATAGGTGGTAAGTAGGAGAGATAGTCATAGGCCTCCGCCCTGGTTCCCTGCCCAGCTCCAAGTCCCCAACCATCACTTGTGGAACCCCCAGGTGCCCCAACACTCTAAGCTCCACTAGCATTCCAACAAAGCCCTTGCACTCACACAGACATCACTCATAACATATAGGAGATCAGACATCTCCCCCTTTAAACATTACCACAAAAAAACGTAACACCCCTACAATCATGCTAGGACTACAAACTTAAATTACTAAATCTCCTTCTACCCTGGCCTGCCACACCAGGGTCTCGGTGCCGCCACCACCAAGCACAAACCTTGCCTCATGGACAACAAAACCAAAACTACAAACCAAAACCCTCCTAATCTACAACACCTTCCGCCAGGCCTGCCACTCCTGGCCTCAGGTCTGCCACACCTGAGCACTAACCATGCCTCCAAAAGAGACAAAACACACCTCCCAAAATAGTGTAGCCCCGATATTGTAAACATACACAATGGCCTAAACATGCCAACCAAAATTCCACAAACATTAACCCAACAACCATGCCCCATCCCTTCTCCCCTAAAGAAAACATGAAAAAGGATGAACAATCTAGAAAAGTGACACACAACACAAAGATGACAAAAATCACAACACGCAACCACAAAAGAAAGAAATGTGGTGCAAAAACATGCATAGCAAAAAGCTATGTCAAAATGTCAAAGGAACAAAACACTACCAGATGAAAAAAAACAGTAGTGTAGTGCAATTTCCAAAATTTTCAAAAAACCCAATTTGGACACACCGCAAGATGGAAAAATAAAAGGTGTGACCTGAAAACTCAGAGTAAAATTTTCATAATTACGACTGAACATAAGTCCAGTAACCCATGCCAGTGTATGGACTTTACCTGATCCAAATATTCATAACAACTCCACAAAATAACCACTGGCCTACCACCTTTGTGCCCTCCACCACAATTTAAAACCAAAATTTGTAAACTGCCGTGCAAAAACAAACAAAGTACCTCCTCCCGCATGCACCGCCTGGCACCACAGAAAAAACTTAGGAAAGCAACATAGTTCCTAAAAATCAACCCTAATCTCAACAAAAGGAAAAATTGTTGTGCGTTAACCTTCACCGCAGACTAAACTATAACTTTGAGAATCTCTATTAATCACAACCTCAAAATGGGCCCCATGCCCTAAGGTCAACATTACTGGAACACTCTATTGTGTCCAACCTCCTTAAAATAAACGTGGGGTTCCTCCTGAAGGTTTTATCTACACTGGTAAACACATCTGGCCAGTATGTGAGAACCTAACCCCAATACATGCATGTAGCTCCTAACTACACTTCTACACGTCAACATCCACAAACGTACAACTCCACACACGCACACACATACTCCACACACCCAACTACCATGCAAATGCACTACAACTGCAGAACCTGCTGCCTCCTTTGCGCACGCTTGCGTCACACACTCAGAGCTCCATTACCACAAAATATCACCAATAGCACCCCATATCAGCCATTTCCACTGAACTCCATTAACCCGCAATAAAACATCAAACAACACAACTTGAAATGCAACTGTTTAAAATGCATCATTGAAATATGACATCCTAAACGCAAACCGCGCTCCTTCAGTACATGCCTAGCAACCCGCATGTACAAAATTCGCACATCACAACTCATCATTTTAAAATGTACTTCTTAAATGATTATTCCAATCCTCCTGCAAAATAAACGTATACGCATAAAACATTATAAAACCCCATTATCAACTCATTTTCCGGCTAAAACGTTTGTCAATCCAAACGAATACCTCTGTGAAATTTAAATTAATTCTGCTCATAAAAGTGCCTTGCAGCTTCACGTTTGTCCCAAAATCCGTTGCCATGTCATATCAGCACTTTTTTTATGCTGTGCCAAAATGCGTCTGCAATTCATTTCACAAATAAACTTAGTCAAAAGAATTCCCCCGGAATGAGAGTAATGCAGGCAGAACCCGGCTTCTCTGCTTCTCTGTGTACGTCCTTGCATGAGGATTAACTCCTCAGTTGCTGACAACAGGAAATTCTCCCATCCTTCTCGTACACTCACGTTCATTTTCACTGCTGCTAGGGATCAGGTCATCACGTTCCCAGACATCCTGAGGACCTTTCCTCGAATCATCTACTGTACCCTGCTGGCTCCGGAGCTCCAACAATAACAATGTTGGAAAGGGCAGACTCCATGCGTTCCAGCTCAACGGCACAGCTGGAATGCAGGGGTTCTACTGGGCGCGTGCCACCCAGGACCCCATACGACCCTCCAGGTCTGCCCAAATCATAGGTATTTATTTATTTATTTTTATGCCACACTGTACCTTCAAGACGTTGCTGATTCACAGGACCACAAGTCCTAGGATCCTCCGCTGCTCATGAGCGCAACGGCACTCTGCTCATGGATGGACACACCAGATTGCTGACCAAAGGTAAATTCTTGCTGCCGCGATCCCTAAAATTCTCTCAGGGCCCAACTTCTCCTCAAGTCCCATGGATGGGCCTCCATAATTTTTCTGATGCCTGTTGCTGCAACAATCTCCTTCCTTGGCATCAGCTGAATTCTTCGACCGCCAGCTTCACGGAAAACACTTTTACAGCTGGTATTTCTTCTCCATAGCTTCTCCTTCTTCTCTCCTACTCCAACTCTCGGGGTCCAAGTAATCCTCGACATCACTCATAACATATAGGATAGGATACCACACTTGCCACACATGTGCCAGAGAAGCAAAGCACAGCCGTTTATGGTGGCAATGTTTAATGCAGCTTTTCAGTCAACAGGGATTTTTGTTTAGGGCCTGTAAATGCACCCCACCTCTGAGACCAAACCCTAAGGAAAGTACTTCAAGGACATGCAACAAGGTTAGCCTCTAGATATATAGTACTGTAAGGATATTTGGCGTGTTACAGCACAGAGTACAGCACTACTGCACAGGTAGCAACCAGCACAGAGTACAGCACTACTGCACAGGTAGCAAACTTTTTTTTTTGATGCAGCACCAAATGCCTATGGTGCATTGCTATATGTGTTACCAGATTAACAAGGAAAGACAGGCTATTCAGTCAAAAACGATTTTAACATATAAGATGCAAATCTATTTTTACAGTTAAAAGCACACGTGCACATTAAAAAATGCACACTATTTTTTCACCTGAAATGCCTATGGTGCGAGAGACACATTTGGAAATTAATAACTAACATTACTCATAACTAACCTGACTAATGAAACTGAAGTTAACATAATCCACTAATAAAAATGTGTCTCCACTGCAGAATTAGGCCTACTCTGAAAGTGAACTTTTAAACGCACATCCATTTTTTTTTTCGTTTTCTCTGCTGCCCTGTCCACATAACTACAGGAAGCAAAAAGGGTTCGAAAGAACAGGAAATCAGTTGGTTACAAAGTATTACTATAAAAATGAGCCATTGTGTAGAGAAGGAGGAGATGGCATGATTGATTCTGATTGGAGCAGCGTCATAGCAAGTATCATGCTAGAGGGAGTGATCAGAGTTTTGCTGGGGGGAGTTTGAGGAGGAAGGAGGACAGTCAAGATTTGGCAGAGCTGGGAGAAGGACCTTTTTCCTGGCTGGAGCATTCCTATCTGCAAAAGCTGAGAATTCCAGGCAATGACCCCGGTTTGAGAAGGAAAGGCGCTCCTTTTCACTGGGGTTAATCTTCAAGGGAGCCACATTCAGAAAGAGAACAGCTGAAAAAAACTCGGCTGAACAGATAAGGTAATTACATAAGTGTGGGAGCTGAGTGTGTACGAGAATATTCAGTCAGAGTAGGAAAGGAGATTCCGGTGCCTTAATCACATGTTAATGTTGCAAATTGGGTTCTGTTCTCCGCCATTTTTTTTTCAGTGTATCACAGACAATGCTGTTACTGTGCTATTTTATTTATTTCTGTAAAGAGTGAGATCGTGTTTAAATGCAACTTTTATAATACAGAAAAATATTTGAAAGCAGACGGGTGGTGTATTTTATATTTACCAATACAGTGCTGATGATGAGGGGAGATTTTTAAACAATGCAATTGTCATTTTAAGACAGATGTGTGCATGATCATATTCAGTATGGACAGTTGAGAGTGATTGTTTTTAGCATAGCTCGTTGGAGGTACATGAGCCAACGGGAAGAGGGACTCTCTGAACATAGTTCCCTACCGTATATAAGGTAGTGGAAATTACCACAAAATTGTCGTAAATATGTCAGTGAGATCGCCCATGGTGGCACACTAACACTAACACTGAAAATGTGGTATTCCTGAAATGTAGGTCTGAGGTCTCTCTAGTGATTACACGAAAACTCTAAGCAAAGATAAGGGATTCTGGACATTGGGGCCACAAATAAAACAAGGGAATTATGCTCACCAAAATACCACCAACCACGCATACCAACCACGCATAAAGAGTTCAATGAATGCCAAATGCAAATGTGCGACATGCAGGAGGTGATTAATAAGATGAATGGTGAAAACAACTATTTGCAAGATGAAGCCAACAGACTCCTTAAAAAGTGTAAGGACTTAGAACAGCAAATGTGCATTCCCAGGTCCCAGGAGAGGCGGCAGGGTACCACATTCAATGCAGTGGAGGTGAATGCTAGCTCTGCCCAAAGAGCTAGTGCTCCAGTCACTGAACTTGGTTGCAGCGCCCTTGGGGGATTTGATACTCCCATTGGGGGCAGCCACCAATCTCATACACCTGAAAACAGGAGTGAATCACAAAATAGTGCAATTCCATGCTTTGCAACAAGTAGCCCCATAAAAATAATGAAATCCATTAAAGCCCTGATCAAACCATTTAAAAAGGGAGGTGAATGCTGCATTGAGGATCACTTAGAAGCGGTGCATGACATTTTTAAAGCACTCTAGATACCTAAGGAACAGTACAGACAATATTTTCATTTAACTTTAGATGCCCCGACGGCCAGCATCATAAGGGGATTAAATGAACAGCAGAATATGACATGGCTGGAGTTTGAAAAAGAAATTAGGCGTCATTTTTCGCCTTTTCAGTCATTGCAGGAGGCAAAGAAAGTCGCGTACACAATTACTGCTGGACCTAATACATCTCCTCGCCAATTTTTACAAGACTTAAAAAGAGCATTTTCTCCCTTTGATGTATCTTTTGACTCAAATTCCAATGAGTTTAAAACTGCATACTTCTATGGGCTACAGAAAGACATCATATCCCAATTGGTCCGTGAATTTGACCGTGACAAGTCCCTTGAATGGATTGTACATCAAAGCACAAAACTATATGAGGTACTCTATTGTCAGGGTAGAGAAAGTGATAAAATGAAAGATACTAGACCTAAATCTAAAGAACCCTCAGCCACAGTAATGGAAATCAGGTCAGCCAAAATGTCCCTTGAGTCTGCTCAAAGCCAAGGTAAAAATAATGTGACACCTGAACAAAGGGGTAATCAACAAAGATTGCCATTTCCTGGACCAATGTTCCAATCACATGATCCTAGTAATAGAGAGAGCTACATCAGCCCTAGGTATTTAGGGGACAGACCCCGGGTAGGATACCGGCCTGATATGGCAGGTATGAACAATAACCAGAGACAAAATCAAGATCAAAGAAATGATGGTCCCTACCAGTCATTGGGGACACAGAGCAGATTTGATCCCATCACCATGATATATGGTAATCAGGATAGGCCCCGATATGTGGATCGATTTACTGATAATGGAAATCAACATAGGGGCCAGTACCCACAATCTGAGAGACAGGACATGAGGCAAAACGTGAACTACAATCCACGCCAGTACAATGATTCCCCACCAGGGGACTATAATCAAATGATGGGTGCAACCTGCTCCCCTCCACAAATAAATCAAGAGTTCAGAAACCATCCCAACCGACATCAATCACCTGAGAGGTATCAGAATAGATCCAATCAGGGGGAAAACAACCAATATCGACCTAGGCCACAGAAAGAGGATCCTAGAGAGATGGAAAGGTTCCAATGCCTTGAGGCCCACGTGAAAATGTTAGCTGAGCAAATAGGAAAGCTCTATACAGCGCAAAAACAACCTTCCAAAGAGGGGGCTGATTGCCATAGCAATGACCGGGGGGCTTCCGAAAAGTGACTAAGTACTCATGATAACTACAGTGCCAAAATGACAGATTGCTCTGATATAATTTTGCATAACGACTCTGAGATGCCTAATGGATTAAAAATGAAAGTACCAGTAAATGAAATTGTGACAGAAAGTGCAAATACTTCTAAAAAAGAGGTACGGTTTAACTTAGAGCTAATTAAAACAGTAAAGATTTGCACAAATGAAAAAGAAACATTAGGAATTCCAAAAGAACAAAGGGACAGATTTAAGAAAAATGATTCATGCATGGGGAATACCAGTGAACAGGGAGTAAGTGGGGATGCTATAGCTCCTTCCCTGGGCAAGCAAAACAATGACCCAACACAGACAGAAAAAGGAAATACTCAAAAGGAGGGTACAAGTCAATCACCTGAAGAATTCTTTGAGCCACATATTTTTGAAGAGGCTGAAAGGGCTGGTATTACACCAAATGATCACAAATGCACAGAATTAAAAAATGACAAATTGCTGAATGATGTTGTTACACATGTTCAGTTGGAGGATTGTAATGTGGTCTCTGATGTTACCCAGATGGATGGGCGAACAGTGGCCACACTCCAAAAAACCTCTGATCATGGAGAAATGAATAAAATCTCTCGCGCAGAAATGGGTAAAAAGGAGGGAAAAATGTCTTTCCATTTACCAATGTGTTTAGCCAAAAGTGAAAAAGACCTGAGAAAGGTGAGCCCTGAAATCAGTAAGAATTCACATTTCTTATGTGTATTAGAGGAAGTTGAGGACAGATATTATGCACCCATCACTGTAGAAGAAAAATGCCACACCTTTGCTATGATTGACACTGGCGCACAGGCCACAATTATGTCCAAGGAGCTGGTAAAGAGTATCAATGAAGGGAGACCTCCACAGAGTCAGATCACAGTGAAGGAAAATCAAGGCCCAGTGCATAACTTTAATGGGGAGGAGGTGCCCATCATAGGTGTAACTGAGGTTGACATAAAAATAGGAAAGCACAGAATGAAACAAGAGGTATTGATCACATCTATTTGTGAAATTCCATTTCTGATGGGGACAGATTGTCTGAAAAGATTGTCTCCTCTAATAGATGGGGTGAATGGAGTGCTGTGGTCCTTAACCAAAAAACCATTGAGGCCTACGAAACTAAAATCACAAAACAGCAATATAAATGAATGTCACACCGTTGCCAAAACAAATGATGCTGTGGAGGTATATCTCCAGAATAGCTGCATACCTAGTGTCACTGTTATATTAATGTGTCAAGACAAAATGCAGAGCGACAATGAAAAACTACCTGTACAAATATACTTGGACCCAAGGAAAAATTGGCAGACTGCCATAGATGAGCACACATTACGTTTTTATTTAAAAGAGAAAACATACAAACAGAATATTGCTCCTAAAACAGATTCAGAAAAACACATTACCACTCTGGCAGAAATACACATGGGAGATGAGCAACCATGGGTTCATGTTGGTATAAATGACTATTTTAAAACAATAAAAGCCACTTTAGCGCTTGAACATGAAAGGAGTTTCATTAATGAGAAATTGTTGCAAAAAATAATGGAAAGGGAAGAAATCCCGAGATTTAGGATTACAAATCAATATGTTTCTGGGTTGGACAGTCCAGACTTTGAAAACCGAATTGCAGGCAGATGCATGCTTAAAATTAGCATTGGGCAGAAAACAATGTACCATAATGTCTGGATAGTGAGTGGAGCACAAAATGAATTTTACATGGGCAATGACATCATGCACAGAATGTGTATGGTGTTAGATTTCCTTAATAAAAAATATGGTCACGCCTAGGTGGTCCGGCACCTGAATTTGAAGACAAAAGAAGGGCTTATCATTGTGCACAACTGGTTCCTTATGCAATCGAATTACAAATGAGGAAAGATACTATTATTCCTGCATTTACAAAACAGTTTGCAATAACACTGAAATGCAAAAATGGACAGCAGATGAAAGGCTCTGATGCATTTGTATGCCTGAATGAATCCATAAAACAGCAAGGCCTGTATTATGAATACATTCCATTGGTAGACATTGGTGAAGGATCTGTAAAAATCATGGTAAATAATAAAGGTTGTCAGGACATTCATTGAGAGGAAAACTCCCCATTAGGAATGGCCATAGAAAAATCACATTATACGGCAGATTTAAATAACATGGTGATTGGGAATATTCCTGAAAAATATGTAGATGCCAAGGGCGAGTTGCCAGAACACCTGGACTCTCAGCCCAAAGGAATATTTAAAATTAATTCTGTGTATCCTTATGATTCAAATGAGACAGTGTGCTGCCATCAAGAGGATTGCATAATATTTAATTTAAATGAAAATGAAACAGAAAATCAGCCCATTGAAGTGGAAGCTGATATGCCAAAATATTTAAAAGTGGCCGCTTTACAAAAAGACACAGCCACACAGTTAGAGGAAAGCGCCGAGATTCCCTTACCAGAAGATTTTCCAGAATTTTCCAAAATGGTAGAAGAGCAGATCTCCTTAGCGGATGCATGTGAAAGCAATGAAGAGAGGGACAATCTGAGGGAGATATTTATGGAGTTTAAGGATGTATTTGCAAAAGATGCTTATGATTGTGGTTTAACTGATTTACATGTGGCCACACTACCAGAAGGGTGTAGCAGAAACCCAATGTTTGTACGCCAGTATAGACTACCGCTGGCATGTTTAGAATCATTGGCAGAGATTATTAAAAATTTGGAATCGCGGGGAATCATCAGGCCCATTCATAGCACATCCAATACACCTATTTTAGGTGTGTTAAAGCCAAATGGTCAATGGCGGCTGTGTGCAGACTTCAGAGAGTTAAATAAAAGAGTACCAATATCTAGATGGCCACTGCCATTCATTGATCAGGGCCTAGCTCAGGTACATGGTTCAAATGTATTTACCACATTAGATCTCACCTCTGGATATTGGTGCGTGCCATTGGCAGAGGAGATACAACATTTATTTTCCTTTACATTTGACAGGACTCAATATGCCTGGCTTAGAGCTCCGTTCGGGTACATCAATAGTGGGAGTGAATTTGGCATATTTTTGAGAAAGGCCATGCCGGATGCAGCGGAAAGAGGAACAATAGTTTATGTCGACGATGTCCTGATAAAAAATGAAAGCCTGAAAAGCCATTTTGATGAAATAAGACATGTACTTGGCCAATTGCAGAAAGCAGGCGCCAAAGTATCTTTGCAAAAAGCACAAAGGTGCAAGAAAAAAGTGAACTTTCTAGGGCATGAAGTGACTGAACATGGGCTAAATCCACAAAAGAAGAAAATAGAGGCCATACAAAGATTAAAAGATCCTAAAAATGTGGAAGGAGTAAAAAGTTTATTAGGGATGACAGGCTATAACAGAAAGTTAATTGAAAATTATGCAGAAATCACTCAACCATTGACTAAACTGCTTAAACTGAATACTCCCTGGAAATGGGAAAAAGGGCAGTCTGATGCAGTGGCTAAATTAAAGGAATGTCTTGTAAAGGCACCATGTTTAGCATACCCCATAAAGGACAGGGATTTCTTTATAGAAATAGGTTTTTCTGAACATTGTATATCAGCAGTGTTATCACAAAAACACGATTTGAATCACAAAACCATTGCATATGCAAGTAAGGCATTTTCCCAAATTGAAATGAAATTTAATGAATGTGAGGCCCTATTAACCACTGTGTGGGCGCTACAACATTTCCGCCCCATTGTTCAGGGAGAAAAGGTAATTATTGAAACAAATCATCAACCTTTGAAATTTTTAGAGAGTAAAAGAATTAGATCAGGTAATCTAGCGCAATCCAGAATCACTTCATGGACGCTAGCATTACAAGGTTTTCCCATAGAAGTGAGATATGGACAAAATAAAAAGAACCCAATTGCTCAAGGGTTAGCTGACTTACATGACTGTGCAGCTGAACAAATACCAAATGAAATGGAAGTAGAAACTAGTTTGCAGGAATTTGAACAATCACCACCCAAAGCTTTTGATGAAAAACATGCAAGGATTTGCCAACTGTATATGTGGATGGTTGTGCTTTTCACATTGAAAATGACAGTAATAAACAGTTAGTGGCAGGAATAGGAAATGTCTGGTTGAAATGTGAAGGTGTCCCCAGTATAGGGATGAGGATTGGAGATAGGAGCAGTCAGGTGGCGGAATTGGCAGCCATTTATAAAGCAATTGCTACTGCAGTTGATAAAAAGTTCAGTGAAATTGTCCTGGTGACTGATTCTGACTATGCACGGAATAGCTTTGTGGAGTATTTGCCTGGTTGGAAAGCAAGAGGCATGGTTACATATAACAAAAAGCCACTTAAGCATGGAAAAATGATACAAGCCATAGACAAATTGGTGTCAGAGAATAAGTTAACAATATACTGGAGAAAAATTCGTGGGCATTTAAAAACACCAGGAGAGGATAAGGAGGGAAATGATAAGGCAGACCACCTGGCTAAGATTGGGGCTGTGATGGGAGAATTGCTACCTATTGATTATTTAATGGGTGAAATACAAATTGATGCAGTCACACGTTCTAAAGCACCAAAGGAGGTAGATCAACCGGTGGTGCAGTGGAGTCATGACATGCCAGACCAAGATTTGATTGAGGCACAACAGAATGATCAAATTTTGGGAATCTATTATAATCATTTGATAGATCCCGAACAAAATCCTTTAACAGAAAATGATTGTATGGGAAAAGAAGAGTTGAGGGTGCTATTAAAGAACAAAACACGAATTAGATTACAGGGTGGACTCATGATTAGAGAGTCCATAACAGGACAAATACAGTGGGTAGTACCCCTTTCATTCAGAGGACTAATGCTACACCATGCACATGATGCCATAACTGCAGGCCATAGAGGTTCACAAAAAACATTAGAAATACTAAAAGATTATGCTTACTGGACACATATGTCCCAAGATGTGGAATTATATACTAGAGGATGTCTAGTATGCGCCCAATTTAAACCTGCTTCACCAATGCATAGAGCACCATTGATGAAAAGAGGCCTAACTCTCCCATGGTCAGATTTGCAAATAGACTATGTAGGTCCTTTAAAAAGGTCGAGCAGGGGACACCGTTATATTTTGAGTGTGGAATGTTTGATGTCGAAGTGGATTGAATGCATTCCTGCACCAGATTGTAGTGCGCAAACAGCAGCCACATTGCTGGTGAACCATGTGTTCTCAAGGTTTGGGTTGCCACAAAGAATTGAGTCAGAGAGAGGAAGTCATTTCACAAGTACTCTAATGAGTAAGGTATGGCAAATACTAGGTGTGAAAAGGAAACTACATATCGCATATCGGGCGGCGTCTTCAGGTACAGTCGAAAGAAGCAATAGGTCTGTTGTGGATATTTTAAAGAAATTTGTGGCAGAAGCAGGTTCCAGCTGGGATTTACGTTTACCGTTGGTTTTGATGGCAATCAGGTCGACTCCTGCCAAAGCAACAGGTGTTAGCCCCCATGAGGTCTTAACAGGTAGGAAAATGGTGTTACCACAACACCTACTATACAGAACACATGCGCAAACCCTTGTGAGTGCATCCACAGTTCATGAATATATTGATGAACTGAGGAGGCATTTGCAACATGCATTTGCTTTTGTGCAGAGAAATCTGGAAAGAGCTGCTGACAGTGAAAAATCTTATTATGACAAAAAGACATCAGTAAAGGAATACAGTGTAGGGGATCAGGTGTACAAGTTTCATTTTGGAAAAAGTAAACAGAAAAATTCTAAATTTCTAGCAGCCTGGCAGGGGCCATTTCGAATTATAGATAAGGTCTCTCCTGTGGTTTATAAAATTTTGAAAAATGAAGGTGAAACGGCGATAGAGCAGTTTGTCCATGTAAATCAAATCAAACCATGCCATCCCAGACATGAGATCAGTCAGCTTGAGCATGTAGAAACAGATAAAGTCCCTTGAACACAAAAAGAGAAAATAAATAGGTACAATCAGGAGGCAGTGACAAAGAAGTTAAAAAGTTGATTGTTATAATGGCACATAAACACTAATATATGTAGAAATATATAATATAAAATAAATAAATAAATAAAAATATATAATGGAAGCTCATGGTTGGTGTGCGGAGAGAAAATGTATTAAATATTGAATGCTGTGCTTGTTTTCTTTTAACTTGTGTTTAATTTCAGAAAAAAAAAAAAAAAACGAAATGTTTTTACCAAGCATGTTTTATTTTTGGCAAAAGGGTGAAGTTAGTATTGTGCTATGTACTTAATTTGTTTATTTTCTATTTGATTTAGAAAATTAACATTATTTGGTCGGAGGTTCCGGGATCAGAGGCCACGGGAGACGATGGAGTCCTGGGCCCTCATTACGACCCTGGCGGAGATCGTGGTGCAAAATGCACCATGGAGCACGGCGGAAAGCTGCCGATACCGCCATGGGGGTTGGCGGATTTACCGCCCCATTCCGACCTTGGCGGGGCGGTAAATCCCCAATCCCCATTTTACCCTTCCCCATTCCCATTTTTGCCCCATAGGGTATAATGGGAGTGGGGAAGGAGTTAATTACGCCACCGTAAATTACGGTGGCGTAATTAACGACGAGGTCCCGTAGCGCCATGGATTTTTCCGCCCGGAAAAACCGGGTGGAAAACTCACCATGGCGCTACGGGATCTCGTAGTAGGGCGGACGGGTCCGCCGCGAATACCGCTGGCGTAGACCCACTCCGCCAGGGTCGTAATGAGGGCCCTGGAGTCCCCTGGATGAAGACCAAAAGATGCCTGCCTCCAGGTGGAGGTGAAGACAAGATAACCAGAATGCTAAAAAAGGATGACTCCTATGGATTTAAGATTGCCAAGATGAAAGTGTACTCGAATGAACCAAAGAACATCGCTGGTTGGGACATATCAGAGGCAGACAAGAGTCCTGACATATGGAGTTCCACGTATTTATTATTTTAATTATTTATTTTAATTTGTTATATTAATTATTTGTTTTGGTTAGTTGTTTTATTTCATTGTTTTTAATTGACTTGTAAAATCTAAACTTAGAGTAATGCCACTTCCACTGAGAAGGCAAATGTAGAACATTTTGTAAACTAATGAACTCAGATGAATACTGTATTGATTGCAACTTTTTCATTGATGCACATGAATATTCATTTTGTTGGATTGCTATATTGTGAAAAGAAGGAAAAGAACAAATTGTTTTTCGGAATTGGCTTGGATCGTAGCCAAATTCTAAAAACAAAAGGAGGGTATGTAAGGATATTTGGCGTGTTACAGCACAGAGTACAGCACTACTGCACAGGTAGCAACCAGCACAGAGTACAGCACTACTGCAAAGGTAGCACATTTTTTTTTTGATGCAGCACCAAATGCCTATGGTGCATTGCTATATGTGTTACCAGATTAACAAGGAAAGACAGGCTATTCAGTCAAAAACGATTTTAACATATAAGATGCAAATCTATTTTTACAGTTAAAAGCACACATGCACATTCAAAAATGCACACTATTTTTTCAACTGAAATGCCTATGGTGCGAGAGACACATTTGGAAATAAATAACTAACATTACTCATAACTAACCTGACTAATGAAACTGAAGTTAACATAATCCACTAATAAAAATGTGTCTCCACTGCAGAATTAGGCCTACTCTGAAAGTGAACTTTTAAACGCACATCCATTTTTTTTTTCGTTTTCTCTGCTGCCCTGTCCACATAACTACAGGAAGAAAAAGGGTTCGAAAGAACAGGAAATCAGTTGGTTACAAAGTATTACTATAAAAATGAGCCATTGTGTAGAGAAGGAGGAGATGGCATGATTGATTCTGATTGGAGCAGCGTCATAGCAAGTATCATGCTAGAGGGAGTGATCAGAGTTTTGCTGGGGGGAGTTTGAGGAGGAAGGAGGACAGTCAAGATTTGGCAGAGCTGGGAGAAGGACCTTTTTCCTGGCTGGAGCATTCCTATCTGCAAAAGCTGAGAATTCCAGGCAATACCCCGGTTTGAGAAGGAAAGGCGCTCCTTTTCACTGGGGTTAATCTTCAAGGGAGCCACATTCAGAAAGAGAACAGCTGAAGAAAACTCGGCTGAACAGATAAGCTAATTACATAAGTGTGGGAGCTGAGTGTGTACGAGAATATTCAGTCAGAGTAGGAAAGGAGATTCCGGTGCCTTAATCACATGTTAATGTTGCAAATTGGGTTCTGTTCTCTGCCACTCTTTTTTCAGTGTATCACAAACAATGCTGTTACTGTGTTATTTTATTTATTTCTGTAAAGAGTGAGATCGTGTTTAAATGCAACTTTTATAATACAGAAAAATATTTGAAAGCAGACGGGTGGTGTATTTTATATTTACCAATACAGTGCTGATGATGAGGGGAGATTTTTAAACAATGCATTTTAAGACAGATGTGTGCATGGTCATATTCCGTATGGACAGTTGAGAGTGATTGTTTGTAGCATAGCTCGTTGGAGGTACATGAGCCAACGGGAAGAGGGACTCTCTGAACATAGTTCCCTACCGTATATAAGGTAGTGGAAATTACCACAAAATTACCACATATAGCACTCTGTCGTAAATAAGTCAGTGAGATCGCCCATGGTGGCACACTAAGACTAAAACTGAAAATGTGGTATTCCTGAAATGTAGGTCTGAGGTCTCTCTAGTGATTACACGAAAAATCTAAGCAAAGATAAGGGATTCTGGACATTGGGGCCACAAATAAAACAAGGGAATTATGCTCACCAAAATACCACCAACCACGCATACCAACCACACATGCCAAATATGCATGTCTGGGTGCTGAAATAATGCATGTCCACTGTATTATTGTTGCACATGGCCCAATCTGAATACAAGGAGTGATTATTGCTAAGTTATTTTTCGGCGGTAATAAAATACCGTCAGGCCCCAAATCTCCACAAAATCCAAACCCTAAGGAAAGTACTTCAAGGACATGCAACAAGGTTAACCTCTAGATATATAGTACCCTTTGCATTTTAATATTGTGACTGGTAGTGAACAAAACCACATCGCTTAGATATGTCAGTGAACAAAACAAAAACAGATATGTGATGTCATCAGTGATGTCATCAATGACATTTGGGATGTCATCTTTGATGTCCTGGGTGTTAGTATTAGCAGTGCACGGTGGTGGCGCGAGTTATGGTTTCTTAGCTTACCATAACTGGCGAATTTCTGAGGTTTTTCGGTTTTACATTACGTCCCTTTAACAACGTTTTTTCATTGAATTTCATATGTTTTTATTAGTGAAACTTAACCATAGCGTCCCTTTAACAATGTTTTTTTTAGTGAATATATATCTATTTCTATATTCAACGAAAAACTAGTTGCAGGGATGTTAAGTTGAGAATTTAACGCAACACAACCTCTGAAATTCAGCTAATGCCACCTTAACTTCGCACCCCCTGTTTTACAGCCTCAATGATGACATCACAGAACACATCACTGATGGAAGCACTGGCGAAATCACTAAATATATAATGTATGACATCACTGATGACATCACAGATCACATCACTCATGCCATCACTGCTGACAACACTAATTAATCATATATGACAGATTACATCAGCAATGGCATCAAACATAACATTTAAAAGTTAGTTCATAAAAACCTTGATTATCTTAATAACAATTTAGGCCAGGGACTTGGCCATGACGAACGCTGTGGTCACTGGCCATCAGCAAAGGCCATATTTAGTGGCTGGTTATTGTTGTACAATTTACAGTGGACATTGCTAAAGCCATGCCTAGTTGCCCGTTACCATTTTCAAATATATATTGAGCAAGCTGAAGAGCTGTAGCCACTGGCCACGGCTTAAGACAATGGATAGTGGTCTACAAATATGTTAGAAAATACCATTGGCATGGCCAAACGCCATGGCTAATGACTAGTTAGTGTTGTAAAATATACAGTAGGCACGGCCAAAGTCGATGCCCACTGCCCAAAACCAATGGTCATGGCAAGTGGCCCATTTGTGTTTTAAAATATACAGTGGGCACTGCCGAAGGCCATAGTTAATGGCATGTTAGTATTTTAAAATCTGGCCATGGACAAAGGATTTTGTCTAATGGCCCATTTATATGTTAGAATATACAATGATCATGGCCGAAGGCCATGCCACTGTCCAGTATTGTACTGAAGGCCATGGCTAGTGGCTGGTAAGTGTATATAGCATACAGTGGACACGGCTGAAGGTCATAGCCACTGATGAAGTCCAAAGGTTATGGTTGGTGGCCTATTAGTTTTTTAAAATATGCAGTGGGCATGACTAAAGGTCATGGCCAGTGTTCAAACCCAAAGGCCATGACTAGTGACCCATTAATGTGCTAAAATATATCTGCCCATGCTAACTGACCATGGCTGAAGGCCATGCTTAGAGCTTGTTAATGTTGTAATGTAATTAGCGATGTCATCAGTGATGTTATCTGTGATGTCATCATTGTGGCCACAGGATGCACAACAGTGGATGTGAAGTTAAGGTGGCTTTTGCTGAATTTTAGAGGTTTTGTTGCGTTAAGTTCTCACCTTAACCTTCCTGCAACAAAAGATTTCCCCTTGAGTTTTAAGGGGTTTGTTTCAATGTATTGCTCACCTTAATGTCCCCACAACTAACATTTTCTCCTTGAATTAAAAGGGTTTTGTTATTCCATAAATCCCACAACCACTTTCCCTCCCAAATAAATATTTTTACAAAAAACGTTGTGTGTTTACTTATTTAACTTTAAACATTGTTTACAGTTATAGTTATTTACAGTTATAGTTATTATAGATGAAGCAAAAGTCATTAAAATGTTACAGTAATTTTGCACAAATACTATACTCAATATATTTCAAAATAGAAAGTTTCAGGACTACCTATCAAACATATATATACATAAGTAAATATACATTTTTGTAAAACCTTTTTGTTCATAGCCGCTGCTGTGAGACATAAAATTGCACAACATAGCATAACATAACATTCTTGGTTGCCACGGCTACTGTCATTAATGTCATTGTTACTGTGGCTACCATAACTGATTTCCTCAGATAAGATCAAACATAAACATTATTGATCCCTTTATATAGTCTGTGTTTTTTGTTGTCTACTTTTATAAGTGAAAATGTAGCCATGTAAAGGGCCATTTGGGGGAGAGAGGAGGAGGAGGATGGACCTGGGAAGGGGAACACATGTAACAAAGGGTACAAAAGGACCATTTATTGTTCTTAGAATTCTTTTTTTTAAAAAGGAGGTAAAAAAAGGCACTTTTAAAAAAAATATATATATTTATATATATATGTATATATATATATATATATATATCAGTAAAAAAACTTTGTTAAAGAGATGTTATGGTTAAGTTGCGCTAATAAAAACCTATGAAATTCAATGAAAAAACGTTGTTAAAAGGGACGTTATGGTTAAGTTGTGCTAATAAAAACCTATGAAATTCAGTAAAAAAACTTTGTTAAAGGGACGTTATGGTTCAAAGTAAAACCGAAAAACCCCTGAAATTCGGCAGTGATGGTAAGATAAGCAACCATAACTAGCGCCACCGTGCACTGCTAACACTAACACCCAGGACATCAAAGATGACATCACAAATGTCATTGATGACATCACTGATGACATCACATGGCAGGCTCTCCCTTTTTTTACTTTACTGACATATCTAAGCTACATAGTTTTCTTCAGTAACAGTCAGGAAGTAAAAATTGAAAAGGTACTATATTTGTAGTCTTAGGGTCAAGTCATATCATATGAAACATATGTTTAGCGGAAGACACAGGCTTGAAAGAGAGCAATCCTTTCTGTGCATGAAGATAATCATTAGAGTTATCAGCACTTTCTCATAGTTTTATTTTTATTACTATACCTTCCCTGTATATGCTCATATTTGTATACATTGTACTCACACTCCTTTCTTTGGGGTTCACTGACAACATTTGATACACATACATACAGTAAGTAGCAGCTTTGAAACAGAGCAATCATTTCTCTGCATAAAGATAATCAGTTAGGTTATGAACTCTTTCTGCTACTACTTCTGCTTTTTTGCTTACTTCTCTGTCCCTGTATATACTCATATTTGTATGTGTTGTTGTCTCTTTGTGTTTTGTCTGTAATAATGTAATTATGTATTAAGTGGGTTTTATTAGCTACTTATTACATGTTTCACAGTACGCAAAACTTTAATAAGAAAGCAGTTATCATTTCATTATTCTACATGGCAAGATTATGAATATTGCACCTTCATCATGTATACTGCACACACTGCCTAAGTTTCTGCATGAGTTGCTTAGTATACTGGATAGAACTTCATAATAGAATGCAATTTATATCAATGCATTGCTTAATGCACTAATTAGCTCATGATATTTATTCAAATGATCCTTGACACTTTTTGGTCAACATTATAAGAATCCCTCCTGCAGAGTTTTCATGAAAAGTAAATGCACATGTGGATTTACCACATGGGGACTGTTCATCCTGCCCATATCTTCACAAACAAAATTCCCTGTACATTGCAATCAGGCACAGTGCTCCACACCACCTCCACTCCTTTAACATCAAAATTCTTTGCAACATGCCTGCAGTGGGCATACTGTTGTAAACCATGCACAAACATATCTCCAAGCACCAACACCCTGACTTTCTCCACTTCTGCCATCTTCACTACACACAGTCTCTTTGAACACAAATCCACAACCTCAACATCTGATTGGCTGATCCCTACAGTCTTCTTTCCATGCTGGATTTGCTGGAAAAGCCTGGATGTAGCACGCCCTGTCCGCGGACCGCGTAACTCATAGACAGCCCTTCTACCACTTCCACTTCACTCTCTGTGCCATTCCCTCATTGGATACAGCTAAGCAGGTACACAATACAGAGAACGTCCTCAGAACACCCCCATTTTGTTTATTTTCGAACATTTCAGGACACAGCGAGTGTTCTTAGAACAAATTCAACTTGCCAGCGAACAATACGGACAACGTCCTCAGAACACCCCAATTTTCTTCATGTACGAACATTTCAGGACACCGCGAGTGTTCTTAGAACACTTTCAGCTTGACAATGAACAACACAGACAACGTCTTCAGGAACCCCCTGTGAACATTCCAGGACCCCATGAGTCTTCTTAGAACACTTTCAACTTGACACCGAATCCATTCTGTTTTTTTACGAACATTTCAGAAAAGCTGTGTTGTCCGCAGAAAAAGTGAACACAACAAAAGCGTCTAGCACATAAAAAAACAGAACATTGAACCTATCTCCTACTCCCCCATCCTCCCCAAACACTCTTACACACCAACACACTCCACTAAATGCAATTTTTAATCCAATTTTCACCGCGCTGTCTGCAGTCGTCAGCGAATGCAAGATGGCGGGCGCCACAAAAATGACCAAAATGTAAGACAAAAAAATTAGTGATATCTCCGTTCGCTTCGCGGACGGACATCCCTGTTAGCTCCGCAGACAGTGTCCGGATTGGTCAAACGGCTTGCGTCATGTCCGCGGACATACGACGTGTCCGCTGATTGAATGGTGAAGAGCATGAAGTGCGTCAGATTTTTGGAAACGCCTGCCATCTTGTAGCCGCGGACGTCCGCGGACAGCGCGGTGTCAAATGGTGGGCAAATACAATTTTGGCAAGTGTGTTGGTCTGTAAGACTGTTTGGGGATGGTGGGGGGGTAAGAGATGGTTCGAATATTGTATCTATTTAGGTGGTAGGCACCGCTGTTGTGTTCATTGTGTCCGTGGACAGTAGCGCTGTCCTTGATGTCCGTAATCGTCCCAAATGGGAATGTCCTAAGGACACTATACCTGTCCGTATTGTTCGCAGGCAAGTTGAAACTGTTCTAAGAACACACGCCGTGTCAGGGATGTCCGCAAATAAATGAAAATGGAGGTGTCCTGAGGACACTATACCTGTCCGCACTGTTCTCAGGCAAGTTGAAGTTGTTCTAAGAATACACATGGTGTTCAGGATGTCCATACTGTTCGCAGGCAAGTTGAAACTGTTCTAAGAACACATGCGGTGTCCGGGATGTCTGCAAATAAATGAAAATGGAGGTGTCCTGAGGACACTATACCTGTCCGTACTGTTCGCAGGCAAGTTGAAACTGTTCTAAGAACACACGCTGTGTCAGGGATGTCCGCAAATAAATGAAAATGGAGGTGTCCTGAGGACACTATACCTGTCCGCACTGTTCTCAGGCAAGTTGAAACTGTTCTAAGAACACACGCAGTGTCCGGGATGTCCGCAAATAAATGAAAATGGAGGTAACCTGAGGACACTATACCTGTCCGAACTGTTTCCAGGCAAGTTGAAATTGTTCTAAGAATACACATGGTGTTCAGGATGTCCGTACTGTTCGCAGGAAAGTTGAAACTGTTCTAAGAACACACGCAGTGTTCGGGATGTCCGCAAATAAATGAAAATGGAGGTGTCCTGAGGACACTATACCTGTCCGTATTGTTCACAGGCAAGTAGAAAATGTTCTAAGGACATGCAAGGTGTCCGCGGATATTAAAAATGCCATGAGGCCTAGTTAAAAATGTTTGATTCTATGGGTGTGATCATAGTAAAAAATGTTTAATTCTATGGGTGTGATCTATGGGTGTGATATGCTGCAGTGGTTGCTGCCAGGGCCTAGAGTCTTGGGTGCATGGTCGAAGGCCATGCACCCAAGACTCTAGGCCCTGGCGATAACCACCGCAGCATATAACACCCATAGATCACACCCATAGAATCAAACATGGGTGTGATGTATGGGTGTGATATGTTTTGGAGTTGTGGCCAGAGTGTACCCAAGACCGAAAGTTATAAGTACTGAAGTTATAAGCTACTATGGGTGTGATATGTTGTGGTGGTTGTGGCAGGGTGCATGGATGAAGGCTGTAGGCTGTAGGTTGTATACTGAATACTCTAGGTCCTGACCACAACCACTGCACCATATCAAAGCCATTGATCACACCTATAGATTTGATTATCTTTCAAATGGTTTCAATTATACTTACTGCATGATTTGTTGACATTCGATACATTTTTTACATGAGTTTGGTACCTGGAGGAAGTATTCTTTTTCAAGTTCTGTGATAAAAGAAAAGAGAACGTTAGTGTATGTATTCTATAAAGACTTATTACATTTCATAATAGATATTTCAGCTTTTCTTTTTTACCCCCATATTTGGTTTACAAACCAGTGCACTGTGCATTTTGCTCAGTTTCTGTGTTTGTTTTTGAAATCATTGTGTCTGTGGTAAAAAAAATCCTTGTTGGATTAAAAAACCCTTTTTTGTTATGCTACAGTCTTTTTGTTTGTTTCCTTTCAGTGTTTACTTCTTGTTTCTGGTTAATGTTCTATCTGTTGTATTGTTGCAGATTTCTGAAGCAGTTACATACCTGATGGCGTATTCTAACTGTCTATTTTTTGTTACAATTTATTGGTATTCGTTTATCTCTTTGGTTGTTATACAATCTTGGGCTAGTTAGATACCTGTTGGCGTATTCTAACAGTTTATAGTTTTTTTCATTGACTTTTTTTAATGTTGAAATACAGATTAGTTATTAAATTTTGGTTTTAAGAAGATTAAAAAAGCGTTTGTAAGATTTGCTGGTAATCTCTTGCTTTAGAGTAACCATCCACATTTTTGTTGCAGATTTCTGAAGCAGTTAGATACCTGTTGGTGTATTCTAACTGTAATTATTATTTTTTTTAATTTAACGGTATTGATTTATCTGTTTGGTTGTTGCAAAATATTGGAGCAGTTAGATACCTGTTGGCGTATTCTAACTGTCTTTTTCTTGTTATAATTTAGTGGTATTCATTTATCTGTTTGATTGTTATAGAATCTTGGGATATTAGGATACCTGTTGGCGTATTCTAACAGTTTATAGTTTTCTAATTGAAGTTTTGTTAATCTTTAAATTCAGATTAGTTATTAAATTTTGGCTTTAAAAAGATTAAATAAGCGTTTGTAAGATTTGCAGGTAATCTCTGCTTTAGAGTAATGGTACTATCATTACATTCAAATCATCCACATTTCTTTTTTATATATGTAGTGTAGTGACCTGCATTGGTTGTGGCTCCTGCGTGGTAGATTATACCTATTGTTGTGAAGGTTTTTCTACCAGGTGATACTTCGCCATGTGTGAATCCAATCAGCTTGCAGTTGTTTTTGGTACCATCTGCATTATAACATAGAAGCTTTAGTATTAAGTATTTACTATGTGTTTGTATTAGTAAGGTGGAGCGATTATCTGAATTGCAGTTAGTACATAATCTGCCAGGGTTTGCATGTTGTACAAGTTGCTGAAATGGAAAGGATTCATAATTTGGTATGGATACATACATGAAGCGCTTGTTAGGGCTTTCTTCTTGTGTAACATTGTTTCAGAGAGTGCAGGTATGTTTCCACATGTATGAAATCTGGAAGATTTCATTTATAGGTATGTTTTTGTTTTCCAATACTTGTAGTAAGTACATTAGAAATTCTTGTGGATCTTCTTGTGAGTTTATAGCGAATTTTGCCATTGCAGCACAGTAGTCGAATTTTTGTCTTATTCCGAGATCACTATACGTGTTGTCAGGATTTTATTGGGGTTTCTATGAAGGACTAACATTTGCAAACACAATTGGTCTGTACTGTGTAAGTAAATGTTGTCAACAATTGGTGGCAATTGAAATAGAATATTCATTGCTACATTTGTGTAACAACTTACACCAGTTACATTTGAAAATTTGAATGGAACAGGTAGTTCTGTGTCCAAGTCATTTTTTCAGAGTGTATGTTGCCTCTCTGAAGAAGTACCTAAGTTACTTTTACTAATAGGTTCTTCTTTACTTATTGTGAATGATGACGTATTAGCTTCATTTACTCACTTTGGAGAATTTGCAGTCAGATTCTGTTGCATTTCTGTTTGAATTAGTTTTCCTTTACAACGTTTTATTTTTTGTGGAACAGGATATGCTTTTAGATTGGGGGGTGTATAGTGAACGTAGTCTATTGTATTCTAGAATGCAAGGAATATCAGCATTGACTTTACTTGCATCAAAGTTGATTAGAAATAGACCTTCAAGTGTACGTGAGCGTGATAGTGCTACGTAGCTCATGCCTTCTTTGAAGACTGTGTTACCGATATCTATCAATGCTTTGTCTAGGGTAAGACCTTGGGATTTATGAATGGTGACTGCATATGCAAGAATTAGAGAAAATTGTCAATTGAAGAAGATCTCCAAAAACAATAATGCGTTTTCCTCCAAAGAGTTATTTGTAGTTTGTTTTAAGTACTTCTTGCAATCTGAGATGAATCAAAGCCAACATTAGGTTGGAGACCATGCTCACTTCATCTATTAGTAGCATTTTCATTTGTTTGAACACTCTGCATAGTTCCATTGCAGCTTCTGTAGAAAGTTTGTAATAATCTAATTTGTGTTGGTGTTCTACTGGAAGGAGTAGTAATCGCTGTAAAGTGACACCACCTATGTTGCAGGCAGCTAAACCTGTGGGGGCAGTTACAACAGCTGACAGTTTGTTGTTTGTCAATTGTTGAAGGAACTTGCTGATGGTTTTGATTAAGAATGTTCTTCAAAAATGGTGCAATGCTCTTTGTTTAGTTTTGATTGTAGTTGTTAAGTCTTCTGTGTCTTCTTCATAGTGACACGTGGTGTTTTCTACTTCTGTCATAGCTAATACTGCCTCATTTGCTATTAGTGGCTATCCCAGTGGTTCTTGTCTTCCTGTTACAGAAGGTTGTCTACTGTTGGGAGTGTCCTTATCTAGTTGGGTCCGGAGTTCTTCTTCATGTTGCTGTTCATTTTGCAACATTGTTTTGTACTGCATAAAGTTCACATCGGTGATAGTGCTTTCATTTGCTTTGAAAGCATCTTCGTAGCAGTCATAGTTATCTAGTAACTGTTCTTCTTTTCTCCATGGTCAAAAAAGTTGTAGGAGGGACATGTAATATAGTTCTTTCTGTTGAGGAGTTTTTAATGAGAATTTGATATGATTAATTAAACTTGGTTTGGTAAGTTTTACTAAGCTGCCTTCACAATCTGTCACTGTATATCTACCTTTGCTTTCATCAGGTTTTATATTATTTTTGTATGCAAAGTTTTGAGCTATGTGGTATAGACACATGTTTTCCAAAGTGGTACACCTTTTTGGGTAGTATATGTCTAGTAAATTGTTTTTCAAAATGTCTTGGCTGTTTGGATCATTTTTGGCTATTGTTTTTATGTCATCATACGATTTGAGAACTCTATTTCTAGATTTAGCAGGACCAAGACTTAGCCACACTATATTTTCAGATTTTCCATACAAAGAAGTACCGGTTAAACGGTCTGCAGCTTCGTAGGCACCCCATTCTCTATGAGAGAGCATTTTAATGCCTAAGCTGTACAATTTCTGAGATAGTGTTTTGTCTGATGATAGGTCATTCCAGAGGTCTTGAAGCTCTGTTTTTTTCTGCTTTTGTTAAGTATGCTGTAACATATTGTGCAACTGCAGTGGAATTGTCTGCAATGTACTGCACACCTATGTTTGCATTCCATAAGTGGCCAATGATTGCATTGTAATCATTAATATATTTTAATCCTTCTGTTCTTTTTATGTAATACGTGTTCTTAGGTGATTTACCTTTAACACTATGTTTAACTGAAGACATGAAGTTGTTTACTTCACCTGTTTATGTAACTGGTCTAGGGAAACCAAACCAGCATTTGGTGTGGTATTTCCCTTTCTTTTTATATTTGCAACGTCAATATTGGCCACATTTGTGTCTTTGAAATTGTACAATTTGTGCATGAAGGTCACTATTTTTCGTTTGTGAAGGGATTTCCCAAGTGACATATTTCTGGATGAACTGCAGAACAGTGGCATAACTGTCCTGACCAAATTTAGGAGCATCTTTAATCCATAAAAGCATGTGGATATGTGGTGCTCCTCTAGCTTGATATGCTTTTCTCCAAAAGAAGTGTTCCACTTCTCCGAGAGGAGGAACAGTTTTATTACAAATAAAGTGTAGCATAGCAATGAAACAATGATGGAAATATCTTGAAATATTAACAGGATCTAGAGAGCAAAGTTCTCCAGGTGTTAGTATATCTATGTTTGTTTTGTTTTTGTTTGATATGCGTAGGAAATCATGTAAATCTTCCCATGCATAGTCTGCACAACTTAATGTAACAAACCAAGTTGGTGGTCCAAGGTTTCTGATCATACAGCGTATATCTCTGTGATGTCGGAACCAGTATTCTTTTGTACCACGCATGTTTGCAAATAGATTTGTAATACTTGATTGTAAAACTTCATGTTTTTCTTGCACTTTTTGTATTAATTTTGTAGCTGACATATTTTGACACTGTGTTCCCGATTTCAATATGTGTGTAACTCCATAACATAGAGTTGCTAGTTCACTTTCAAAGAGTAGGTGGAATATGTATTCCACATTTTGTCTAAATCTGGGATCTTCAGAATACATTTGTAATAAACGGTATCCTGATGCTGTTATTTGAGTGGGTCTGTCATCGTATCTTCCTCCTTTGCCAGTAGGAAATAGTAGAGGAAAAGGACGTGCTTCTATACTTTTTTTCCATGTGTTCATTGGTGATCCTTTGGTTTGTCGCATTTGGTACGTTTCTAGTGCATCATCTATAATGTCTTTAGAGTGCAATGGATGAATTGTACAATGGTCTAAAATATTGCATACTGCAGCTGGATCCAGAAGTTCAAATTGACCAGTTTCTCGTGACTCTTGAATTATTTCAGTTGTTCCCCTTAAGTTTTCTTCAATATTTATTTCTTTGTAGTACTCATTATTTTCTTTTCGATATTACAAGGCTTGTCTAACTTTATGTAAGTTGACGAGTTGTTGCCAAATTCTTTTGTCTTTTGTTGGTACACCATTTACTAAGATAATTAAAGATTGTTCTATTGGACGTTGCACTCCTAGAGTGTGTACATTTTTTGTCAGATGTAATGGTAAATAAACTACTTTGACACGAATACCTTTCACCAATTCAGAGGGAGGTAATTTTGCTGTTTTTGGTTGAAGACCTATCATTACTTGAAATGTGTGTACTGTTTGAATTATGATGCTCTCATATAAATTGAGTTGTTGCAGGGGTTTTGGTAGTGGAAATAATTCCAAATTATTTGTGATAGCATGTGAAGGAGTTTGGTTGTTGTCAAGGTCAGTAGTGCAGTAACTGCAAAGTATTAAAGGGTCAGTTATTTCATATTTGTTTTCTGCTATAAGGTAGAAAGCTAATTTAAACCATTTAGAATCTTCATTGTCGTCTATTTTGGATGTTATGTCTATAGTTTTTGTATTAGTTTTATAAAAAGTTCTACGGCAACACACACACACACATGGTTTGGTATTTCAGCCGATGTACTTTTAAATTTTAGTATTTCTTTTTTGTATGTGTATAGTAGAAGGTTGCCATGTGTACAATTGTTGCTAGTATGTTGTAAAGGTATTGCGTTTTGTAAGTGGCTTTCACTTCCAAAATATTTTTTCTGGATATGGTCAATTTCTTCAAGTAGTTCTTTGGCTGTGCAATTTAGAAGATTGTTATTTAAATTGGCTAGTGCTAATCCAGGACTTTTAGCTGAGTACAGTTTATAGACTAGATTTCTTGTAGTTGGATGATGTGTTGATATCATTTTGATATGATGGAAGGTGCTTTTGCAAATTGGTCTTGAATGCAGGCTAATGAATGTCCTTGTAGCCCTGTGTATTTACGCACTGGACAGGTATCTATATTTTGCAGCAGTTTCATTTTGATTTTGTCTTTGCCTTTCACATATTGATTGTGAAATTGGTGTGAAGATTTGAAAGATTTTGTGGGAATGTTACACATTGACATGCATGACCATTTGTATATTGGATGTTTTCATCCAGTCGAATGGAGAGGTAATTCTGAGTTTTCAGGGGATATTATTGAAAGCAGTATTTCTTGTTCCATTATGGTATTATACATTTTTTCATAACCTCGTCCACTGCTGTGTATAGCAATCGTATTTGTTTGCATTTGTTTGTATGCTTCTTCATTAAAATATGGTTCTGTGTTTGTGGTGTGACTCTATTCACCTCCACAGATATTTAAGAAGTTATTTTTTTGACATTCCGTTTATTGAGAAGTCTTTTTTGTAATTTACTAATTAGTTTTGTTAGTGGTTTCATTCTTTTTAACACTAAAATAAATGATTTTCTTTTGAGTAGGATTGCACTGTCTATCAAAGCTTCTGATATCAATTTTCTACGGTAGGTTTTAAGGGTTGTGTATGATTTCTCTCCTATTTTTATAAGATTTTGAAGGACTCTGTGGCAGAACATTTTTGCAAAAATATTTTTTTGGTATGTTTACTTGCCATTATATCAAGATTTACAGGAGTAGTTTTAGCAGTAGTGGTAGCTGAATTCTTGATAATCGTTTTCTGTTTCGTTTTACATTTCGATAGAGGAGGCAAAGTTTCTGTACTTGAAACATGTTTTGTTTTGCTAAATGACTGTATTAGTTGTTTTGCTTGAACTTTTTGTACAAATTCTGCTAGAGATGGATGCTTATTTTGGATACTTGTTTTTTCATTTGCTCTACTTCTACATTGTTTTCTATGGACTTGCTTTTTGGTAGGCATTCTTTGGGGTCTGTTGAAAAAAATAAAGAAGGTATGGGTTGGGTTGTTCTGTGATGCATGTGTGCTGTGTGCATGAGTGTCTGAGTATGATGGTAGAGATGTATGTGATTGTGTGTGAAGGCTATTCTTCTATTTGTGTGTTACTATACTGGGGTTCAGATGACAGTAGAAAGTAAGCTAGTGGTGAGGAGAAGCACAAATACTAAGAGGGTAATTCATAGAATTTCGCAGAAAAGTGTCGCAAGCGGCTGGCGCAGAGTGTCCGCGTGCGATTGACTGCGCCAGGCACGTGCGCTAAAACCGATTTCCGCGCAGAGCTTATTCATGGATTTCAGGCTTCCAAACCAGCCGTGGCGCAGAGAATCGCAGCGACCCTGCAGCAGCGCCAGTAACGCCCCCAAGAACGCCCTCGCGCAAGGAAAAGCCATCAAAATCGCTAAATCATCGCAAAGGGCTGCGCTAACCCTGGACAAATCACCGGGCTAGCAAACAGCAAACGCCAAGCGGGGAACGTGTATTGCAGGGGTGCGCGGGAAGTTCCACACGCGATCTCAGCAGGGTACGTGTATTTCAGGGGTGCGCGGGAGGTTCCACACGCGAGTGGGCCAGTGCGAGCAGAGTACGTGTATTCTATGGGTGCGCGGGAAGTTCCACACGCGATTCCATCAGGGTACATGTATTTCAGTGGTGCGCGGGAAGTTCCACACGCGAATGGGCCAGTGCGAGCAGGGTACGTGTATTCCATGGCTGCGCGGGAAGTTCCACACGCGATTTCAGCAGGGTACGTGTAATTCAGGGGTGCGCGGGAAGTTCCACACGCGATTGTGCCAGTGCGAGCAGGGTACGTGTATTTCAGGGGTGCGCGGGAAGTTCCACACGCGATTGTCCCAGTGCGAGCAGGGTACGTGTATTTCAGGGGTGCGCGGGAAGTTCCACACGCGATTGTCCCCGTGCAAGCAGGGTACGTGTATTTCAGGGGTGCGCGGGAAGTTCCACACGCGATCTCAGCAGGGTACGTGTATTTCAGGGGTGCGCGGGAAGTTCCACATGCGAATGGGCCAGTGCGAGCAGAGTACGTGTATTCTATGGGTGCGCGGGAAGTTCCACATGCGATTCCATCAGGGTACATGTATTTCAGTGGTGCGTGGGAAGTTCCACACGCGAATGGGCCAGTGCGAGCAGGGTACGTGTATTCCATGGCTGCGCGGGAAGTTCCACACGCGATTTCAGCAGGGTACGTGTAATTCAGGGGTGCGCGGGAAGTTCCACACGCGATTGTGCCAGTGCGAGCAGGGTACGTGTATTTCAGGGGTGCGTGGGAAGTTCCACATGCGATTGTCCCAGTGCGAGCAGGGTACGTGTATTTCAGGGGTGCGCGGGAAGTTGCACACGCGATTTCAGCAGGGAATGTGTATTTCAGGGGTTCTGGGGAGTACTACACGTGAATTGGCTGCGTGGGTCCTCCCAGGTGTACGCTCCACAACCTCCACGGCCCCTGCAGGCAGCCCACACCATGGGGGACTACCCTGCACCCCTGCTCATGTCCTGCAGGCAGCCCATCCACCATGGGCATGCCCCCCAGCCAACCCACATGTCACCTTGCACTACTGATCAACAATGCATGTCTCCCACCACCCCACCGCCCAGCAGTGCAGGGGCACCCTCCACCAGGCCCCCACTCATGTCTCCCACCACCCCACCCCCCTGCCACCATGGGCAGCCTCCACCAGGCCCCCACCCATGTCTCCCACCACCCCCACCCGCCAGCAGTGCAGAGGCACCCTCCACCAGGCCCCCACTCATGTCTACCACCACCCCCACCCCCCAGCAGTGCAGGGGCACCCTTCACCAGGCCCCCACTCATGTCTACCACCACCCCCACCCCCCAGCCACCATGGCCACCCTCCACCAGGCCCCCACTCATGTCCCCCTGCACCCTCACCCCCCAGCATCCAGGGTCACCCTCCAACAGGCCCCCACTCATGTCTACCACCACCCCCACCCCCCAGCAGTGCAGGGGCAGCCTCCACCAGGCCCCCACTCATGTCTACCACCACCCCCACCCCCCAGCCACCATGGCCACCTTCCACCAGGCCCCCACTCATGTCCCCCTGCACCCCCACCCCCCAGCATCCAAGGTCGCCCTCCACCAGGCCCCCACTCATGTCTCCCACCACCCCCACCCCCACCCCCCTGCCACCATGGGCAGCCTCCACCAGGCCCCCTCCCATGTCTCCCACCACCCCCCCCCCAGCAGTGCAGGGGCTGCCTCCACCAGGCCCCCACTCATGTCTCCCACCACCCCCACCCCCCAGCAGTGCAGGGGCACCCTCCACCAGGCCCCCACTCATGTCTCCTACCACCCCCACCCCCCAGCAGTGCAGGGGCAACCTCCACCAGGCCCCCACTCATGACTCCCACCACCCCCACCCCCCAGCAGTGCAGGGGCACCCTCCACCAGGCCCCCACTCATGTCTCCCACCACCCCCACCCCCCAGCAGTGCAGGGGCACCCTCTACCAGGCCCCCACTCATGTCTCCCACCACCCCCACCCCCCTGCCACCATGGGCAGCCTCCACCAGGCCCACACCCATGTCCCCACCACCCCCACCTCCCAGCAGTGCGGGGGCACCCTCCACCAGGCCCCCATTCATGTCTCCCACCACCCCCACCCCCCAGCAGTGCAGGGGCACCCTCCACCAGGCCCCCACTCATGTCTACCACCACCCCCACCACCCAGCAGTGCAGGGGCAGCCTCCACCAGGCTCCCACCCATGTCTCCCACCACCCCCACCCCACAGCAGTGCAGGGGCAGCCTCCACCAGGCCCCCACTCATGTCTCCCACCACCCCCACCCCCAGCAGTGCAGGGGCAGCCTCCACCAGGCCCCCACTCATGTCTCCCACCACCCCCACCCCCCAGCAGTGCTGGGGCACCCTCCACCAGGCCCCCACTCATGTCTCCCACCACCCCCACCCCCCAGCAGTGCAGGGGCAGCCTCCACCAGGCCCCCACTCATGTCTACCACCACCCCCACCCCCCTGCCACCATGGGCAGCCTCCACCAGGCCCCCACCCATGTCTCCCACCACCCCCACCCCCCAGCGGTGCAGGGGCAGCATCAACCAGGCTCCCACTCATCTCTCCCACCACCCCTACCTCCCAGCAGTGCAGGGGCAGCTTCCACCAGGCCCCCACTCATGTCTCCCACCACCCCCACCCCCCAGCAGTGCAGGGGCACCCTCCACCAGGCCCCCACTCATGTCTCCCACCACCCCCACACCCCAGCAGTGCAGGGGCACCCTCCACCAGGCCCCCACTCATGTCTCCCACCACCCCCACCCCCTGCCACCATGGGCAGCCTCCACCAGGCCCCCACCCATGTCTCCCAACACCCCCACCCCCCAGCAGTGCAGGGGCACCCTCGACCAGGCCCCCACTCATGTCTCCCACCACCCCCACCCCCCAGCAGTGCAGGGGCACCCTCCACCAGGTCCCCACTCATGTCTACCACCACCCCCACCCCCCAGCAGTGCAGGGGCAGCCTCCACCAGGCCCCCACTCATGTCTACCACCACCCCCACCCCCCTGCCACCATGGGCAGCCCCCACCAGGCCCCCACCCATGTCTCCCACCACCCCCACCCCCCAGCAGTGCAGGGGCAGCCTCCACCAGGCCCCCACTCATGTCTCCCACCACCCCCACTCCCCAGCAGTGCAGGGGCAGCCTCCACCAGGCCCCCACTCATGTCTCCCACCACCCCCACCCTCCAGCAGTGCAGGGGCAGCCTCCACCAGGCCCCCACTCATGTCTCCCACCACCCCCACCCCCCAGCAGTGCAGGGGCACCCTCCACCAGGCCCCCACTCATGTCTCCCACCACCCCCACCCCCCAGCAGTGCAGGGGCAGCCTCCACCAGGCCCCCACTCATGTCTACCACCACCCCCACCCCCTAGCAGTGCAGGGGCAGCCTCCACCAGGCCCCCACTCATGTCTACCACCACCCCCAACCCCCAGCAGTGCAGGGGCACCCTCCACCAGGCCCCCACTCATGTCTCCAACCACCCCCACCCCCAGCAGTGAAGGGGCAGCCTCCACCAGGCCCCCACGCATGTCTCCCACCACCCCCAGCCCCCTGCCACCATGGGCAGCCTCCACCAGGCCCCCACCCATGTCTCCCACCACCCCCCCCCCCCAGCAGTGCAGGGGCAGCCTCCACCAGGCCCCCACCCATGTCTCCCACCACCCCCACCCCCCAGCAGTGCAGGGGCACCCTCCACCACACCCCCACTCATGTCTACCACCACCCCCACCCCCCAGCCACCATGGCCACCCTCCACCAGGCCCCCACTCATGTCCCCCTGCACCCCCACCCCCCAGCATCCAGGGTCACCCTCCACCAGGCCCCCACTCATGTCTCCCACCACCCCCACCACCCAGCAGTGCAGGGGCACCCTCCACCAGGCCCCCACTCATGTCTCCCATCACCCCCACCACCCAGCAGTGCAGGGGCAGCATCCACCAGGCCCCCACTCATGTCTCCCACCACTCACACCCCCCTGCCACCATGGCCACCCTCCACCAGGCCCCCACTCATGTCCCCCTGCACCCCCACCCCCACCCCCCAGCATCCAGGGTCACCCTCCACCAGGCCCCGACTCATGTCTCCCACCACCCCCACCCCGCAGCAGTGCTGGGGCACCCTCCACCAGGCCCCCACTCATGTCTCCCACCACCCCCACCCACCAGCAGTGCAGGGGCACCCTCCACCAGGCCCCCACTCATGTCTCCCACCACCCCCACCCCCCTGCCACCATGGGCAGCCTCCACCAGGCCCCCACCCATGTCCCCCACCACCCCCACCCCCCAGAATGCAGGGTCACCCTCCACCAGGCCCCCACTCATGTCTCCCACCACCCCCACCCCCCTCCACCATGGGCAGCCTCCACCAGGCCCCCACCCATGTCTCCCACCACCCCCACTCCCCAGCAGTGCAGGGGCAGCCTCCACCAGGCCCCCACTCATCTCTCCCACCACCCCCACCCCCCAGCAGTGCAGGGGCACCCTCCACCAGGCCCCCACTCATGTCTCCCACCACCCCCACCCCCCAGCCACCAGGGGCACCCTCCACCAGGTCCTCACAATCCCCAATCATGTGCGTAATGGTCAGCCTCCACACCCAAAAAGCCCTACCAAGTAACCCATTCACCCACATGGAAATGGAAATTACATGTTACACCCCCAATGTTCATGAAGCTAATGAACCCATGTCCGTCACACACAATGGTTGCAATTGAATGGGAAAACACCCAACATGACATGGATGAAATCAATGAGATGATACCACACAGTGAAGTATGAAAACAAAATTGTATTGAAAAAAATAACGAATGCTAAAGAAAGGAAACAAACTACAATGGGAATGAGAAAAAATAAGCGGCATGTCCGTATTAAAAAAAAATACTGCAAATCAGAATCCAAAAAAATGTCGTCCAAAGTCAAATGTAAAAAAATATCTATGCAATAAAGAAGTATGTAAAAAACTACCAAGGGTCCATGAGCCCAACTGAACAAAGGAAATCTACTAAAAAACCTAACTAAAAATCAACTATATACAAAAAGTGGAGCAGTGTCCGTCGACTCCAAATCATAATAAGAAACAAAGGAAACCTAAAACTAAAGAACTATATACAAAGGCGGCGGGCAAGTCCAGCGGCTCACTCTGTTCGATGTCCCGGAGGCGGTCCAGTTCCATGGCCCCGAGGGTCCGCAGGGACGACGCCGTGTCCTCCTCCAACCCCCTGCGGATTGCCTCGAGGCACTCGGCCCGCCTCAGGGCCCTCCGCATGGAGTTCTCCTCCCTGACCATTGTGAGCCGCGCCTCTTCCGCCCGCCGCCGCTCCGCACCTATGGCGTGGCCCAACCGCTGCCACACGGAAGACACTCTCTGTCCTGGGTCCCCCTGCCCTCCGGCCGATGCCTGCCCCTCCGATGTCGAAAGCCCGGAGCCTTCATGTCTCCCACCATGTTGCTGCTGCTGCTCTGCCCGTGCACTGCCTCCTGCTGCCTGCACATCCTCCGCCGCCTGGGGTGCAGTTGTTGATGTGGCCACCCCTGCTTGACCTCCGACTCCCGACTGTGGCAGGGATGCCTCCTCCACCAGCCTGGCCGCACCGTCAGAGGCAGCTCCACAGGGCACCCAGGTGACTGATGGGTGGGAAGATGGCACAGAGGACGACTGGCGCGTAGGGGGTCCAGTTGAGGAGGGGGTCGGAGCAAGCCCCATCAGACGGAGGAATCCGGCCTGGGTGACCTGTCCCAGCAGGCTGACGTGGTCAACGAGCCATTCGAGATGACGTGCAGTCTCTCCATGAAAAGACTGCAGGTCACCTCGCATGGCCCGTTGACGCAACGCCACACCAGCCAGGACAGGCTCAACCTGGACCTGGATGGCCACGTCCGCAGGCAGAGGAAGGCCAGTTGACATCAGCTCATCCCCTGCCTGAAAACGGGTCTGAACATAGGCATCCCTGCTGGTGCAAGATGATGCAGGGACAGGATCGGGGACAGGATTGCACACAGGCACCTCCGCGGCGGCCTGTGCTGCCTCCTGTCCCTGGTCCTGCACTGCACCACTAGCACCAGTGGGATCCCCACCTCCAGACCCCGTCTCTGGTGCTTGCACGGCCTCCTCCTCCACCAAACCCCCCACCAACCTGGATGACTCCGTGCCATCTTCCCCTGTTGGGCCCTGTGGGGTCCCAGCTGCCCCTTCTGCTGCCGAGGAGTCCAACTGCAACCTCCGCCTCTTGGACCTCCCCCCGGCAGCTGCGGCCTGGGACGCGGCACCGGACTCCTCACTCCCCGACGAGATGACAACACGGGAGGGGAGCCGGGCCTTGCGTCTCCGGCTGGCGGTGGGATCCCCGCCGCTGTGCTCCACAGCACCTTCTCCGCCCTCTTCATCAGTTGACGCTGCAGACAGGGAGAAACAAAACACAGGCATCAGGGCACTGTACAATGGACACATACACACATGACAGTTGCACATGAGTGGCATTGGCAAATCTCAGACATGTCATCACAATCCCCAACACACGTGTCATTGCAACTCGCACACATGAGCCATACCACAGCCATATCGCAACTGCCAGCACCATCCCTACACATACAACAGCATGAGAAGCCAAAGGGGAGCCAGACATCACATGCAACACAGGAAGTGCACCACACATGTACACACACCACCACACTTGCATGCATGTGTACACCTCTGCCAAGTGTCGCACTGTTCAGACGGGCATCCATGTCACATCTGCCAATCAGGCTTCCACATACCGCTGTCACATGCATCCATGTTGCATCACTGTTGCACCCTTGTCAAATACACACACATGCACATGTACACAGTGCTCATACATGCAGCCGAAAACAACATACATGTGTGACATCACTGACATGTCTACTTACATACACATTCATCCAAACATGTGTGCACGCACAACTGCATTTGCCATGCAAGCCTACACACACAAGCACCATCCATGTCTCACACATTACAGCCCTCGCATGTATCAGCCCAACGGCCCTGTACACCCCCACCCATACTCGACCCCATACAAACAGATGTGCAACCTGCACAAGAACGAATAATCACCATACGCACAGCTCACAATCAGGATGCATGTACACTCACCGCTCGACTCCAGACGGGTCTGCTTCTCTAGGACCTGGACGTGGAGCGCTGGGGATATGCGTTCCAGGACCCCCATCTGTTCTTCCGACAAGTGGCCCCGGCGCCCCTTGGCATCCGCTGCCTTCAAGAGGCGCCGGGCCTTGTTCAGGGTCCTGGACCTGAAGTCCTCCCAGCGCTTCCTGACATGTTGTAAGTCCCGGGCTGCCACCCCCTCCGCGTTGATGGCAGTCACGATGTCAGTCCAGATCCGAGTCCGTCCTTCCTTGTCGGCGCGGGAACTTCCGAAGAGGGCATCATACTGCCCCAGGACTTGCTCCACCAGGACACCAACTTCGGTGGCACTGAAGCTGGTGCCCCTCTGCCTCTCTGGCCGAGGGTTGTCAGTGGTCACAGATGGTGTTTGCCCCGACATGACAACCCCAGAGGCAGGAGTGGGTGGGCAACTGGGTCCTGGGGCTGGGCTGTGGAGCGATGGCAGGTGGGAGCGTGCTAGGGGTTCTGGGGGGCAGTAGTTCGGCCTTCTGGGCAGGAGCGTGGTCTTCCGTGTGCTTACGCATGGCCAGCTTGGTACGGAGTGATTTGGCACGTGAAAATCCCGCACATCAGCGTGAAAATCGAGGAAAGGCCCTTAGCGCGTTAGCATGTCAGCACGCATACGCGATTCTATTGGACCAAAGGCCCTCAGCACGTAAGTGCGTCTGTGACGTGACCCGCACGGGTGTTTCCCACACAGCACGTGATGACAGAGCACACGTGGAAAGACTGCACGTCAGAGTCTCATCGCGTGTGATTGGTGGAAATGGCCCTACACGCAGGAGTGACAAAGCGTGTAATTGGTGGAAATGGCTCTACACGCATAAGTGACAAAGCGTGTAATTGGTGGACACGCATAAGTGACAAAGCGTGTAATTGGTGGAAATGGCCCTAGCGCGTACACGCCGCGTAAGTGACGCTGGACGTGTGGGCCTGTATAAAAGGTACGTGTAGAACACCATTTCCTTGCACGTGCTTTTCGTGGAGAGCGAGTGGGTGAATTCTGTACTTCTTGTCGTTTCACACGCGATTTACTTCACTGGGTTTCAAGTTTGTATTCCCTGTTACCTCTGACAGCTTTTTCTCTTTTTTCTCTTTTATTGGTTTACCTGGGCCTGTTCCCTCAAACAGTGTTCCCTTCTACTGTTGTCCTGTCTCCTCAGACAGCGTACAAATCTTCTTTTGGCGGGGGTGTTGCCAACCAAACACGCTCCTTTTTCACGCTCTTTTACCTGGCAGACGGTGAGTCACGCACGTATCTAACATCTGTGCTTGCCCCGTGTGTAGCCTACCCCTTCAGAGGTCATTCTAGGCTGCGTGTGACACGCATACATTCATTCTTGTGTTACTGGGTGCCACAGCGTAGTGCAGGTTTTTCTTTCTGCACACGTGGTCTAGGAGGGGTTGCGTGCACGTCATCTCCCTTTTTTGGGGCTCCTGTGCGTAGCGTGACCCGTCATCTTTCCCCAGGGGTTTTAATCAGCCTTGCAAGAGCACTAGGGTACAATTACCATCTGGTACCCAACCCCTTTGACCCCCAATTGCCCAGGACAATAGTTTACAGCCACTCCCATACGCACATTTAAATCAGTGCCATGGCTGGGAGGCGAGGATTCCGTAAGGGTGGCAAAGGTGGAAGAACCACAAGTGGTGGCCGTGGTGGATCCGGTAGGGGACGTGATCGTTACTTGCAGGGTGAGCCTGTCCCCCCATGTGTGGAGGACCAGTCAAGGGCACCCATAATCCCCCCCCCTCCCGTTGAGGCTGATGTGGCTGACACCATCCATGCTCAGCCCTTGTTGGACCAGCCCATTGTGGCACCAGACCTGGCTGACTCCATGGCTGACTTCCAGGTCAGCAGGCCTCTGACACGTGAGCTGGTGCACGTTGATGTCACCATGCCACGTGCATCTGGGGCAGCAAGGTCATCTGCTGCCCCAAGTAGGCAGGTCGGAGAGGCTGCAGGGGCAGCTGCGGCTCCATCCACCCCAGCCCTCACACACCCAGCCAGGACAGTGTTGGTCCTAGTCCATGCTGCTGACATTCCCCCTGACACCATTACACTAGAGCCAATGCCTGCACCAACTCCCATGCTGAGTGTGCAATCCCACACTCCTGATACAGAGTCCACCAGGGCTCCTGCCCCTAGTGTCCAGAGTGGTGCAGGACACTCAGGATCACCACCACCTTCCAAGCGGAAGAGGAAGAGTGCTCGTCCGGCACAGGCTGATGCCCCAGACACGGCTACACAGTCCGGCCCGTCCAGGAAGCCCAGCTTCACGGATGACGAACTGAATGCACTTGTCGAGTATGTGTCCGCACATGACAACGAGATGGTCATTGTTGCAGGATCCAAGACCACACCTGCACAATGCCAGGCACACTGGCAGACCGTTGCGGACATCGTAAGTGCCCTTGGAATCGTGAGGCGCACAGCCAATGATTGCTATAAGCGCTGGAATGACCTAAAGCGCAGGGCAAAGAGTAAGCTGGCCTCAAGTCATGCCGCAACTCTAGTGACTGGAGGTGGGTCTCCAGTAGTAGACATGGAACTCACTCCACATGAGTCAGTCGCTGGGACCTACATCACGGAGGAACAGATCCAAGGCGTGGGAGATCTGGCTGATTACGAGGCATTGTCCGGTGAGTGCACATGCATGTGTGTGTCATCCATGTGCATGGTGTGTGTGTGAGGGCTTCTGTTTGTGTGCCAGGTGAGAGTGTGTGCGCCTGAGTCGTATGGGTCAGCCATGTGCTTCATGCAATACATCCTGCGCAGCTGCATTTGGCCATAGCAGTATCCCTTCTGCCAACAGTAGACATCTAGCCCAACAGCACGCCAGTTGCCCTTGAAGTGTCACCTTGCCACAACATTGTTGCTTATTTTTGACTGTTCATTCAGTCAGATTGTTTGCATTCCACCACCTTTACTAGGCATGTCGCAGTCCACTAGTCACATGTCTGACATGGCTATGGTAAAGTGGAGTGACTTTGTTACCTGGATGTCATTTTTTCACACATGTCCCTGTGCAATTGGACCATTTCAGACTGGCAGCTCCAGGTGAAAATTCTGACCTGTTAGAATTTGAAAAGCTATTACATGCGGGAACTGGACTGAATGAATAGGTGCTGCCCTCCTCTCCATCTTCACTCAATAGCAATGGTACATGCCATCTATGTGATGGCATGTGTGTTTCACCTGGCAATCACAGGCCAATGTGTGATGCCACTGCCAGGCAGCATGCAGAAAATGTGTTCATCTTCCATCTTGGTGTCATCAGTGTGTGCCATTTGCCTGCCCTTCATATGCAGTGAGGGTGCATGCATGGGAGGGTTTTAGTCATGTGGGACATGTGTCAATCAAGTACTGGTTCTCTTGCTTCTCAGCCCTCATTGTGTGCCATGGTGCTAATGCCTGTTTCCATTTCTTTGTTTTTATGTCTTTGCAGGGGAAGACGCACCTGATACTGCTGGGGTTGTGGAGATGGTGCAGACCCAGGAGGGGTCCGAGGGCCGACCAACCACCAGTGAGGGACGTGGTGTGGTGGTGGGTGAGAACCCACAAGTGCTGCAGGTCGTGCTCTCAAGGGGTGTCTCTGGCTGCACCTCCCCCGAGCTGTACTCAGGTGTTGATTCGGATGAGACCTACGTGCCGTTGCAGGTGAGTGTTCCAGGGAGGGATTTTGTTCTGTCTCACCCACCTGCACCAGGGTCAGAACCCTCAATGGGGATGTCAGTGTTGGCAGCTACGCCTTTGGTGGTTACGGATGCAGGGTCACACTCCGCGACATCTGATCCTGTTCCTGGGCCAGCAGATCAGAGGGGGAATGCAGTCCTGCAGCCTCAGGCAGTGCCGGCACAGCAAGGCGCAGTTCGCCTTGTCCCAGACAGGTGTGGTGCCCGCCGACGTGGTGGCCGTACGCCACCTGGCAATACCGCATGGGAGCAATCCATTTACGGTATGGCAACACAACAGGCAGCATCATCCGAGATGATGGCTCAGGCCATGGATAGGGTGGCCACTTCCATTGTCCCCCCTGAAAGGCTGATGGAGCGACTAGAGCAGGCAACCGACTCCATCTGCCAGTCACACAGGGAGGACATATTGGGGTCCAACAGGGACAGGCGGGCGGCACTGGCGACTCTGCAGGAGGCCATCTCCATTGAGTCCCAGGGCCACAGGGAAGCCCTGAGGCAGGAGCTCCTTCACCTCAGGACGACTCTTGTTGAGCTTGAGGCTTCAACACACCAAAGGACAGAACAGCAGCTGGAGCGTCTCACCCGTACGCTCTCAGCTGAGATGCAGGCAACGAGGGCGGAGGTCCGGGCATCCCGTGAGTTGTTGCATGGGGACCTCCGCACACTCATCCTCCAGAACCAGACCTACCACACCCGCATGCTTGCAGCCATGGAGGAGCAGACTAGGGCCTTGCGTGGGCTGCCTCCCATAGTGCAACCACCTCCGGATGCAGCTGCACAGGGTGACAATAGCGACAGCAGTGATACTCCCACAATAGGGTAGCCGTGTGGGCCATGAGCCCATGGAGGTGTCTTTTTTTCCCAGGACCCACACAGGTGGGTTTTGGTGTGCACCCTGTCCTCGGACCTCCTGGGTGGCCTCCCAAACCCCCCCCGGGCCCATCAATGGCCATTTTTGATTTTTATTTTTATTTTTAATTATTTTTTATTTTTATTTTTATTTTTATTTTTATTTTTATTTTTTATTTGTAAATCATTTTTCCCAATTTTTTTGGGACAATTTGTTGGCTTCCGTGGTTCCTGTGGGCATGCGCAGCATTGTGTCTGGGCACATGAAGGCTTGTCATGTATTTGGTTCAGATGCTCGGGTTTGAGTCACACACACCCCTCCTGCTTCCTGTTTCCATGGGCTTGCAAAGGGTGTGCCCAAGTGACATTGACGTACATGGTGACATTGGACTCCCACTACATGTGTGGGTAGTCTAGTCAATACTGTGTATACATTCCTAGTGCATATTGCTGTTGTGTTGTACACTGCTTGTTGCATTGATGTGTAACTCATCATCTGTGTCTACCTCCCAATTTGCAGGTCCCTTCCTCATGTCTACACAAGGCCCTCTAGTCTGGAGATGGGGTCCATGTTGGCAGCAGTGCACCTACAACTCTACATGGCGCCAACACTGCACAGTTGGTAGTGGTGGGAGTGCAGGCATTTCCAGGTGGTGAGACTACTAATATATAACATTTGTGATGTCATGTTAATGGTAGTACCTGCTCAAGTTTGTTGTTGGTCCTGCATTACTGTGAGCATTTCAGGTGTTGCAAGTTTCAATTAGGGACACTCTACATTGTGACACTAGTGTCATGTTGTGGGGATTACTTTGTTTACCTGCAAATAGCATGACATGGCACGGTGTGTCGTGTGGCGGTGCTGGGGATGGGTTGGCTGACATGGCACTGTCCTCTTGTTGAATTTTGCAAGTGGGTATTCATTTGAGCTGCTTGAATGTGTTACTTCACAAAACTGCATTGGTGGTGTCTGTGTGGGTAGGGATGCACACATTGTGACACTTCCAGGTGAACAATCTCAGGCTGATATGGTTTTCACGGTTCATTCTCCAGACATTCAGGATCAGTGTCAGGTTGAGTCATCATTGATTGCCAGATGGAATGTGCCAGGGCAGTGTGCACTCCACAGGGGTGTGATTCCTATGTGAAGTAATTAGCCACTAGCTGTGTACGGGCTGCCTCCCCCCGTGCCCTTTCCCCTCCCATGCGCAGCGGCTGTGCATGTGGTTGGGGATGTAGGGCCACCACCATGTCCACGGCCAGGCCCCGGCGTGTTGCAACGTTGTGCAGGACACATGCTGCCACTATGATCCTGCACACTACTGGGGGAGCGTACAACAGCTGCCCGCCAGAACGGTCAAGGGAGCGAAAGCGTGACTTGAGCACTCCGAATGTGCGCTCCACTATGCCCCGGGTTGTAATGTGGGCTGTGTTATATCTTACCTGGGGTGGCGTGGTGGGGTTCCGAATTGGCGTCATCATGTGGGGGCTGAGAGGGTAGGCACTGTCCCCTGTGGAGGTGGTGATTTGTATCATTGGTGGGGTTGTGACCTTGCTCAGTATCTGACATGCATGGATGTGCAGTGGCATTCATACTCACCAAGCAGCCATGTATCGCCATGCCGGCCAGCTCCTAGGTCCCGGCTTAGGGTGGACATTCGGTAAATGAAGCTGTCGTGGGTTGACCCGGGATAGTTGGCATATACTGAGGTGATGATTCCCTTGGCATTACATACTACCTGCACGTTGATGGAATGCCAGTGCTTGCGGTTCCTATAGATGTGCTCAGATGCCCTGGGGGGACGTAGAGCCACATGGGTGCAGTTGATGGCACCTAGCACTTTGGGGAATCGTGCCACAGCGTAAAAATCCAGGGCGGCAGCATGCCTTTCTGCAGGTGTTCTGGGCAGGTATATGTGCCTGCGGACTGATGGGCGTGCAGTGATGATGTTCAAGACCTGGTGTAGGCAGCGTGACTGGGTGGCCTGTGATACACCACCCACAATGGCACTTGTCCGCTGAAATGATCCAGTGGCTAAGAAGTGCAGTACATTGAGGACCTTCTCCAGGGGGCTGAGTGCTTGGGAGCACAGGGTGGTTGATGTGAGGTCATCCTCCCACTCACTCACCAGGTCCAGTATAATGTGTGGTGGAAACCTGTACCTCCCATGCACCTGGTCATCAGGCATCCCGAAAAGGCTGGTTCTGGGTGTGAATATTCTGGCCCTGACTATCCTCCTCCTCCTCCTTTGGTAGGCCACGCACACTGCTGCTAGGAACGGTACGTTCATCCTGGGTCTGAGCTTGTTATTTTGTTAGCGCGCAAATTAATGCGTTGCGCGTGTTGTAGGCGAGCGTGTGACCCGCGCACCCCTGAAATCCAGTACCCGGTCCAATAGCGTGTGGCAATTCCTGCGCACCCCGGGATACAGGTGCGCTGACGTACTTGCGTGTGTAAGTGTCCGCGCACCCCTGATATACACGTACATAGGCCAATCGCGTGTACGCGCCCTTTTGTCCAATTACACGCGATGAGACTCTGACGTGCTGTTCGATTACACGCGATAACACTCTGACGTGCAGTCTTTCCACGTGTGCTCTGTCATCACGTGCTGTGTGGGAAACACCCGTATGCGTGCTGACGCGTTTACGCGCTGAGGGCCTTTGGTCCAATTGAATCGCATATGCGTGCTGACGCGCTTACGCGCTAAGGGCCTTTCCTCAATTTTCACGCTGACATGCAGGATTTTCACGTGCCAAATCACTCCGTACCAAGCTGGCCACGCGTAAGCACACGGAAGACCACGCTCCTGCCCAGAAGGCCGAACTACTGCCCCCCAGAGCCCCTAGCACGCTCCCACCTGCCATCTGCTGCTGCCTGACTGCGTGCTGCCCACGTGCACTGCCATTTGCTGCCTGCACATCAGCCAGGGGTGCTGTTGCTGTGACCACCCCTGCTGGAACCGAAGACCCCCGACTGGAATTCCATCGCTCCACAGCCCAGCCCCAGGACCTAGTTGCCCACCCACTCCTGCCGCTGGGGTTGTCATGTCGGGGCAAACACCATCTGTGACCACTGACAACCCCCGGCCAGAGAGGCAGAGGGGCACCAGCTTCAGTGCCACCGAAGTTGGTGTCCTGGTGGAGCAAGTCCTGGGGCAGTATGATGCCCTCTTCGGAAGTTCCCGCGCCGACAAGGAAGGACGGACTCGGATCTGGACTGACATCGTGACTGCCATCAACGCGGAGGGGGTGGCAGCCCGGGACTTACAACATGTCAGGAAGCGCTGGGAGGACTTCAGGTCCAGGACCCTGAACAAGGCCCGGCGCCTCTTGAAGGCAGCGGATGCCAAGGGGCGCCGGGGCCACTTGTCGGAAGAACAGATGGGGGTCCTGGAACGCATATCCCCAGCGCTCCACGTCCAGGTCCTAGAGAAGCAGACCCGTCTGGAGTCGAGCGGTGAGTGTACATGCAACCTGATTGTGAGCAGTGCGTGTGGTGATTATTCGTTCTTGTGCAGGTTGCACATCTGTTTGTATGGGGTCGAGTATGGGTGGGGGTGTACAGGGCCGTTGGGCTGATACATGCGAGGGCTGTAATGTGTGAGACATGGATGGTGCTTGTGTGTGTAGGCTTGCATGGCAAATACAGTTGTGCGTGCACACATGTTTGGATGAATGTGTATGTAAGTAGACATGTCCGTGATGTCACACATGTATGTTGTTTTCGGCTGCATGTATGAGCACTGTGTACATGTGCATGTGTGTGTATTTGACAAGGGTGCAACAGTGATGCAACATGGATGCATGTGACAGCGGTATGTGGAAGCCTGATTGGCAGATGTGACATGGATGCCCGTCTGAACAGTGCGACACTTGGCAGAGGTGTACAGATGCATGCAAGTGTGGTGGTGTGTGTACATGTGTGGTGCACTTCCTGTGTTGCATGTGACGTCTGGCTCCCCTTTGGCTTCTCATGCTGTTGTATGTGTAGGGATGGTGCTGGCAGTTGCGATATGCCTGTGGTATGGCTCATGTGTGCGAGTTGCAATGACATGTGTGTTGGGGATTGTGATGACATGTCTGAGGTTTGCCAATGCCACTCATGTGCAACTGTCATGTGTGTATGTGTCCATTGTACAGTGCCCTGATGCCTGTGTTTTGTTTCTCCCTGTCTGCAGCGTCAACTGATGAAGAGGGCGGAGAAGGTGCTGTGGAGCACAGCGGCGGGGATCCCACCGCCAGCCGGAGACGCAAGGCCCGGCTCCCCTCCCGTGTTGTCATCTCGTCGGGGAGTGAGGAGTCCGGTGCCGCGTCCCAGGCCGCAGCTGCCGGGGGGAGGTCCAAGAGGTGGAGGTTGCAGTTGGACTCCTCGGCAGCAGAAGGGGCAGCTGGGACCCCACAGGGCCCAACAGGGGAAGATGGCACGGAGTCATCCAGGTTGGTGGGGGGTTTGGTGGAGGAGGAGGCCGTGCAAGCACCAGAGACGGGGTCTGGAGGTGGGGATCCCACTGGTGCTAGTGGTGCAGTGCAGGACCAGGGACAGGAGGCAGCACAGGCCGCCGCGGAGGTGCCTGTGTGCAATCCTGTCCCCGATCCTGTCCCTGCATCATCTTGCACCAGCAGGGATGCCTATGTTCAGACCCGTTTTCAGGCAGGGGATGAGCTGATGTCAACTGGCCTTCCTCTGCCTGCGGACGTGGCCATCCAGTGGCTATCCTAATAAGTAGAATAGCGAGTGTATGAAACACGCTTGGTTTCTTAAGGCTGTGTTCTTGGATGTTAGGAGACAGAAGAAATAATGATATACTTATTTTGCAATTTTTATAAGGTAAATGGCAATAATTTATAGAAAAGCATGGAATGTATGCATTTGTGAAGGTGTGGGTAATAAATCAGAAGGATGTGATGTACAGGTAGTGGTTTTATTGCAGTTGGGAGTTTTTCAATGTTAGTGTTTATCTGTGTGAGTTTTTGAAGGTGCTTGACCTTATCCTGGCTGTGTGTAATTTTTTAGATAGCTGTGTGTAAAAATGTGTTTAGATAGCAGACAGGTTTGCAAGTGACAGTTGATTATAGTAGATGGGAAAATGACAGTAAGTTCATTTTATAGGTTATACAGATTAAGTGACAGTTACTCTGTTTATATGCATTCATAAGATTTGTATTTGTACTGTGCAGAAAATATGCATACCTGTAATTTGTATTCATGCATTTGGATATGCATGCAGCTGCAAGTAGAAATCTTGGAGACTTGTACAGTAGTTTTTGTAGTAGGTGCTTTCCAATGATATGAGACTTGTACTCAGAGTAATCTACAGTACATTTGACATGCTGAACTCTGATGATGCAGTTAGATGTAGAGGTCTTGAATGTGATTGGTGGATGGTTGTGTGACTGTTTAGCTGTATCCAATGAGGGAATGGCGTAGAGAGTGAAGTGGAAATGGTAGAAGGGCTGTCTAGGTTACGATATGTCCGCAGAAATAACGGAAGTCCGCGGATACTGCGAATTACATATGGGGATTTTGGGGTGGAGAGGCATGCAAATGAGAAGGAGCAGAGGAATTGATTGGTCAGTAAAGTTTGGTGGGTGTGTTGTGTAAGAAGACAGTTTATCAGAAGGTCTTTTTCCTGACAGAAGAACAGTTAGCTATGGCTGCGTGTTTCAGAAAACAGATTGTCTGGATTTTGGGAGACTCATGGATACAATGGTTGGAAGTGCATGCACAACGCTGCAGAGTAGCTGCAGATCTTGGATTCCCTCATGTGGAAGTGACCTGGAATGGAGTATGTGGAATGAAGTGGCTTGACTTGCTACTTCTCTGTGCTAGTTTGCAGACAGAGCATCATCCAGACATAATTATAATTCATTGTGGAGGGAACAGTTTTTGGACATTTGTCAGGAATTTCTTTGCAATTTGTGATGAAAGATGGACTTGGGAAGGTCATGGATATGTTTCCAAATTCCCAAGTAATTTTTTCTCATATTGCGCAAAGACAAATGTGGCTGCGTTCTTCTTCATTTGGTCCACAAATGGAGAAAGCGAGGCGTAATGTCAATAAGGCTGTTTGTGCCTTTCTAAGAGATGTTGGCATGTTCATAGAACAAACATTTTTGGTAGAGATGGAGTCGATCTTACTTATGCTGGCAATCAGATTTTTCTGAGAAATGTACCAGATGCATTGCGTCCTTTTGTGAAATTACAGCCAGCTTTTTTGCAGTAGGTGTTGATTTTTTAAAGTTTTTTAAATACAAATAAATACCACAAAAGGCTCTTTTCAGAGCCACCACTTCCTCCCAGATAAAAGTGCAATAATTTTGATAGGGCAACAACCCAAAATGTTTGATGTTCGTGAACTGTCTGCGGACTTCTAAAAAATAAAAATCAGTAGCCTGATCAATTTATTTCCCACTTCTATTTTTTGACCGTGAAAAGCGGCTCTGAAAAGAGCCTTTTTTATTTTTGTTGTTTTGTATTTTTTTTGGTTTTTTACACACGACACACTAGGAGAGGAGAGGAAAGGAGGGTAATGGGGGACACCAACCACAGGGATAAGGAAGGGCGGGTGGAGAGAGGAAGATGTAGGGTGGGCCTTACTTAGGTAGTGAGAAGGTCTTCTCGTGCTCTGAGACCAGAGTCTCAAAAGCACTTCGAAGTCTCTCCCCCCTGCAGAGTATTGCGTCGCAGTACATACACAAAACTTTGACCCTCGAAAGGTAAGGGTTATCAGCATTGTGAATGGCCTGTGAGGCAGCTGGAGGGATGCGCTCTTCCACAGGAGTGTCTCTTGTGGTGAGAGGAGCGGAAACAGAGGATGAAGTAGAGGAACTCAACCTACTACGCTTGTTGCAAGGTACAACATTGCGAACGGCCCTACCGTGGAATGACTTTAGGTGACGCTTCATAGTAGTCGTACCAAAGCTGTACGAATAAGGCCTCCAGCGACTCAGTACCATTTTGCACTTGGTGCAGGTGACTTTGTTCACACGCGCCTTGGATATGTTACCATGAATGGTAAATAACCGCCACACCCAAGAATCACGGCGAGTGCTGGTAGTAGGGACTTCCACTACCTCATCCTCATCATCCTCTTCATCCTCCTCTGCATCCTCACGCCTGTTCCCCTCTTCAGGCCCTTGGGGAGGTGGTGGTGGTGGAGGGGGAGCGGGTGGTGCTGAGGCAGATGTAGCACCAGGTGGGAGTAGAGAAGCCATGGATGCCATCAGGATTCAGAAGAAAATCTTCAAAAATTGGCAGCAAAATGCACCGTGTTCTATAAGGTAGCCAGAAAAACAATGAGGATGAGTTCTGGGGTGTGGCCTTTTATAGGGGTGCTGGTGCGCGGTTCGCAGACACCCGCGCTGTCTGCAGACAGGACTAACATCCAAAAAGTGCTCAAAAAGTTTTGAAAAATATGTAGAAAGTCAGGGTTATTGTCTGGGACATGTGCTATGGTACATGTTTAGTATAAAATACTGTGGATTGCCCGAAAGGTACTTTTAAAATGTTCGGGGACCCGGACAGTGTCTGCAATTCAGCACACACGCTCAGCGTGGGTGCAGTCACATGATGGCGCCGCGAACATGTCTGCGAACGGAAGAGGTGTTTGCAGGCAATCAAATGCACGGGAACGGTTGTGGTATGCATGCGGGTGTTCAACGGACAGTGTTCAGGTCCTGAAATTAATTATAAGTGCGACACAAGTGACGAGAACACTAACAAACAGGCACAATGTTCGGAGAACTTACGGGTGTGGTGCGCATGTGCGTAGATGTTATTTAGGCAGTATGAACAGGTATAGTGTCCAAAGAACACCTACATTTTGGTTAATTGGACATCCCGGACACCGAGTGTGTTCTTAGAACAATTCCAACTTGCCTGCGAACAGTATGGACAGGTGTAGTGTCCTTAGGACACCTCCATTTTGATTAATTGCGGACATCCCGGACACCGAGTTTGTTCTTAGAACAGTTTCAATTTGCCAGCGTACAGTACGGACAGGTATAATGTCCTTAGGACACCTCCATTTTGATTAATTGCTGACACCCCGGACACCGAGTGTGTTTTTAGAATAGTTTCAACTTGCCAGTGAACAGTACGGACTGGTATAGTGTCCTTAGGACACCTCCATTTTGATTAATTACGGACATCGCGCACAACAAGTGTGCTCTTAGAACAGTTTCAACTTGCCAGCAAACAGTACGGACAGGTACAGTGTTCTTATGACACCTCCATTTTGGTTAATTGCGGATATCCCGGACAGTGAGAGTGTTCTCAGAACAGTTTCGACTTGCTTGTGAACATTACGGACAGGTATAGTGTCCTTAGGACACCTCCATTTTGATTAATCACGGACATCGCGGACACCTTGTGTGTTCTTAGAACACTTTCAACTTGCCTGCGAACAGTACGGACAGTTATAGTGTCCTTAGGACGCCCCCACTTTCGTTTGATTGCAGACATCCCGGACACCAAATGTTTTCTTAGAACCGTTTGGACTTGCTTACGAACATTACTGACAGGCATAATTACGGGCATGCCGGACACATTTGTGATGTCATTTTTGATGTCCTGAGTGTTAGTCTTAGCAGTGCACAGTGGTGGCGCGAGTTATGGTTGTTTAATTTAACATAACTGGTGAATTTCAGGGGGTTTTCGGTTTTACTTGAAACCCTAACATCCCTTTAGCAAAGTTTTTTTACTGAATTTTATAGGTTTTTAGTAGCACATCTTAACCATAAGGTCCCTTTAACAAAGTTTTATTACTGAATATATATAGCAGAACTAGAATCAAGTGGAGATTCTGAGGAATTTATTTCCCTAGACACTCTTAACATTGACATGATTAACCAGCAGATTGAAGGCTAAGTCAAAATGTTATCCTCTGTTTCAACCAGGTGGCAAAATAGAAGCCTTTCAGGATTTAGTTATCTATGACCTCAAAAAAGCAAGATCTCAGAAGAATGAAATAAAATAGAATTTTTCATTTAAAGAGAGACAAATCTTGAAAGAACTGCAAGAAGTCAACAACATTGTCATAAAAGCCTTGGATAAGGGCACTGACATTGTTATCCAGAATAGGATTGACTATGTGATGGAGGCAAATAGGCAATTGTTGGACATAAATTGTTATGAGAAACTGGAGAATAATCCAACAGAATCAATTAAACATAAGGTGGAGTGCTTTGTGAAGAAATGGCTTGATTTGTGCATTCTTGACGAAGATGACTGCAAGTTCCCATCCAACACATTTTCAATTATACCTACCATTTATTTTCTTCCCAAAGTCCACAAAAATCCAACCCATCCTCCTGGCCATCCCACTCTTACACTTAATGGAGCTTCTGTGGAAAATATGTCTAAATATGCAGATCAAACACTTTTACCCTTGGTCTTTACCTTACCCTCATACTTGCGTGATACCAAAGATTTTTAAGCAAGATAGAATGAATTGCATGGGAGAAGGACTTTATGTTTGCTACTCTAGATGTAGTCTCTCTCTATACCTCCATTCAACATTGTGACGGCAAGAGAGCCTGCAAATATTTTCTTGATAGTAGATCACTCAATTATCTAACTCATGGGTAGATGATCATCGAGATTATAGACATGTGCATTACTAATATTGTTTTCTTGTTTGAAAAATATTATTATAACCAACTGAGAGGAATTGCTATGGGCACAAGCTTCGCTCCCCCACATGCAAACCTAGCATTGGGGTGATGCGAGAAGTCCGCTGTGTGGACAGAAAGCAACAGCCAATACACAAATCAGGTCGTCCTTTGGTTGAGGTTTATTGATGATTCTTTCGTTCTTTGGAATGGTAAAGCACAGGATTGGCTTAACTTTGTGAAAATATTGAATGTCAATTACCTTAATTTAAAATTTACTGAAACACACAGTGGGAACAAATCATTTTTCTAGACATTTTAGTAAAAATAGACAAAAGGGAAATCAACACTGAACTATATCGTTAGCCAACTAGTTCTAACATGCCACTTTTTTCGCTAGAAGCAATCACCCCGCATCATTAAAGTGGAGCATACCGTATGGAGAATTTGTGAGAATACGACGTAACTGTAGCAAATTAGAACATTTTGATCAAGAATGCAAATATACAGCTATGAAATTTGTCCAACAAAGATATCCCAAAGCCATTTTGGAGACAGCATATTTGAAAGCTCGTAATTTAAACCGCACTACTCTGCTCTCGACCAATAGGATATCAGAGAAAGAAAGAGAAAATGATAAAATCAGACTTATTCTCACATATGACACATATGCTAATATTATAATAAGAATACTGCAGCGTTGTTGGCATGTATTACAGTCAGATGAATCTGTATTGCCATTCCTTGAAGAACGTGTCAACATACCTTTTAGGAAATCTGTTTCCCTTAAAGACTCATTGGTTAGCATTTTTTGTCCCCTGCAACTAAGATAGTGAACAACATTTCTTGGCTTCGTGAGAAAACCAGTGGATTTAGCCAAATGTAAAAAATGCAAAGCATGTAAACATGCCCTAAATAGAACCAGCTATACACATCCTGCACTAGGCCACTCAGTAGAACTAAAAAGTCGAATTACATGCAATACTGAGTTTGTCGTACATGCTCTCTTCTGTTCTTGCAACCTCTGGTACATTGGTAATACCATAGGTAAGCTTAAACTGACAATTCTACAACACATGAGAGCTATAAAAAACTTTGATCCGTCTTATCCTATGGTGGTTCATGTTAAGGATGTACATCAGGGCAAACTTGAAAGCCTGAGCGTCTTTTTGTTACACCACATTAAAGCCAATCCCTGCAGGAACTGCACCAAATGGAGACAAAGTTTATTTTAGACTTCGAAACTACAAAATCAAAGGGAATAACCTTGATGAAGAGCTATATACATTCCTAGGTACCTGAGTATTTTAGTTTGATCTAATCTGATTTCTCCTTTTCTGCCTCTTTTATGCTTTTTCTTTGATTCTACAAGTTTGGAATCAATATCTATGAAATCGTTGGTCTAATTTAAGACATCATTTTTGATTGTGAATGTGTAATATTTGCTTCTCATTAGAGTGTGTTTAAACTCACTTTTTTTAGAATTTTTGCACAGTCTCCATCTTCTATTGTGCTTTTAGGTAATTGTTTTTACATCTTTTTAACCTAATGGTTATTAGCGTCATAAATGTGCCATGAAGTGCCAAAGTGTCTTGTGCTCTTGAGGCTAGGGGTCAATATTGACATTAAACTTTCAAGTTTCATAGCCAAGGATATTTTAAATATAGTAGCTGCACTATGCACTTTATAAATAGGTCCTGCATGACCTTATTGTTTACAGCTAGAACTATGCATTATGCTCTTTATTGAATGTTTACAATAAGCACGTTGCACTTTAGATATTGCTCTGAATTAGAAATTTCCTTGAAATCAAAATTAAATATCTATGCACTTAGCAGTTTAGAGATCTTGTATGATCTGATTGTTTACAACATAAAAGGTTGCACTATGCACTTTATCATAATGTTGACAAATATTTTCTCTAATAACGTAACGTTTGGCTTTAGACAAATGCAAAGATATAAGCACTGTGCACTTTGGTCATGAAATATTTATTCACAGCAAATAACAGGCACGAGCTGCAAGATAAGTGTCTCAATTAACTGCTACTGTATTACGCTATTTGGATTACTGTAGAATTGTGCGAGCAGCAGCCCAAATGTGCACTCAGAAGGCAGCATAACATTCTCCACTATAACATTTGTCAGTCTGCCATCTGCCGCAACTTGTTAACCATATATAATTTCATACTTTATTTTTTACTGTTTGTGGTATTCCAACAAGAGGTTGTGTTTTATGTTATGTTATGTTATGTAAACTTGGTAAAGCGCACGTACACCCAAAGGCATCTTGGCGCTGGCTACAGCAGAGGAATCAAAAACAGTACGGTAACAACACCAAGTAGAGAAAGACTTAGAACAGAGTAGTTTTAAGCAGCCGACGAAAAGTGAAGTGGTCTTCAGTAGCACGAAGGGCCATAGGCAACTCATTCCAGGCTCTAGCAGCTGCCACCGAAAAGGCATGGCCTCCCATACGAGACAAACGGTAGCGGGGGGTACTGAGAAGGCACGCCGATTGGGAGCGCAGCAGACGAGCAGGTGTGTAGTGAGTAAACTTTGCTTGGAGATACTCAGCGCCCAAGCCATAGAAGGCACGATGCACCAGGCACATCGATTTGAACAAGATCCGACTGGCTACAGGCAGCCAGTGAGGTTTCTTGAGCAACGGGGAGATATGGGATGCAAAGGGGGGGCCAAGTATAGAGAGAACAGCAGCATTTCGTAACAATTGAAGCCTTTGGGTCAGATAGCGAGGCTGAGCCAGATAAAGTGAGTTACAATAATCAAGGGTGCTGAGAACCAGGGCCGCCACTACCGGGGCCTGGCATTCAGCAGGAATAAAGGGCAATACTTTCCGCAGGATTCAAAGTTTAAAATGACCAGCACTACAAACAGAGGCGACCTGATTGTCAAGAGACAGGGAGGCAGAGATTTTAACACCTAGGTTGCGGACCGATTGAACCAGGAGAGGGCCCAGGCTCAATGGCCAGAATTGCAAGGTCCAAAAGAGAAGGGGGGACGAGGTACCCACCACCAGGACCTCGGTCTTACTGCCATTCAGTTTTAGCCAATTAGTCATCATCCAATGACCAAGATCCTCCAAACAATTCCTGAGACGAGCGGCGGTCTCAGCTTGAGTAAAATCAAGGCGGACGACTAGCTGTGTGTCGTCCACGTAAGAATTATAGCAGAAACCATGAGAGTGAATGAGAAGCAGAAGAGATCTTATATAGACATTGAAAAGGATAGGAGAGAGTGCTGAACCCTGAGGGACACCACAGACAAGTGTAGCCAGTTTAGATCGGAAAGGGGGAAGAGAAATAGACTGAGAGCGGTCAGACAAGAATGAAGTGAGCCAGTCCAGAACGTGGCCGGAAAGACCGACGTTCGAAAGACGTGAAAGCAAGATGGAGTGATCAAGGGTGTCGAAAGCAGCCGACAGATCCAAAAGTAGGACTGCTCCGACACCACCCTTGTCAACCAAACATACCAGGTCGTCAGGTACCGAGTTCAGGACGGATTCTGTGCCCCTCCCAGGGCGAAAACCAGACTGAAAAGGGTCGAAGAAATGAGAAGACTCAAGACAGTTAGAAAGAAGAGGAGACACTAAAGCCTCCATCAATTTCATAAGAAAAGGAAGAAGTGGGATAGGACGATAGTTAGACAGTACATCAGGATCAAGGGATGGCTTCTTAAGAACAGGGACAACCGAGGCGTGCTTAAAGGAGGGAGGAACGAACCCAGTGGAGAAAGAAATATTAACAGCAGTGGTGATATGCTCAATGAGGTTAGCAGATATCTCCTTTAAAAGAGTAAGAGGTATGGCATTGTTAGGAGATGCAGACTTTAGTCTAAGAATGGCTGCTAGTACATTTATGCTAAATGTATTGGCATTTCAAAGTATCTCATTTTTGATGCAATCTTGTCTGCAGTAAAAATAAGTTTAAATTATAAGAATATGTGTTGGCTTAACTACACTCCAAAATGGCCACGGCCTTCAATAAACCTTTGAGCTGATGCACTGTGAATCTAGTGGACCAAAAGTAAAAAAGCAAAAAAGGACAATATGTTGAAACTACCAAAGAGACTGTGACTGTTTGTATATATGTTTGAATTTTCCAATGCACTTTTTTGTACGTGATTCAGCAGCAAGGGGGCTGTGAAACATGTTGTACCGTGTTTTATTTTATCATGCTGAATAAACTGGAGTCTTTAAGGATTATATGGCCGTGCTTTAGGTGAATTATTACAAAGGAGCCATCTGCTGGCGTTCAACTTTGTTCTACTGTGTGCCATCACCCCTCAGAGAGAAAGCAATTACTTATATATTCCTATGGGCAGCAATTGGCCTAGTGTTCTAAAATGCCCCTTCTCCAACCATCTATGGTGGCATCTCCCACCATGATCCAGTTGTGACATCTCAAACACACTACCTGGCAGTTCTGTAGATTGGGTGCAGGCAGAATGGGATGAGGCTGGGTAGTGGTGGATGAAACAGAGGAAGCAACAGAAACGGAAGACAGTGGCACAGAAGTGCTTTTGGTCGACAGATACCGGCATACAGATTGTGGAGCATGGGCATTCACCATGTGATGGAAATTAGCCTTCCTATAGGGTTCTTCCAGATCGTCCCAATGGACATTGCCAAGGTGCTGAATCAAAGTAGAGGTTTATTTGAAGGTTCCGTCCACAGCACCTTCCCACAGAGGACACACTGAACTTCTTCAGACTCCTTCTTACTGTGTTGCTCCTTCACATGAAAATACTGCCAGCAATCAGAAAAGTTTTTTTGGGCACAATGCTTCTTCTGTGGAGGTAAGACAGTACACACCCACACCACCTCTTCATCACTGCTGGTGGCAGACATACTTAAAACTTGGGACTGGGGAGGAAAAAATAAAATCATGAAGAAAACAACACAGAAAGGACTCTGCCACTGAAAAAATTGAAAACGTTGTTTTTTAAAGATAACAAGCTAAAATAAAAGAAAAACATAAACTACAAATTTCTGGTCAAAGGAGAAAAGTATAGGAACAAGAGTGGTAAAAAAGGAATGTAACAATGTGGAAACTGCTCTTTAAAAGTTCCTGGAGGCTCACAACCAAGTTCACCCACCAAGAGACAAAAAGCAAAGAGAAAAAAAAGAGAGGTATCTTTGGATGAGATGAATTGCCACAGCTGCACAGCAAGCCAATCAGAGCTTGACTTTCATTCATGTGGCTACGCCCTGGCGCAATGACGTAGCCACGTCTAAACCATCAACCATTCAGATTCTGCGCCCCGCTTATGTGACTACACATACTCGTAGCTGTGTCACCAAGTTGGAGGATAGCCGTGACATTATCTGTCAAGCTGCAATTAGACATATCATAGCCACAGAGATGATTTCCATTACTGAGATGAACCGTGCCTCAAAGCCCGCCATTTCGTTGGATGCTATGGTAGACATGGTTATGAATTTATGTTTAAAAATATATATATATTTACATGTGTATATATGTGTGTATTCACTAGTTCTGTGTAAGTTACATTTTGAGATATATAGCGTGCAAGAGATGAGGCATGGCGGCATGGTAGGAGGGTACGGGTCAAGAGGGTGGAGGTACATTGAGTGAATTTAGAGAAGGTGGGATACAATGAGTGCAAAGAAGTAGAGACACTAGCTATGGTCACAGTAATATGGACACCGTGATTATATAATGTTATAATCTATATAAATAGAACAATGTTGTTATTTGGCTGACAATTTGCAATATGCATCATGTTAGGTATGGACAGATAGATATGGTAAGAAGGGTATAATAAGTGCTTTTCTGTCTCATAAAAAGACAATATAGTTATAGAACATACTTTATGAAATAAACTTATTTACAGTATTTGTGTGTACTACATTGTTGTTGTCTTCACATATAAGCATTAGGTCATTGGGAAAAAATCTCCAAGGTGGATTAAAAAAACACCATACACTGTCTAAGACATCAATAAGGTGAATGGGTGGAAGTAGAGTGGGTGGGGATCGAGTGAGTGGATTCCAGTACACAAGCTGCACAGGGTGCCGAAGGGTGGATGAGAGTATGGTGGGTGCAGGAACTGAGACTACGGTAGTATGGGTGAGGTTAGAAGGGAGGGGAGAGGATGGGTTGGATATAAAGAGTGAGGGCATTGTGCACAGTGGTACAAAGGGTGGAGGTACAATGAGTGAGCAACGATGGGGAGCATGGCTGAACAAAGCATGTTGTAGGGTAAGTAAGAGGAGGTAGAGAGGATTGGTTAGACAGGGTGGGGTAGAGTAAAGAGAGTGCAGATAGCACATGTGCTTCAAGAGAGGATAGGTGTAGGGTGGCTAGACAAACATGTTGCAAGGTTCATGAGCAACACAAAATAAAATCCCATAGGCCAAACTGTGTAAGCTGTCCAACAGCTGCCATAGCGCCAATCTCTACACCAACAACCACGTCAGCATTCTTTGCATTCAGGCATTGTCCAGCATGTCTCACCCCAGCATTATCAGCAACAATGGCATCTAAATCGCAACACCATCCCTCATACACTGTCTAAGATTAACATTCCAAAGTGAGATAGAAAAAGTGCAGTGCACATTCAGCAAGAAGGTTCTACGCCATGGACCTTATAACGTGCAATCACATAGCTTGGGAACATCTGTCCTCAATCAATAATTAGACTACACTGGGACAACAGTTATGTGGTCCCATTTTATTGCACACAAGGTTTAGGACAAGTGGAAGCAAATACACCTTTAACCTCACAGGAAAGTTCCAATTCATTATTTCAGTTAGTTATTTTCTTTTTCTATTTGCAGTGGCATAATGCTAATTCTCAAATCTTTTTTCAATTTTTCTTCCATCTTCCGCCCAGGACATCTGACAGCTTGAGATGCTTCATGGTGAGACAGACAACACTGCAAATAAACCTTTAAATATGTCAATATTTACTGACACTTACTTTCCATCAGCCGCACACTCTGTGTGGCCATAGTGTGAGATCTGTAATCAGAAAGAGAAAAGTGTACACAATACTGGCTTTTATATGTTCAAAAATCAATAGCAGAAAAAGAGGACTATAGTAAGCAAAGTACTAAAATGACCAACACATTTTCATTGCAGCCTATCACAGGCAAGTACACAATTACAAAAGTAACACCAACCAATTGCAAACACGAAACACATACAAAACATGTTTTTCCGATCATCTTTATTGAGCCCTGGCTATTCAACCCGAAACTATGAATACCATCTTGTATCTATTTTTACTAACTAAAAAACAGACATTGCCAACCTTTAAAAGTTCAAATGAGACAAGGGTAGACGTGAGGACATGGAATCAGTAATACTTGTGCAATTGTATGGTCTAACATCCACAGACTAATATGATTATTAAACAGAAATGTATGGCTTAATTCTTATGGCTATTCACACGTGTACAACAGCAACCAATCAACTAACATGATACGTTAACGTGCCTACGTATGCTTGGCTGCATGCTGTATATCTGCGAGTGTAGCAACACCCAATGATGTTACTTGTTCTGTAGCCACGACTATCTGGAAAAACGGCAAAGAAAATACTTTTTTTGCACTCCGAAGCCCGCACCAAGTGAACCCAACCTCTCTGCCAGCTTCCTCCACTCTCCTGATGGTCTCCTCAACTCCCCTGCCCTTTCCCATTCCCCCTAAAACACTAGTCATTTATATGATGCAGTTTCACTAAAATTATTGGGTGGCCGTTGCTGTGCAATCTGACAAAATACACAGCATATAATTGGCCTGTATATAGCCAGGATTACATGTGCGCCTGTGAATAGCCATGACTATGTTTGCCGCACAGTGATTTGTGCGATTTGTGCTTTCATAGCTGCTGTTAAGCCCTCCAGTTGTTGCTGCGATTATCCACACATGCATCTCGCCCAATCACATCACTTGTACTGTAGCCGTGGCTATTAATTAAAAAATAAATATATTTACATATGTATATATATGTGTGTGTGTTTAGTAGTCCTTGTGAATTGTATTTTCAGGTATATACAGTGCAAGAGATAATGGGAGAATGGTGCAGGATCATGACAAATATCTGTAGCAGTAGAGTGGGGGGGTAGGGGCCAGGAGGGTAAAGGTAGGCTCGGTAAGGGTAGTTAGGGTGTGTGTAAAGTGTATGGAAGGCGAAAGACATGGTGGAGATACGATGGTGGTACAAAATATGTAAGTAGGGTGAGTAGGTGGGGGTAGTCAAGATTAGGTCAAATGGGAGAGAATGAAGAGGGACAGATTATGGTGGGTGGTTGTGGTACAGAGGGTGGGGGATTGGGTGGATGTAGAGAAGGTGGTATACTGTAGGTGCGCAGAGGTAGAGATTCTAGCCATGGCCACAGTAATATGTGCACAGAGATTATTTCATGATTTGCATTTTTCAGTCTGTAAGAAAAAAGAATATATAATTAGTTAGACAATAAAATCTCAGTATGAGACAAGTGCTTGTGGGTATCTATGGGTATGGTTTTATTGGTATTATGATATTTGTAGTCTCCTAGAGAAGATGGTGGGAATAATTGCACAATTGTACACTTTTTAGCCTAACATAGTTCTACAAGGATTTATATATTTGAGTGACACTATTGTATGTTTACTGTTCAAGTTATCTTTATAAAGCAGAGTACTATTGAAAGCCAGACATGGGGGTGAGGATGCAAAATTATGAGAGGGCAAATAAGTCGTGAGTATTTGCCTACAATGAGTCAAGATAGTTTGCAATCCTGGACACTGGTACAGTTATTTGCCCCTGATTGTGGCTGCTTTTCAGCACACAAGTAAAGGACAAATGTGGATGGGCATTGTAACTTATTTTCATAGGACAGATGTTACCGCTTCTTATTTTTCTTTTTAGGTTGGCAAGCTTGCTCAAGTATTTGACTATCAGGATTTTACTCAGGTTGTCAAGTTCCCAGTGCAGATGCTTACCTACAAGACCACAAGCACCTTGTATACTTTGCATGCATAGTTATTGAAACATTTCCTCTCTCAGGTCACCTTTCTGGTGTTCATAACTTTTTTTTTAAAGTCCAATGCTATTTTGTCTTGTGCTCTTTCTTCTAAGGGGAAGGTCAATTGAACTGAATTTATATATTTCACTTTCAGATATATGTTCACTTACTGTGTGTATATTCATTGTTGCCAGCTTTTGATTTTCGCTATGGGGGCAAAAGTACCTGGCCATATGTAATTCTTTTTTAACATTTTTTATTTTTTATTGCAAGTCATACAGCAGTATTTTCAACAGCTTTTTGATACAACAGTTAATCAATTTAAAAAGAGCATGTCTACATCACCAGACACAATGAAACAGAACAAAGACAAAAGAAGGGAAAAATTCCATTAACAAGAATTTACACCACCCTTCCAACTAAACAATTTTACATCAGATTATCCAGGGTGCAGAATATTATTTTCCATAAAAGGGTAAAATATATAATACAACCTTCATTATTTCCCTCCATAAAAGTATCCCAGAGGACCTCTGGGGTGAGTTAATGGCGCAGCCCAGCTGCGGTAGGGGCCATATTCCTACTGCTCAACAGTGGGACACACTCGGTCAACAAATGCTGGACCGATTCAAGGGTACCACAGCCGCAAATTTGACATGTGCGAGCAGCTCTAGGGATATTCAACCAAGCACCTGGGATTTCATAGGTTTTAACAGAGTTGGTTTTAAGTTTTAAATAGTCCCAGACCAGTATGTTACCCACAAATGGACCAGTGTATCTAGGGACCCCTTCTCGTGCAAGAATGCACTTGATGAATAGAGAAATATTCGATTTTGAGGCCAGTTGCACAATGTACTGTTCACGATGGCAACTATAAACACTCCTTTTCAGAACAGTTTTAAACCACGAACTGGACCAGTTCAAAGCAACATCAGAAGCCATGAACCACCGACCATTTCCAACAGAAAGTAGATGATCATTGGCGCTACCTTGCATAAGGTAAGCGTTAGTAAGCTAGCACTTAGAATGAGGGAGTGAAAGGTACTCACCTTGGCTTTGGCAAGTTGTCCGTGTATGTTCAAAGAAGATAACTGAAGTCACGTCATGCACAACGAAATACCAAATTCAAGGAAAACGGTCTGGATTGGAGTGCGAGTGGGGAGCCGAAAGAGGCTCTTAAGGAGTAGGGCTTCCAATGTAGCCACTCCCTTGTGATTATCCGAGTGCCAAGGCACCGCACCATACATTAGGATCTGGCTAACCCTGGTCATATAAAGTATAAAAAGGGTCCAGAGAGAGTAGCCTCCATCAGCATGGTACATTTTGCCCATGGCTCCATGGCTTGTGAGCACATGAGGGTAATGTAATCAAGATGGCAGCTACCATGAAGCCCTCGTCAAAGTGAATTCCCAGGTATTTATACTCCTTGACTACGTCTAGATTTCCCCCTTCCAAATGACATGAAATCGTGATCTTTTTTTGTACTGGAGGGTGAAAAACCAGGACTTTTGTTTTCCGGATGTTAATCACAAAGTCCAGGGAGTCTGAGTATCTCTTCAGTGACTCCAATGCAGCCTGTAGGCCAAATGGGGTCAAATCCAACAGGATAATATCATCTGCGTACCCCATCTATTGTAGGGGAAATACACCAAGCTTGGGGGGAACGATATAGGATTAGACAATTCATCACCCATATCCGCAAGACATAAATTAAACAGAAGGGGAGCCAGTCTACACCCCTGCTTCAAGCCACGGGTTGTAGAGATCCATGCTGTAGTACTACCCGATTGAGCCAGTCTAACTTTGACCCGAGTGCCAGAATGGAGATGGATGATCATGGCTGGAAGGCTTGCAGGGATTTTCAAGGCAGAAAGTTTGGCCCATAGCTTGTTCCTATTTACAGAGTCAAACACTGCGCTATAATCGATAAACGCGGTGTAGACCGTGCACCTATGAATAGACCAAGCCTGTTCGATTACAGTCTGGAGGGAAAGGCAGTTAGTCGTAGTGCTCAAACCCTTTTGAAAGCCAGCTTGGTTGAGGGTAATAAGCTTGGCTGCTTCCGCCCAGGACCACAATTCATCAAGAAGCATCCCTTCAGTTAATTTTGATGAGGCATCGAGCATTGCCAGGAGTCGATAATTACCCAGATTGATGCATTACACCTTCTTCCACGTGGGAATGCTGGTACTAAAACACAACACGACAATGGGTGAGTCTGTGCTATGCCAATCCAGTGAAAAAGATAGTCCAGTGCAAGCGACCAGCCAACTGCATCTTTTTTAATTATCACGCTACAGATGCTGTCAGGTCCTGGGGCGTGCATGGGGTTGCTTCCATTAATGATCTTAAGAATATCTTTAGAGGTATGGGTATACTGCCACCTGCCCAATAGAGCACTGTGGGCGAAAAAACATACACCCCCCCTCCCAAGGTACTCACAATATGCTCTGTCCAGGATATCATCAGGACATCAAGGTGCTTGCAAAGGGCATAAAAACAGTCAACCATCTTCCAAAATTCACCAGAGTTGTTCGTGCAGGCTAATTGCAGCAAATTCCACCAACGGGCACACTGAGTGGAATAACAATGTTGCCTTACCCACTTACGGAAAAGTCACTTAGCTTTATTCAGCAGATGGGCATGTACTAAAGGTGCTAAGTGCATTTCCGAAATGAGGCGCAGTTCCAATTGCAGAACTTCTCTCTTGGCCACCAAAATCCCATCATAAGAATGGCCGTGGGATGACAACAGAGTGATGGATCTCTGGGGCCTGTTGTTTTTCCTATCAGAGATAGCAGAGACCGAAGCGACAATCACCTCCACATAGTCCTTGATCACTGTAGTGGGATTGGCCTTAGGATAGTCCACGGTGTTGCCCCAATACTCAACAAATAGACCAAGAGAAGTGCTCAGGTATACACAAAACTCAATCAGTCTCCTCTCATTCCAAGAGATTTGGTTAAGTGCAGAGTTGTCTCAGGAGGGGTTAAGTGCTTGGTAAAATTAAGTGACAGCAGAAGGGGCACATGGTCACTTTCTAGTCGAAGGCAAATACTCATGTCCATGATCAAAGAATGGTCAGATAACATGAATCCAAAGAACAACATGCTACTGAATTTAGGACCAAAGCAAGTACATTTTGGAGGGGAATCCGATGGAAAAGCACTGTTGATCATGGGGAACCCGAAAGAATATAACAGAGATGCCCACTCCATATCCCATTTGCAAGAGCAAGTCAATATGTTATCTTCTACTAAGGAGGTTAATGGGCCACCCTTGGGTCTGCCAAAGGCACAGAAGACGTGATCTGTGAATTAAAGTCCCCACAAACAATGCAAGAAGAGCAAGTCTCAATCTCAGCCAGGACAGAGGTGTGAGATAATCTGTACGGTGGAGCATAAAGGTTGATAAGGGCAACTTGTCTACTGCATGTTCCAATGGTGAATGAAATCACTGCCATTAGGATGTTCGGTGAACAAGTTGGTATCTCCCTCAACTCAAGGCAGTTCATAGCGCCCAAGAGCAGACCTCCCCTAGAACCCCCAAGAGCACCATGAATGGCCAGTTTACGTATACATTGCCACCCATCAACCAACCAAGTTTCCTGGACAGCAACCAAGGAATACTCATCCAGATTATCCATAAGGCCACCCTCTTTTAATAAATGTGAGTGACCACAAGTATTCCAGTTTATGAACTGGGCTCTCTCCTCTGTGCTGCCAATTTGATCAGCCATGCCCAGTCGCCCCCCCCACCCAACACAAGCCCTGCTCCATGCGGCAAGCTAGGGACTAGAGGAGGACGATGGACTGGGGCAGGGGCAGTGAAGGATCCCCCACTGTTCTCCACCAGTCGGTATTGTCTACCATAAAAGGAGTCACTTACAGTACATTCATATCCAAGCCGGTTGAGAGGGTCAAAGTGCTCAACAATATAGGACATGGTTTCCCTAGAGTGGAAATAAACCACTGAGGTGGATTTTGAAGTTTTCTCACAGAGTTCTACTATTTTAATATCATCGCTACAGATGAACCAAAGAGGGATAACAAAGTGGAGAAGATAGAGTATGCAAGCACAATTCAAAGGCTGGCCGTCTGCCTCACAAAAGAAGGACTGGATTAAAAGTGCATTTAAGTGTTGCTTACCGGACACAGGCAGGTACCCTTGAGTGGCCCTCAACATTGGGGTTAAGGAGGAACTGACTGTAGGAATTAGAGAAGGGGCCACAAATCCAGACCCACCCTCAGTCTAAACCGAGGAATCAACTACCACCGACTAGCCACACTTGGGGCAAAGGCCATGGGAGGATTAAAAGTACTGGTAGTCATAGCAGTCGGAAGGTTCACAATAAAAGGCAAGTGGGATGGACCCCCCTCTGTCACAGTTGAGACAATGCGAGGAGGGGGAAGAGCCCCTGATGCTAAATTGGTCTGAATCCGCAATAGACCCTCACAGGCTATTCCTGCAAGTACAAAATTGGAGGGAGGGAAAACACCACCAGAAATTACAGAAGGAGAAGTAGTTCCCAGAGAAGGGTGAAAGATAGAAAAAGGGCAGGCACATTTTCTTCCCTGGGGGCAGCCACCATAGACTACTTTCTGGGGATGACGTTTTTGCTCGATCTCCAGGGTCTGATGTGCACTGGTGAGGTTGCCACCATTGCCCTTAGTCACACACATTACAGACTTGGGAGCGGCAGACAATGGCGAACAATTAGAAAGAAACACAGCTGGAGAGGACCCGCAGGCGATTAAAGGGGAAGTGCGCTCAAAAATGTTATGTTGTCCCATCGTTCAGGCATGATTTTTAAGCATACTGTAATCGATCTTAACATTTTTTCCTATGCATCCTACCTTAGGTTTCCTCACTTTTACACATGCAAAAAGAACGGGTTGGGCGTGGCCATCTTGTGCTAACCTTATCCGTTGAGGCATCGCATTAACCTCAAGTGCTTTTGCAGCAATAATACTGATCTCCCGCACCTGAAGCTGACATTAGTATTTCAAACGATATGCTCCACCTATTTTCATGACGTTAGTGGCCAGCGTAGCCAAACGTGCCCAATCATCACCCATGTCATAACATCAGTTAACGCAGAACTGGGAAGATAAACACACACATCCTCTCACAGCGGTGTCCCAAATCAGATAGGAAAGCTATATATTTTAAGAAAACATCATTAGTCTGCAATGTAACAAATGCTTTTATTTATCAAAGAGCGCTCCAAATAATATATTAAGTCTGCAAAATGAACAATATGTTTATGCCATACAAGTTATAGCTAGCGAACTTCGCATGCTTAGAATGTTCTTTAAAACTTCCTCATGATACGCTGATTGCGATCAACTATCGATTAATCCCACTACTCTAATTCTTGTGTGTCGTTAAGTTACACCAAAAAAACTTTCTAATGACACATATGTGTTCCTTTCGTTAGAAGATATGTATTCTTTGCACTTTCAATCACAACACTTTCACCTCAGCATGTTGCTACATTGGAAACGATGACGGGTTGCTCCTTGTTGCTGGTACCGACAAAGGGCAGATCGGTCCTTTCTGTCATCCCACATAACGGTAATGCAATAAGCATTGTTTATGGTTATCTGTCAATGTTGACTGAAGAATCCATCCAATGGTAGCTGGAAACTATGGCATATGCAGAATGCTACAATATATCTGTGTAGAAAACAGAATGCAAATATATTTTAGTAGTTGTTCTTTAATCGATTATAACCATTTACCGTATAATTCAGCAGCGAATGAAACCTAATCATAAACACAAACCACACATAATGAACACACAGATTACAAAATTGGAAAGTATCTGAGACCACGACATGCATGAAAGGTTAGCGCTGTGAAGTAGGTATAGCTCCCAATGAGATGGAGAACCAGATGGATATGGAGAACCACAGACAGGTGGCTTTATAACGGAACTGGGAAGATTATTGATCGAAAAGCAAACCAAGTTTCCACAGAAAATGTTTCATCCTTGACACTTCCACCCCACATCTACTTTATGGTGCACAAGGATGTAACAGTGACAGAACACCCAGATATTCCATGGAACAAAGCGGTTTAGATATCACTATCCTGCATACAGGTTGTGGATGCGGGTCATCGATGAATAATCGTCACTATATGCTTCAGCTAACAACCCATGTCAAGGCCAGTAAAAAATACTGCCCAACAAATCAAACCTCTTTTCACTCCTCTTTAAACTATACACAAATAACAATTATTACTAGATACATAAACAAACCGCGAATTACGCACTCAGTTTTTTATGGAGCGCGGTATAAATATCATTCAACATAAACACGTATTTTGTCCATTATTTTCGTCAACTCGCACATTTGCACGTCGCTGAATTAGTCAATATGCATACAGCACACATGCTGTTTTTAATCACAAAAATATTATGTGTAGTTGAATTTACATAATATTAGGAAGTTCCATTCTCTTGGTCTCACACAGAGTAACCGCTCCAAACAACAGATGCAGAAATTGAAACTAAATTTTCAAATGTCCACTTTCAATATAATAAATGTTATAATTTTTAGGGTATTCGACACCTTGTGTCCTAGCGGTTGTTGACTTTCGCTGAAGGCCAAATAACAATAGCTGCTTGTTTTCAGTGATTGAAGACAGAGACGGGTAGATTTTGATTTTATGAAAGAATGCCACAATGATAAAAACAGACCAGACAAGACATGTCAGTGTGACTGGATGTATTTCTTCCATTCCCACAAACATCAGCCCACGACCTGAGCTTCACTCCATGGAGATGAGCCCAGCTGACCCACTTAGGAATCGATAGACGGCTGATAAATAAACCAATTGTAGGCTGGCATCCATCAATGGAGCACAATCATGTATACTGTTTTACCGATCACTGGTACAGCTTCAGACCCTAGATGTGATGTCATTACTGATGCTGAGGCCTCTCAAAAGGCAACAACATACATTCTGAAGTCCTAACGTTCCCGTACAGCACTCACCTTTGCTGATATTTTTTGTATTCTGTACAATTAAACCTTGTTATCCCTGCAAGATATCTCTTGGCTTCTTTCCCTACAGGGTTGTATTCATTCTGTTGTGAGTGTAACAGGGGACAGCCTTCAATTGCACGCCACCTACTATAATTCATGCATGTCCGTTCATACTCCCTTGCGCACCTGAGGCAGCCCTTTCTACCTTCATGCGAGACAGGTGACATTGCGTGCCCATACTAAAAAAGTTGCATTCATGTTCCGACTAGGCCTTGTGCCAATCGGCCGTGAGAGTGCACAGGGTAAGCAAGGAGGGGCATTAGACAATTTTTCAGAGTCATTCTCTAACTTTCTAGTTCGGTCCTCAGAAGTGGCTAGTCTTGTGCTCAACATTGCAGTATCGCATGAAAGCGCACAATTGCGCCGGTGAAGAAAAAGAGGTTCTTCTTGTGAAGGCTTTAGCAATTCAGGAAGGGGTCTGAGGCAATGAAGAATTGGCTCCCACGATTCGAGTAGGATGTGCCCTTGGCAGCAGATCAGTTTTACAAAATGTGAGAATAGCTGGTGAGTGCAGGATAACCCAGCCAACATCGAATAACTTTATGGGATATCCATGTGTGAAAGGTATCGGTTGTGCCGGTCCGAAACCTTCAAGTGATGCAAGGGCTTCATCCATGTAGCCAACTGTAGCCATGGGATAGATTTTATGTCTGCAAGGTCATGCTTTTTACCCCTTTCAATTACCCTTTCATCACACTTATTGTCGACCGGATGCACCTCCACCTTGTACATATATAAAACATATACCTTATTGTAACAACTTATTGCGTCTGCTACGGGGAGGCTGTTAGGACAGTTTTTCTGAAGAACAAATAAGGGCTTAGTAAAAACATTCATCTCAGGCAGTCCAATACTCCATTCTTAGTATAATACTTTACCACATGAGTCCTGTTTAGCGTAGACAGAGCAGCTAGGCTTGTCTTGGGAGGGAGAGATGGCTGTAGAATCAGTACAAATCAAATTGCAATTCAAAAGGACGATACAAATACAGACACACTATCTAATGTAAGAATAAATGGTCTATTTAAATTAGAGTTGGCCCGGTTAATTTTTGGAGGAAATAAGTACTATCAAATTATATATAACCACATTTATAAAAACACAACACTATGCTTGAAGGTACAAAAACCAAAGCGTATAACCTTATTCAGAACACCTAACAGCAGTTCTTGTGAATACAAAACCAATAATTACTTTTTGATTACCAAGAACTCAGCAGAACTTTTTAAAATCTGCCAGGAGCTGGCCAATTGTGCTGCAGTCTGAACCTCTCCTGTTCCCTCTAGGCCCTATGCACGGCTCTGGCCTATCATTTAATCTCAAAAACCCAGGACATCCTGTCCACCCTCTCGTCCTCTACTCCTTCCCCATCCATTCTATCCTCTACCTCTGGCACCCCTGCGGCCACCTCTCCTCCCTCTTTCTCTTCCTTTCCTCTTTTCCACCCTGATGCGATTTATAGACAAGTCCGATCTATCAAAGTCTCGTCAAAATTGGTTCTTCCATGCTCTTCCAAAACCATCAAGGACCACATTGACAACCTCGCTCCTGCCTTGCCCAACTTTCTTCAACTCTCCGCCCTCTGTAACTGATCCGGAACAGGAATGCAAGACTTGTCCTTGGCCTCAAGCCCAGGGATCATATCTCTCCAGACGTGAAATTTCTTCACTGGCTCCCAGTGGCTGAAAGGATCAAGCTGAAGACCCTCTGCATTGTCAACAAGGCCTTCTGGGGTCTGGGTGCTCTCTACCTCCAACTTTCTCTTCAGAAATATCTTCTTACTCAAGCCCTTTGCTCTTCCACCCCCAACTCCCTCAGGGTCAGTCGCTTCTCCAAGCAACAAATTGGCAGTTGATCTCTTTCTTCAGCTGGGGTCTCCCTCTGGAACAGCCTCCATGTCTCTATCATATAATTTCAGTAATACCATGGATAGTAGACTCTATGTGGTGTACTGTGACACTCAGCAAGAAATCACATAGTGTAATGAACTGGACAATACATTGTTCTGATCTAGTGATACTCATATACTAGACACAGTAGAAACCTATAACTTTTATTCACGATAACAGTCATTCTAGGGGAGTTGGTTTAATATTAATTTACAGTTGCTTTTCGGTACACAGAAGCAATAACTCCAACTTAGTGTAGGAAAACATGGTTTCACTCAAGGTAAGTAAAACGGATACTATAAGCAAGTGAAAGGCAGGCGTGGCCTAAGACTCTTTTTGTGTCTGCCTAAAACAGACCATGCAAAGCAAAACCCAGTGTTACACTGTATGAATTACCCAAAGTTATGTCGGCAAAACCTAAGGCAGAATTTATCTGCACAGGCTAACAGCATGTCAGGGGAAGCAAAACCCAGTTATACAATTATCCTTACAGGAATATTAAACTGAAACCAACAACATTACTTTTGTGGAAGAGGCACAACCAATTCACAGGTGAGCAAAATAACCGTATATATACTTTTGAGAATACCATAACATTTGTAATGTAACTACACTAAACTTTGATATGCTTTGCAGAAAGTTGGAAGCATGATTTCTTGTGATGTTAGGACAGTATGAATCCTCTAGTGAAGTCTTGGTGGGCCTTTCACATCAGTTGAAGTGTTCAACAAATTACTCCCACCTGCCATTTTTGGAAAGTTTGTTCATGTAACTTAAATGTTACATTCATTAAAAATGAGGAAGGGTATACTAACTATCACCAAAAAGGATCAAAAGCTACTTTCTACCCTTCATGAATTGTAGTTTTGTCAAGGTTAGCCAGAGAAAATTAAAAGTGGAGTACCTAGTGCAAACTAGCAACAACAGGCACTTATTGCCAAAATGTTGCCAAAGAGGATATATTTGAAAAGACAATATGAACGCTATGGAGAGCTGTGGAAAGCCCAGAAAATCACACCCATCAAAAAACAAAAATAT